>NC_069500.1:395462197-395796864 GCF_027579735.1 Bombina bombina | reverse complement strand
GGTTAATAGGTATTATGTAGTGGCAGAGTGGTCCGGGAGCGGTGGTTTAGGGGTTAATACATTTATTATAGTTGCGGCGGGGTCCGGGAGCGGCGGTTTAGGGGTTAAGACATTTATTATAGTTGCGGCGGGGTCTGGGAGCGGCAGTTTAGGGGTTAATAACTTTATTTAGTTGCGGGGGGCTCCGGGGCGGCGGTATAGGGGGTAGAACAGTATAGTATAGTGTGGGTGCTTAGTGACAGCTTATCAATAAAGCTGTAGAAAAGCCGAAGAGCAGCGAGATCGGATGAGTGATAACTTTCACAGTCCGCTGCTCATCGCCCCGTACTTGGTGCACGGCTTTTTAACAGCTTTTTTGATAACTTTGGCGAACATATTCAGGTCCACGGAGGTGAGTGTGAGGCGAGCTTAGGCGAGCGTATTGGGGCCGGCGAAGGTTGATACGTACGGAGCTTGATAACTAGAGGCCATAATCGCATACAAATACTAAGGAGAGGACTAGGAGAATACTGCTCTTACGGAGATCTGACAAGCATAGGACTTTAATTGGAACGCTCGAAATCACAGGCAGCAGCAGCAGCCTACATCACCTTTCAACCCCCCCAGCTAGGTGATTAGCTGGGTAGACCAGTTTTAATCTGCAGCATACTAAATCACATTATCTGAACTCCCCTAGATTAGCTGAGTTTGTGAAACTGGCGTCCGAGGAACCTCGAAAATATAAAGGCCATATCAATTTGCTAAGAAAGCTGAAGTCATAGCCCTCTTAGATCTGATATCCCATAAGATGAGAATCATTATAGTTTCTCTTGTGAGGCAGAAAAAAATGTAGAGAGATGTGCTAAACAAATGGCCTCTAGCTATATTACTGAACTCGTTCTCACATACGAGTAAAATAGTAAAAGAATTGGAGGGTAGTAATAAAGCGATGGGGAGCAATGAGGGTGACAAGTGGATCTTAAATCATATAGTGATGTTAAGTGATTACTTCTTTAATAGGTTAAATGTAACTAATAAAAAGAGTATTAAAAAGAAAAAAAATCAAAATGTATACAGTTTTAAAACAATCAATATTTAATGGTTAAATGACACTGGCTTAAAATATATCAGAACACCTTTGGTGTTTTCCAAAATGCATACAAATAAACAAGAAATGATGTTATAAAACGCTAAATACTAATAAGTGACCGGTCACTAACAAAGGTCCAGATACACTTTCAAAGTTTCAAGCTGGAGTAGGTATCTGACGGTATCACATAAAACTTTGGAGCTTGGTTAGGAGTCTGAAAATCAGAGCAATGTTTTTTAAAAATAAGAAAAAACTATACATTTAAAAAAAACAAACAAAAAAACTATGGGTTTATATAAATAGATCATCTACAAAACATTTATGCAAAGAAAAAAATGAGTGTATAATGTCCCTTTAAGCAGTTTAGAAGTAAAGAATCTATAAGCATATATCCTATTTTCTATTAACAGCTACAAAATGTTGTTTAGTCCAAATATCACAAACTAACTGAGACACAGTAGACTGCTTATAACGTAGCCTTTAAATTTTATGCCCTAATAGTTTTATCCCACATAACTAGCACCTTACTCTCCTTATCAGCTAGCGCTCTTGTAGTGGATAACTGCTATTACTTTCAACTATTCGATCTAGCAATACTTTTAAATCCTAATAACAACACACTGTAATACTCTACACACATGTGCTCCACCTGTTCTAGCTGTAGTTACTCATCTTTTGCCACAGAGGATGATAGCTACTGGTGACATTACCTCTTTAACTCACATTTTGTTCCTTAGGGACACTTCCCCGGGATCATAATAACAACAGCTCAGTAGCTTGTTCTATGGTGAGTTATCTCGTTGGAGCAGCCTCTTTTTGCCCAGACATTGTAAAGACATTCTATAGGTTTTACAAATATTTCTACCTTATTTACACAATCTCATTACATTCTTAACACTATTGGCCATACATACCCCATACACATCCAAAAATAAGCTGTATCCTGCATGGGTTATACTGCTGCACATTTATCATCTCAAGCAACTGCACTGGTGTAACAATAGCAACACATTCCCACACTGTTTGAGGGTACTCTCCCCATCTATAACTGAAGAACCTAATACAGTCTCTTTATTGGTTGGTGCTCTTGATGAGTTGCAGCATCGCTACCTGTTATATGACTGAGGGCAGAAAATGTTTTCTGCTACTTGTATCCTCTGGCAAGGTGGTCTGGTTGGAATCTTTCCTAGCTTTTCATTTTCACCATGTGGTTTATCACCATACAGTCTCTTCTTCCGGGGGGAAAGGGGGGCAGAAGGAGGGGCACAGTTGTAACATGCATTATAGCAACAGTGGAATTTCTCTTTGGGTAATTTCCAGCTTAGGACTAACATGGAAAGAAGACCCAATACTGAGGTCTCCATCACACTGATGAAAAAGCCAGCTCCTTCCTCTATCCATTCTGGGCAGCACTGACACCTCCGTCTGCCCTCCAGCATAGAATGTTCTGAAAGCAAGAAAGGGAAGGAGCTAGGGGTTACAGTCAAGTAACACAAGATGGAAAAGGAGAAAGGATGCAGTTTTACTGTGCTTAAAGTCTGCATGTCAGAATGTTGGCATATGTAGTGGATCTATTAAAAATTCTACCAAAAGTTGTTGGGAGGTTTAAGCATTCATACATTGACAATGAAGTCCCTAGTATTCCAGCTGTGCTTCTGGACTATGCAATTGGGTGACTATCAATTAAAATATCAATAAGGCAAGGAGGGAGTGGAAGCACACTTTTTTGGGGTATATTACAGCAAAAGCAGGCACAATTTAACAAAAAAAGGCATATAGCAATTTTTTTTTTTAATTAAACTTTTTAAAGGGGGCTATTGAAAATTGAGTTCATTTTAAAAAAAAGAAAGGTAAGGCAACAAAGTATAACATTATGTCCCCCATTATTACCATTCACCAGCCCTAATATGTAGCTTTGTGGCAACCAGTGTTCCCTCTAAGGCAGTGTTTCTCAACTCCAGTCCTCAGACCCTTAACAGGCCAGATATTCATTATATCTTAACTAGAGCACAGGTGAAATAATCAGCTGATGGGTGAGAGCAGGTTAGTAACCATGGTTACTGATTAGCTGATTATTTCACCTGTGCTCTAGTTAAGATATAATGAATATCTGGCCTGTTAAAGGGACATTCCGGTCAAAATTTAAATGTACATAGATGAATCACATCTTTGAACAGAAACATATTTGCAATATACATGTATTGGCAAAAATGTTTCTAGTAAAAGTTATCACCGTTTTAGTGTTAAAGGGATACTGAACCCAACATTTTCTTTCATGATTCAGATAGAGCATGCAATTTTAAGCAACTTTCTAATTTACTCCTATTATCAATTTTTCTTCGTTCTCTTGTTATCTTTGTTTGAAAAAGAAGGCATCTAAGCTAAGGAGCCAGCACATTTTTGGTTCAGACCATGGACAGCACCTGTTTATTGGTGCTGTCCAATCAGCAAGGACAACCCAGGTTGTTCACCAAAAATGGGCCGGCATCTAAACTTACATTCTTGCTTTTCAAATAAACATACCAAGAGAAATAAAGAAAATTTGATAATAGGAGTTAATTAGTAAGTTGCTTAAAATTGCATGCTCTATCTGAATCCCGAAATAATTTTTTTAAAAAAATTTGGGTTCAGTGTCCCTTTAACATTTCTCTCTGAACGTGCATTTGAAGCATAGCTAGATATTCTCAGTGCACCAGCATTTTAATTACAGCAGCTGCTCAGGGCGCCAGTGGGACTTGTATAATGTCAGCAATTAACACATTGAGTCACTACCACATGGTACAAGCACCGTAGGCTCTCTGAGCAAGTGCTGTGTTTAAAATGCATACTTTTAAAATATACTTTTGAAACAGCTATAGCTTTTATTAGAAGTATTTTTGCTAAGACATGTAAAGTACAAAGATGCTTCTTACCAAAACTGAAATACATCCAATTTTGGGCTGGAATGTCCCTTTAAGGGTCCTGAGGATTGGAGCTGAGAAACACTGTTTAAAGGCCAGTTTTGTGAGCGGCCCAGCAGTGAAACAGTTAATTAGCACAATTAGCAAACACTACACAATGCAGACTGCAAGGTGTGATTCGCTTATTAACTGTTTCACTACTGGGGCCGCTCACAAAACTATCCTTAGAGGGGAATACACGTGGCAACCTTTCATAGTGCCGCCAATCTTGTGTCTTTGTGTAACTTTTTGCCTTGTGCATTTATCTTCATTATTTATTATGCAAAAATGTAAATTTGTCTGAAATTAATCTATTTGAGTTGTGTTGCTATTTTCAGTATCTGCAAGCGAGTGGGTACAATATTGTAATGGAAATATTACAAAATGAATAGCTACAGTGATTAATGATTTGGACACACCCTTTCATTTTCTTTTCATACAGTATATAATTCTTCTGCTTCTTATGTTAATGACAAGAGTAATAAAACATTTTCAATGTTCTCTGACTACAACCTTATCAACTACTATAATAATCTAATGGAGAAGCACATTTGCTTTTAGTGCCAGAGACAGAATATTATGAAACTATCTGCTTCATGAGTTTCTGTAAATGATTGTGAGAAAAATAATTGTACAGTGTAGCTTGACACAGTCTGAAACTAATGCATACATTCCTGGTCTCCTGTTAATAGTTCACCAGAAGGTTGCCCTAATCTGATCACCTAAGCAACTATGTTAGATTTTTCTCAAGAGAGAAGAATGTATACCTGTGGTTGCAGGGTTAATATAAACCGATAATTCAATCCTCTGTGTATTCCAAGCTGATCAGCATTTCTTTGTATAAGGGAGAATGATAGAAATCCAATTTCAACATTGCAATACAACGAATACACTAAAACTCCTGAAAGTACTGGGTTTTCAATGAATTATACTGATTAAAAGGGATTTACTCCAATTAGAAAGTTGCATAAAATTGCATGTTCTATCTGAAACATGAAAGAAAAATGTGGGTTTCATATCCCTTTAAGGGTATTAAAGAATGCAGACATCAGTTTGTTTATCTCTGTTTTTGGTATAATACTTTACCTCTATGAAAACAAAAGTAACTGAATTGGAATGGGGGTAGTGATGATTTTGGAGTATTGTTGCTTGGCTAAGAATGGAGAGTATGATTTGGGGGTGGTTGATGATGTTGATATTAAAGTGTCCATTTATTAAAGGGATAGTAAACCCAAATGTTTTCTTTCATGATTCAGATAGAGATAAAGCAGACCATTTAAACAACTTTCTAATTTACTCTTATTAACAAATGTTCTTCGTTCTCTTGCTATCTTATTTGAAAAGCATGAATGCAAAGCTTAGGAGCCAAGTAATTTTTGGTTCAGAACCTGGGTAGTGCTTGCTGATTGGGTGGCTAAATGTAGCCACCAATTAGCAAGCACTATCCAGGGTGCTGAACCTAAATTTGGCAGGCTCCTATGCTTTACATTTATACTTTTCAAATAAATGCCTAGATTATGCGTTTTGCGCTAAACAGGGTGTGAAACTAACGCCCAAAAATTTGCGTTATTTCACTCTCCGTATCTCTGCCATTACGAGTTACTGAAAAGTCTACTTGTGCTGTGCGATATGGTGCGTTAAGCTCCATACCGCACAAAATCCAAGGGCTGATTTGACATGCTAGTGCACGCTTTCCCCCAAAGACATCAATCAGCCAATAGGATTTCAGTAGCTCTCAACCTATTGGCTGTTTTGAACAGCCAATAGGATTTCATAAGCTCTCATACTATTGGCTGATTTGAATTTGAAGAATCAAATCAGCCAATATGAATGCAAGGTACGCCATATTGAAACGGCTACCTTGCATTCAACTTCAGTGTACAGCTCAGTATGGCTTCCAGGATATCTCTGCACCGCCGGGATGAAGATGGAAGACATCCCCGAGATAGATGAAGGTGTCGCAGCCTGGATGAAGACTTCTCGCCGCCTGGATGAAAATTAATGTCTGGGACTTCAGGAACCGTGAGTAGATTTTATGGGGTTAGTGTAAGTTTTTTTTTTTTTATAGATTAGGGATGGGCACTTGTAAAAGAGCTAAATGTCTTTTTAAGGGCAATGAAAAAGATCTGAATGCCCATACAAATGCTCTTTAGGGGCAATGGGTAACTTAGGATTTTTTAGAGTTAGTTTTTTTTATTTTGGGGGGTTGGTTGGGTGGTGGGTTTTACTGTTGGGGGGACTTTGTATTTTTTTACAGATAAGAACTGTTTTAACTTAGGACAATGCCTTACAAAAGGCCCTTTTAAGGGATATTGGTAGTTTTTTGTAGGTTAGGAAATGTTTTTATTTGGGGGGGTCTTTTTTATTTTTATAGGGCTATTAGATTAGGTATAATTGTTTTTATTTTTGATAATTTCATTTTTTATTTTTTGTAAGCTTAGTGTTTTTTATTTTTCGTAATGTAGTGTTTTATTGTTTTTTGTAATTTTGCTTTTTTAATTTTTTTGTAGTGTTAGGTTTTTTTAAATTTGTATTTTAGTTTTTTTAATTTGTAGTATTTTTTATTTTATTAGAATAGTTATGTTAGTTAATTTATAGTTTAATGATATCTTTATTTTTATTTCACAGGTAAGTTTTTATTTATTTAAATATAGTAATATTGTAATTTTAAATTAAAGTTAGGGGGGTGTTAGGTTTAGGGGTTAATAGTTTAATTTAGTGTTTTGTGATGAGGGGGGCCGGGGGTCTAGGGGTTAATAGGTTTATTTAGGGTGTCGGCAATGTCGTTATGACCCGCGCTTTTATTAGTGGTCTGTGATTTTGGGGAGCGGCAGTTTAGGGGTTAATATATTTAATAGTGTTGGCGATGTGGGCGGCAGATTAGGGGTTAATAACTTTATTTAATAGTCGCAATGTGGGTGGGCGGCAGATTAGGGGTTAATAGGTTTAATATAGTGTTTGCAATGTGGGAGGGTGGTTTAGGGGTTAATAGGTAGTTTATGGGTGTTAGTGTACTTTGTAACAGTTTAGTTATGAGTTTTGTGAAACATTTTTGTTACACAAAATCCATAACTATTGCTCTCAGATGGTGGTATGGATCGTGGTCAGTATAGGCTGTAACGCAAGCATTTTAGCTGGACCGCAGAACCTGTAATACTGGCATTTTTTGAGTGCAGAATGGACGTTGCGTTACTGGCTAAAATGCTTGCGGTATAGCTATACCGAAACGACTCGTAATATACATTCCTGGCTATTCCAGCATAATGGCCAATTTTTCAGCATTAAAAGCCGTACCCGCACCGTTAACGCAAAACTCGTAATCTAGCCGAAAGTTAGTAAGACAACAAAGAAAAAAATGATAATAGGAGTAAAATAGAAAGTTGCTTACAATTGCATGCTCTATCTCTGTCTGAATCATAAAAGAAAAAAATTGGGTTTAGTTTCCCTTTAACCCATTAAGGACTGGGCATTTCTGACTAAGACTTCCCCAAAAGACCAGAGTATTTTTTTTTTAGCATATTTGCCATCACTACATATAAACAGAAATAGAGCCTTGTTTTTTTATTTACCTATCAAAACTGCATATATTTTTATTTAGTAGACAACCCAAAGTATTGATCTGAGTCCATTTTGGTATATTTCATGCCACCATTTTACCACCAAATGCGATCAAATAAAAAAAAATTGTTAACTTTTTCACAAACGTTGGGTTTCTCACTGAAATTATTTATATACCGCTTGTGCACTCATGGCACAAGTGGTTATAAAAGCTTCTCTGGGATCCCATTTGTTCAGAATTAGCAGACATATACAGTATGGCTTTGCCATTGCTTTTTGGTAATTAGAAGGCCGCTAATTGTAGCTGTGCGCCACACTTCTATTATTCCCAGCAGTGAAGGGGTTAGTCAAGTATCTTAAAAAGTTAATTTTAGCTTTAGTGTAGAGATTTTATTTTTGATAATTTCATTTTTTATTTTTTGTAAGCTTATGTGTTTTTTATTTTTCGTAATGTAGTGTTTATTGTTTTTTGTAATTTTAGCTTTTTTAATTTTTTCGTAGTGTTAGGTTTTTTTAAATTTGTATTTTAGTTTTTTTAATTTGTAGTATTTTTTATTTTATTAGAATAGTTATGTTAGGTTAATTTATAGTTTAATGATATCTTTATTTTTATTTCACAGGTAAGTTTTTTATTTATTTAAATATAGTAATATTGTAATTTTAAATTAAAGTTAGGGGGGGTGTTAGGTTTAGGGTTAATAGTTTAATTTAGGTGTTTTGTGATGTGGGGGGCCGGGGGGTCTAGGGGTTAATAGGTTTATTTAGGTGTCGGCAATGTCGTTATGACCCGCGCTTTTATTAGTGTCAGTGATTTTGGGGAGCGGCAGTTTAGGGGTTAATATATTTAATAGTATTGGCGATGTGGGCGGCAGATTAGGGGTTAATAACTTTATTTAATAGTCGCAATGTGGGTGGGCGGCAGATTAGGGGTTAATAGGTTTAATATAGTGTTTGCAATGTGGGAGGGCGGTTTAGGGGTTAATAGGTAGTTTATGGGTGTTAGTGTACTTTGTAACAGTTTAGTTATGAGTTTTGTGAAACATTTTTGTTACACAAAATCCATAACTATTGCTCTCAGATGGTGGTATGGATCGTGTCAGTATAGGCTGTAACGCAAGCATTTTAGCTGGACCGCAGAACCTGTAATACTGGCATTTTTTGAGTGCAGAATTGACGTTGCGTTACTGGCTAAAATGCTTGCGGTATAGCTATACCGACACGACTCGTAATATACAATCCTGGCTATTCCAGTATAATGGCCAATTTTTCAGCATTAAAAGCCATACCGCACCGTTAACGCAAAACTTGTAATCTAGCCAAAAGTTAGCAAGAGAACAAAGAAAAAATGATAATAGGAGTAAAATAGAAAGTTGCTTACAATTGCATGCTCTATATCTGTCTGAATCATAAAAGAAATAAATTGGGTTTAGTTTCCCTTTAACCCATTAAGGACTGGGCATTTCTGACTAAGACTTCCCCAAAAGACCAGAGTATTTTTTT
Organism: Bombina bombina; assembly: GCF_027579735.1. Lineage (NCBI taxonomy): Eukaryota > Metazoa > Chordata > Amphibia > Anura > Bombinatoridae > Bombina > Bombina bombina. The sequence goes on along the minus strand of NC_069500.1, from coordinate 395,787,798 downwards.
TTTTAGCATATTTGCCATCACTACATATAAACAGAAATAGAGCCTTGTTTTTTTTATTTACCTATCAAAACTGCATATATTTTTATTTAGTAGACAACCCAAAGTATTGATCTGAGTCCATTTTGGTATATTTCATGCCACCATTTTACCGCCAAATGCGATCAAATAAAAAAAATTGTTAACTTTTTCACAAACGTTGGGTTTCTCACTGAAATTATTTATATACCGCTTGTGCACTCATGGCACAAGTGGTTATAAAAGCTTCTCTGGGATCCCATTTGTTCAGAATTAGCAGACATATACAGTATGGCTTTGCCATTGCTTTTTGGTAATTAGAAGGCCTCTAATTGTAGCTGTGCGCCACACTTCTATTATTCCCGGCAGTGAAGGGGTTAGTCAAGTATCAGCACCACTGCTACCTGATGCAGAGAGGGCCTCAGAGTGTCCCTCTCTGCATTGGTTACTCTTACCGCCTATTTCTGCACTGCCCCACTCGTGGAGCTACTTTTGGCAAGAGATTGCGGCAGAGAGAAGCCCAGGACTGCAGCACCGTACAGGGTATGACACTGGTCCTTAAGGGCTTAACAACCAGTGTCATACAGGGTTGGAGTTTTATCTCCACAGATGTGGAACTGTGATGGGAGCTACATTTGCTCCATCATACGCCAATCTCTATATGTTGTTTCACGTCTTTGGAGATGAAAATGCATACAGAGATCACATTGTCTATTATAGTCGTTTTATAGACGACCTTATAGTCATATGGGATGGTACGAAGGAAACTGTGGATAACTTTTCTAGATATATCAATGAAAATGTGTTAAATCTGAAATTTGTTGTTGAACAGAATATTGACAGAATTAATTTCCTGGATATGACACTGGAAGGAAATGTAGACTCTGTAAATATTAGTTCTCAAGTTTATCATAAAGAAACAGCTGGGAATACCATATATACCTAAGAGACAGCTGATACGAACTAAGAGATTATGCTTAAGTGAAGAAGCATATCAAAAACAGGCTAATGAGTTAATGGCAAGACTAGAAGATAGGCAATATGATAGGACCTTTCTGGAGAGGAGTAAAAGAGAAGTGGATAGTATGACTAGAGAGACATTATTAAAACCTAAAAAACAATTGGGGAAGTACTCTAGGAGAAGTCAGCAAGGTGAGGGTAAGCTTAGGTTTATAACACAGTATAGCTTAGAGTATAGCAAGATTTGTACAATTATAAAGGAAAGTCTACCCATTTTATATGCTGATCCAGTAACCAAAAAAATCATCAATAAAGGTTGCAGCTTTATTTCAAAAAGAGCGAGAATGATAGGGGAAATGGTTTCACCATCTATGTTACCATCAACAACAAAAAACATGTGGCTAACTAAAAGGAAATGTACTTATAGGTGCAACTCTAAAAGATGTAGTGTCTGCACCAATATTAAATACGGGAATACATTTGTATCTAGTGTGACACAGAAAGTATATGATATACAACATTTTGCAAGTTGTGGTTCTGCTCATGTAGTTTACCTCCTGACGTGTGAGAAATGTTTGATACAGTATGTAGGGAAAACTAAAAGAAGTTTGAGGGATAGAATACCAGAACATATTAGAGACATCAAGAACATCAGTAGATAGACATTTTAAAACATTTCACTCATCTGAAGTTAATAATGTAAAAATACAGGTAATAGATCATGTTCCAATTTTGGCCAGAGGGGGCGCACGAGAGAACATACATAAGGGGGCATAAAAAGATATGGATGCCAAGGGGCCCATTTATCAAAGCGTCAATCTCTACTCATTCGCTGGAGTCAGTCAATACGCTCGCCAGACATAGCTACCGCAAATCTACATACAACGCTCTTATTTATTTAAAAGTCTATCAAAAACATGCGCGTCAAGTACGGAGTGATGATTATTGGACTGTTGATAAATAAGAGTCATCAATGTCGCTTATATTCTGTTTTTTCCAACTTTATTTATACCATGTCATTACTGTCAATGAACAAGCATATTTCTCTAAAGCTAATCTTTTATTTTTCATCTGTTAATTTCCAAGAAATAACATAATTTATGCTTACCTGATAAATTTATTTCTCTTGTAGTGTATCCAGTCCACGGATCATCCATTACTTATGGGATATTAACTCCTCCCCAACAGGAAGTGCAAGAGGATTCACCCAGCAGAGCTGCTATATAGCTCCTCCCCTAACTGCCATTACCAGTCATTCGACCGAAAACATGCAGAGAAAGGAAAACCATAGGGTGCAGTGGTGACTGTAGTTTAATGGAAAAATCACCTGCCTTAAAGTGACAGGGCGGGCCGTGGACTGGATACACTACAAGAGAAATAAATTTATCAGGTAAGCATAAATTATGTTTTCTCTTGTTAAGTGTATCCAGTCCACGGATCATCCATTACTTATGGGATACCAATACCAAAGCTAAAGTACACGGATGACGGGAGGGACAGGCAGGCTCTTTATACGGAAGGAACCACTGCCTGAAGAACCTTTCTCCCAAAAACAGCCTCCGAAGAAGCAAAAGTGTCAAATTTGTAAAATTTGGAAAAAGTATGAAGAGAAGACCAAGTTGCAGCCTTGCAAATCTGTTCAACAGAAGCCTCATTCTTAAAGGCCCAAGTGGAAGCCACAGCTCTAGTAGAATGTGCTGTAATTCTTTCAGGAGGCTGCTGTCCAGCAGTCTCATAGGCTAACCGTATTATGCTACGAAGCCAAAAGGAGAGAGAGGTAGCCAAAGCTTTTTGACCTCTCCTCTGACCAGAATAAACGACAAACAGGGAAGACGTTTGTCGAAAATCCTTAGTTGCCTGTAGATAAAATTTCAGGGCACGGACTACATCTAGATTGTGTAGCAGACGTTCCTTTTTCGAAGAAGGATTAGGACACAAAGATGGAACCACAATCTCTTGATTGATATTCCTGTTAGTGACCACCTTAGGTAGGAACCCAGGTTTAGTACGCAGAACTACCTTGTCTGAATGAAAAATCAGATAAGGAGAATCACAATGTAAGGCAGATAACTCAGAGACTCTTCGAGCCGAGGAAATCGCCATTAAAAACAGAACTTTCCAAGATAACAACTTGATATCAATGGAATGAAGGGGTTCAAACGGAACCCCCTGTAAAAAATTAAGAACTAAGTTCAAACTCCATGGTGGAGCAACAGTTTTAAACACAGGCTTGATCCTAGCTAAAGCCTGACAAAAAGCTTGAACGTCCGGAACTTCTGACAGACGTTTGTGTAAAAGAATGGACAGAGCTGAAATCTGTCCCTTTAAGGAACTAGCGGATAAACCCTTTTCTAAACCTTCTTGTAGAAAAGACAATATCCTCGGAATCCTAACCTTACTCCATGAGTAACTCTTGGATTCGCACCAATATAAGTATTTGCGCCATATCTTATGGTAAATCTTTCTGGTAACAGGCTTCCTAGCCTGTATTAAGGTATCAATAACTGACTCAGAAAAACCACGTTTTGATAAAATCAAGCGTTCAATTTCCAAGCAGTCAGCTTCAGAGAAATTAGATTTTGATGTTTGAAGGGACCCTGGATCAGAAGGTCCTGTTTCAGAGGTAGCGACCAAGGTGGACAGGATGACATGTCCACTAGATCTGCATACCAAGTCCTGCGTGGCCATGCAGGCGCTATTAGAATCACTGATGCTCTCTCCTGTTTGATTCTGGCAATCAATCGAGGAAGCATCGGGAAGGGTGGAAACACATAAGCCATCCCGAAGGTCCAAGGTGCTGTCAAAGCATCTATCAGAACCGCTCCCGGATCCCTGGATCTGGACCCGTAACGAGGAAGCTTGGCGTTCTGTCGAGACGCCATGAGATCTATCTCTGGTTTGCCCCAACGTCGAAGTATTTGGGCAAAGACCTCCGGATGAAGTTCCCACTCCCCCGGATGAAAAGTCTGACGACTTAAGAAATCCGCCTCCCAGTTCTCCACTCCCGGGATGTGGATTGCTGACAGGTGGCAAGAGTGAGACTCTGCCCAGCGAATTATCTTTGATACTTCCATCATTGCTAGGGAGCTTCTTGTCCCTCCCTGATGGTTGATGTAAGCTACAGTCGTGATGTTGTCCGACTGAAACCTGATGAACCCCCGAGTTGTTAACTGGGGCCAAGTCAGAAGGGCATTGAGAACTGCTCTCAATTCCAGAATGTTTATTGGTAGGAGACTCTCCTCCTGATTCCATTGTCCCTGAGCCTTCAGAGAATTCCAGACAGCGCCCCAACCTAGTAGGCTGGCGTCTGTTGTTACAATTGTCCAGTCCGGCCTGCTAAATGGCATCCCCCTGGACAGATGTGGCCGAGAAAGCCACCATAGAAGAGAATTTCTGGTCTCTTGATCCAGATTCAGAGTAGGGGACAAGTCTGAGTAATCCCCATTCCACTGACTTAGCATGCACAATTGCAGCGGTCTGAGATGTAGGCGTGCAAAGGGTACTATGTCCATTGCTGCTACCATTAAGCCGATCACCTCCATGCATTGAGCTACTGACGGGTGTTGAATGGAATGAAGGACACGGCATGCATTTTGAAGCTTTGTTAACCTGTCTTCTGTCAGGTAAATCTTCATTTCTACAGAATCTATAAGAGTCCCCAAGAAGGGAACTCTTGTGAGTGGAAAGAGAGAACTCTTCTTTTTGTTCACCTTCCATCCATGCGACCTTAGAAATGCCAGTACTAACTCTGTATGAGACTTGGCAGTTTGAAAGCTTGAAGCTTGTATCAGAATGTCGTCTAGGTACGGAGCTACCGCAATTCCTCGCGGTCTTAGTACTGCCAGAAGAGCACCCAGAACCTTTGTGAAGATTCTCGGAGCCGTAGCCAATCCGAATGGAAGAGCTACAAACTGGTAATGCCTGTCTAGAAAGGCAAACCTTAGATACCGGTAATGATCTTTGTGAATCGGTATGTGAAGGTAAGCATCCTTTAAATCCACTGTGGTCATGTACTGACCCTTTTGGATCATGGGTAAAATTGTCCGAATAGTTTCCATTTTGAACAATGGAACTCTTAGGAATTTGTTTAGGATCTTTAAATCCAAGATTGGCCTGAAAGTTCCCTCTTTTTTGGGAACCACAAACAGATTTGAGTAAAACCCTTGTCCTTGTTCCGACCGCGGAACCGGATGGATCACTCCCATTAATAAAAGATCTTGTACGCAGCGTAGAAACGCCTCTTTCTTTATTTGGTTTGTTGACAACCTTGACAGATGAAATCTCCCTCTTGGGGGAGAGAATTTGAAGTCTAGAAGGTATCCCTGAGATATGATCTCTAACGCCCAGGGATCCTGGACATCTCTTGCCCAAGCCTGGGCGAAGAGAGAAAGTCTGCCCCCCACTAGATCCGTTCCCGGATCGGGGGCCCTCGATTCATGCTGTCTTAGGGGCAGCAGCAGGTTTCCTGGCCTGCTTGCCCTTGTTCCAGGACTGGTTAGGTCTCCAGCCTAGTCTGTAGCGAGCAACAGCTCCTTCCTGTTTTGGTGCAGAGGAAGTTGATGCTGCTCCTGCTTTGAAATTACGAAAGGAACGAAAATTAGACTGTCTAGCCTTAGGTTTGGCTCTGTCTTGAGGCAGGGCATGGCCTTTACCTCCTGTAATGTCAGCGATAATTTCTTTCAACCCGGGCCCGAATAAGGTCTGCCCTTTGAAAGGGATATTAAGCAATTTAGATTTAGAAGTAACGTCAGCTGACCAGGATTTTAGCCACAGTGCTCTGCGTGCCTGAATGGCGAATCAGGAAATTTTAACCGTAAGTTTAGTTAAATGTACTACGGCATCTGAAATAAATGAGTTAGCTAACTTAAGGGCTTTAAGCTTGTGTGTAATCTCATCTAATGGAGCTGATTCAAGTGTCTCTTCCAGAGACTCAAACCAAAATGCTGCTGCAGCCGTGACAGGCGCAATGCATGCAAGAGGTTGCAATATAAAACCTTGTTGAACAAACATTTTCTTAAGGTAACCCTCTAACTTTTTATCCATTGGATCTGAAAAGGCACAGCTATCCTCCACCGGGATAGTGGTACGCTTAGCTAAAGTAGAAACTGCTCCCTCCACCTTAGGGACCGTTTGCCATAAGTCCCGTGTGGTGGCGTCTATTGGAAACATCTTTCTAAATATCGGAGGGGGTGAGAACGGCACACCGGGTCTATCCCACTCCTTAGTAACAATTTCAGTAAGTCTCTTAGGTATAGGAAAAACGTCAGTACTCGCTGGTACCGCAAAATATTTATCCAACCTACACATTTTCTCTGGTATTGCAACTGTGTTACAATCATTCAGAGCCGCTAACACCTCCCCTAGTAATACACAGAGGTTTTCCAGCTTAAATTTAAAATTTGAAATATCTGAATCCAGTTTGTTTGGATCAGAACCGTCACCCGCAGAATGAAGCTCTCCGTCCTCATGTTCTGCAAATTGTGACGCAGTGTCTGACATGGCCCTAATATTATCAGCGCACTCTGTTCTCACCCCAGAGTGATCACGCTTACCTCTTAGTTCTGGTAATTTAGCCAAAACTTCAGTCATAACAGTAGCCATATCCTGTAATGTGATTTGTAATGGCCGCCCAGATGTACTCGGCGCTACAATATCACGCACCTCCCGAGCGGGAGATGCAGGTACTGACACGTGAGGCGAGTTAGTCGGCATAACTCTCCCCTCGTTGTTTGGTGAAATATGTTCAATTTGTACAGATTGACTTTTATTTAAAGTAGCATCAATACAGTTAGTACATAAATTTCTATTGGGCTCCACTTTGGCTTTAGCACATATAGCACAGATATCTTCCTCTGAATCAGACATGTTTAACACACTAGCAAATAAACTAGCAACTTGGAAATACTTTTCAAGTAATTTACTATAATATGAAAACGTACTGTGCCTATAAGAAGCACAGAAAAAAGTTATGACAGTTGAAAATTAATAAACTGAAAAGTTATAGCATCAAATCTTTGTAAAAAACACAATTTTAGCAAAGGATTGCTCCCATTAGCAAAGGATAACTAACCCTGATAGCAGAAAAAAAAAAATAAAAAAAAAAAATACAGAAATAAACGTTTTTTTATCACAGTCAACTACAATCTCACAGCTCTGCTGTGAGTGATTACCTCCCTCAAAACAAGTTTTGAAGACCCCTGAGTTCTGTAGAGATGAACCGGATCATGCAGGGAAGACAATAAACTTCTGACTGAATTTTTTGATGCGTAGCAAAAGCACCAAAAAAGGCCCCTCCCCCTCACACATAACAAAACGACTGCCAAGTGGAAAAAAATAGTGCCCAAAACATTTTTTCACCCAGTACCTCAGAAAATTAAACGATTTTACATGCCAGCAAAAAACGTTTAACATTAATAAATTGAGTGTTACTAAAAAGCCTGTTGCTAGTCCCTGCAAATTAGGCTAAAGTTTTATGCATACAGTATAATTCCAGTGAAGTGCCATTCCCCAGAATACTGAAGTGTAAAATATACATACATGACAGCCTGATACCAGTTGCTGCTACTGCATTTAAGGCTGAGTTTACATTATATCGGTATGGCAGAATTTTCTCATCAATTCCATTGTCAGAAAATAATAAGCTGCTACATACCTCTTTGCAGATTAATCTGCCCGCTGTCCCCTGATCTGAAGTTTACCTCTCCTCAGATGGCCGAGAAACAGCAATATGATCTTAACTACTCCGGCTAAAATCATAGAAAAACTCAGGTAGATTCTTCTTCAAATTCTACCAGAGAAGGAATAACACACTCCGGTGCTATTATAAAATAACAAACTTTTGATTGAAGGTATGAAACTAAGTATAATCACCACAGTCCTCTCACACATCCTATCTATTCGTTGGGTGCAAGAGAATGACTGGTAATGGCAGTTAGGGGAGGAGCTATATAGCAGCTCTGCTGGGTGAATCCTCTTGCACTTCCTGTTGGGGAGGAGTTAATATCCCATAAGTAATGGATGATCCGTGGACTGGATACACTTAACAAGAGAAAGCTAGATTTATACCTGAACAAACTATAATACATCATAGATAGTTATTTTCTATATATTTGTTATACAAAAAACTGATATATGATATTTTCACATAAATTAATGTGTAATTGTATTTCTAGAAATCATGATATGCCTATCTCATGTTTTTTTTTTTTTTTTTTAAATGATTATTAATGCTAGAATTTGTACATATATCTTTGCACATACTTGTGTGTGTGTGTATATATATATATATATATATATATATATATATATATATATATATATATAAATATGTGTTATGTCAGAAATCTTTTGCAAACAATGTTGTCTTTCATATCTCTGTGTTTATTTATACCACAATATGTATATAGTGTAAATTTATTATTACTCTGAGGAAGAATAATTGTGAATATAACATGTACTCAGGGTATCATATGCATTTATTTGCAATCAATGGATATTTTAAGAGCTGGACCAGTTTTCTCTCTGCACCTGTTTAACCCCTCCTGATTGCAGTCTAGTTTTAAACACCACCGATACACAGGTGTTATAAAATGGGCTGGCATATAACATGATATTTCTTAATGAAAATGGAATTCAAGAGAAGGAAGAACACTGAAAATAGCATGACAGTAAAGAGGTGATTTTAATGTCTGACAGTTTAATGTTAGGTAGACTATCCCTTTGAGCTATCAGCTTCAGATTATATTGAATCAAACATCATTCGATTTTTAAAATCATTGTCTAAAATATTACACTGTGTGTCCTAAAGTCATCATCAATGTTTAACTTTAATACTAATTTCACATATACATGCTTTCAAAGTAAAATACACAATGTAACATATGTTACTTGCAAGTTCTGATGAGTGATCAATAACACATGTATCAAGCTATTTGATTAGTTAGTGATAGTATAAAATGTATATTTCAATCAGATTGGCTGATGTCATAAAATCATGTGATTATGCATATCCCAATCAAAAGTGTGGAAAACTTCACTAGTTTATGGGTTGTTTAGGAGATTGCCTCAAATTTGGTGCGAAAAGTGTTGCGTCAAATTTGGTGCGAAGTGGAGAGTGGGACTTGTATTACATGCGTTAAACATGGTGCAAATAGATTTATCCAAAAAAGGAAGTTATCTATATTATGTAATGTATTTCATTTGTATCCCTATATCTACTAGTGCACCAAATTTGAAGCAATACTTTGCACCAAATTTGAAGCAATGTATCCAAAAGGTCCACAGCACCAAAGATAATCTTCAGAAAATTATACCTTTATTTTCATATCAAATGACAAATGCGACATTTCAGCCCCTCTGCCCTTAATCATGCATTTAAAGTGACTTAGCCCATATTCACACTATATAGACTTTTTGATTAACACTTAATTACAGACAGATTTGCTAAAAGCATTTCATGTAAAACAGATACTCCATCTAGTGGATCATTTACTTTATTACATCAACCATTTTAACCCTTACCACCTATAATAACAAAATGTAATAGGAAATAAACTAAGAGTGAACTATATATAGCAATTAATTATATGTTCTAGAACGTAATGCTTTTTATTAAAAATGATTATATAAGAGACTATTGTGGAGACAGGTGAATACCCAAAGAGATTTTAAATGAAAACTGAAAAATCTATTTCCTTATTTAACCCTCTGGGGTGCATACTGTCCAATTGATGGATCTAGTAAGTTTCTCTCTGTTTGAGGACCTTCTACCTATCTCCACCTCCCCTTAATATCCCAACATGATCTATTATTTGCCACCTTATGTGACTTATTTTGTAACCGGCTTTTAAGAAATGATTGGAAACTGGGCTTCTGTGATGCCACATCTAAAGTTGGACTTATGCTGGTTCATCCTTTCTGTGCCCTTTTTTATGGACTCCCCAATATAAATTAAAGGGCATGGGCATTTAATGAGGTACACTATAAATGTGGTTTCACATGTGTTATATCCTTTTATGTTGTATTTGCGGCCTGTTCTTAGTGCATCCCAAACAATGATAAGAACCTAAGGACTTCTGGCCTATGTATCTTTGCTGTTTGTTTTTAGTTGGACCTAAATAACTCCTTACTAGACTATCCCTAAGGATTCTAACCCTCCTAAAGGCCATAATAGGAATTTTTTGGAAAATATCAATTTCCTTATTACAATTTCTTACAATCTCCCAGTGTTTTTTTTTTTTTTAAATAATTTTTGTTACTTCATTGCTATACAGGTTATACTGGGATGTAAACACCATTCTTTCATTGTCTGAATTTTGAACCAACCTTTTCTGTATAAATAACCGTGCCTACATCCTTTAAACTGTTAACCTCTACCCTGATCAGTTGTTCTGGGTAACCCTTTGTATGAATATTTCACCCATCTCCTTCATTCTCTAGGGTTATTTTTGTTTATCATTGACAATCCTATTAACCCTTAGCAACTGACTTCTAGGGAGAGAGTTCTATAATTTACTGGGATGGAAGCTGCCATAGGCCAAAATTGTATTTCTATCTGTGGATTTCTTAAATAAATCAACCTTCAGGGTGCCATTCTCTTTATATACCCTAGTATCTAGGAAATCCACAGATATTTCACTATAGGTGAGGAAAAAGTCAACAACTGAGACAGCTGCATTCAAGAAAACCACAAATCTCCCCAGGGATCCACTGTCACCACACCACACGCCAAACATGTCAACAATGAAATGCCACCAGGCTGCGCCATATTATTGAAACAATTTGTTTGCATATACAAAGTTTTCTTCAAAGCTATTCATTAACAGTTTGGCGTATGATCGGGCCACATTGTATCCCATGGCTGTCCCATTGATTTGCACATACCAATTGTCCAGAAACAGGAAATAGTTCCAGTAAAGTATAAGACATAGTAAGTCACCAATAAATTCAACTTGTTGAGGGCTGTAAATGCCACTACCTGTTAGAAGCTTAATGATTATACCTATTCCTATTTCATGCTTGATTGAGGTATAAAGACTCTTGACATCAAGAGTAAAGAGAATAGATTCGGGTTGGAGATCAGAAATTAATATTACTAATGTATGCGGATGACATACTTTTAGGTTTGAGCAATATTCAACAGAGCCTTTCCTGTTTACTTGAATCAATCGAAACGTTTGGCGTAATTTCGGGTTATAAAATCAACGTCACTAAATCCGAACTACTATGGCTCAATAGGAAAGATTGTCATATCAATCATCCATTTACCGAGACTCCACAGATATCCTATCTTGGTATTTAATTAAGTGCGAATCCAGATGAGTGGTATAAGCTAAATTTCGGTAAATGTTTTTTAGATTGTAAAGATAAGATGGAAGGACGGAGGAATTTACCTATTTTCTTAACAGCTAGGGTTACACTTATAAAAACCATGCTGTTCCCCAAATTATTCTATCTCATACAAAACTTTCCAATCCCTATTCACAACATAGATATAAAAAACTATAATAGGGCATGTTCTAACTTAATCTGGAAAGGTGCCAGAGCGCGTATCTCTGCCGTAGTCTCATGTGTAATAAAGAAGCGGCAGGTTTATCTCTTCCTAATCTACAATTTTATAGTTTGGCCGCACGGTTGAAGGTAGCGGTTGATTGGTTAACTCAATGTGATCAGGTTTCGCCAGTACTCTGGGAGACAGCTCTGGTGGCTCCTTTTCGGTTGGATGCTATCCTACACTGCCCTATGAATGCACTTCCATCCTCACTTTTTGCGCTCAGTACTTATAGGTATATCATTCTAGCATGGCAAAAATTTTGCTCCCTTGTGGGCTGTTCACCCTATGTTTCCAAATATCTACCCATTACGGGGAACCCTAATTTTGCACCAGGACTGTCAGATAAAGTTTTCAGGGTATGGTCATCTAAAGGATTGGTATTTGTCGCCCAAATGTTAGATGCGAATCTCGTGCCTTTAACCTTTATTGAACTAACACATTTATTTGGGCTTGAGAATAAAGATTTCTACGCCTATTTGCAGTTAAGACATTTTTTTTTTGAGTTAAAGCAAAATTATGGAATAGAGTGGGCTCTTCCGGTACTCCAAGCTAAAATTAATAACTTTCAAGGAGGCCTATATTCTATAGCGCCATTTTACAACTTTCTGAATCAGGGGCCTTCTGTTCTTCAAAGAGAGTTCATAGCTGCAAAATGGAATAGGTTTTTCCCCGAGGTGAACAGTCAGGTCATCGAGAATACCTTTAAAATAATTGGAAAAAGCTGACGACGTGGAGAGAGACTCAAATTAAATTAGCCTTTATGACGTATTTGACCCCAACTAGGTTGACTAATTGGTATAGGGTACAGACGGCGTGTCCCAAATGTTCTTCTCATAGTGCTGATTTACTACATTGCTTTTGGAGTTGTCCTATGATTGTTCAATTTTGGCGCAGGGTAGAACACTGGATACAGGCCTCTCTCAAGATAGATTTTCATTTTCATTCGATGCAGATATTTTTTTTTGTGCATCCACACACCGCCCCTAGAAACCTTAAATTAATTAATCAGATTATATTTCTTGGCCGTAATATAATACTGAGAGCTTGGAAGGCAAAATTAGCACCTAAATTAAATGAGCTTAAAAATGCGTTGATGATCCATTTTATACAAGAACAGTGGAACTTGCAAGACGTTTCGGAAGGAAGGTTAGCCAAGTTCTTTAACCAATGGGGACCATTTATTTTATCTCTTCCAGTGGAAGTGCAAGTTAGGCTGGTTAAACCTTTTAGGGAGACCACATACATGCAACTACAGGTATTGGCTGGTCATTTCCCCCGAATATGGTATAACACGGGAGAGTTGGAAAGGGAGTGAATATGGCGGGGGGAGATACGTCCCGGTAGGGGAGAAATTTTTTTTTTTTTGGGGGGGGGGGGGGGGGGGGGGGGGGGGGGGGCTGGGTTGAGAAATGCAGCAGCTGCTGCAATTTCATGTTTTGAAATTAAATTGTGTCAGAATCAGAGTAATGTAGGGTCTTGTCAGAACAAGCTGGATCTAGTTTGTAGGCTAAATGTATTCACCCCAGTGGACCCAAAAGAGACATAGCCATCAAACAATTTTTTTTGGCTACAAATATATGCACTGTTACAGAAGAATTGTAATATATTTAATTTATGCGACTTTCTTTTTATGGGTATTTGTTGCTGTTGTTAGACTAGATATAGAGCTAGGTTGTTGTACAATAGTTATTATTTAAGAACTGAGCAAAAAAGAGAAAAGTATAGGAAAAGGGGAAAAGTATAGAAGTGGGAATGCAGATAAGTGTACAATATTTCTTACAAGGGGGTTGGTAATTTGCCAAAATAAATCAATTTTGTTTTGTTAACTGCTTTGTTTTGTTTTATAATATGTTATACCCAGCCCTGCGTGGCAGAAAGAGGTGGATTTCTGTTATGTGTACACTTATTTTGTGTTAAATAAATAAATATTTAAAAAAAAAAAAAAAGAGTAAAGAGAATATATTTATGGCTTGGTAAATGCAAATCATGACGTTTATTTATAAAATCACCAGTATCTTTGATGTAAGGAGACATTTTTAACTTCTTTTTGCAATATTTTGTCCACAAAAATGGCTATATTGGTGAAAATGGGTGTACCAGGTGGACTCTCTACACTCTTATGCACTTTAGGGACAGTGTAGAATATAGGGGTTCTAGGGTGATCTTTATACAAATAATTAGATAATTTGACATCAAATACTCATTTTTTGAATGCATTGGCTAAAATATGTTTTATTTCTTGCTGGATCTTAAACACTATATCCGCAAAGGATCCCCAAAGGATCAGACAAAGGATAGTAGGTACTTTTATCCTGTAAATGGGAATTGATTTTGTAAATATAATATTTCTTATCTAATATAATGGTAGCACCACCCCTTATCAGCTGCCCTCACCAAAATGTCTTTCTCTTTCTCCTTGAGAGTTATTAAAGCCTGTCTCTCATCTGCAGTAAGATTATTAAATCTCTTGTTCCTCTTATTCCCTCCCTTAAGAATTTTGTCTTTTAAATGGTGCCAATCGTTATTGACCATTTTAACAAAGGTCTCAATGCTATAATTGTTATACGTGGGAATGAAATTAGATTTCTTTCTAAGTCCCAATTTTATTGCACTGAAACTTTTGTTAACATTCTGGTCACTAGATATGTTGGTAGTGGGCATATCCTCTTTATAAAACATAAATTGCAATCTCAAAGATCAAAAGAACATTTGAAAAAAAAAATCACTTTAAAAAATATCCACATTAGTGTTGGGGCAAAAGGACAGTTCTTTGTTCAACAATTTGTAATCACTGTCTGTAAGTTCCTTAGAGGAAATGTTCAGAAACGTTTGTTCTGCTGGTTTAATGATGTCAAGAGTCTTTATACCTCAATCAAGCATGAAACAAGAATAGGTATAATCATTAAGCTTCTAACAGGTAGTGGCATTTACAGCCCTCAACAAGTAGAATTTATTGGTGAATTACTATGCCTTATACTTTACTGGAACTATTTCCTGTTTCAGGACAATTGGTATGTGCAAATCAAAGGGACAGCCAGGGGAAACAATGTTGCCCCATCATACGCCAACCTGTTAATGAATAAGTAATATTTGAAGCAGTAATATACCGGAGTCCGCACAAAAGATTGTAACAAAGAGCTGTGGGTTGGTAGTAGATAGCAGAGGAGCTATTTGGGGGGGCTTATTTTTACATGCACAGCTTGTTGTATGTGTGTGTGGAGGATATGTGTACAAATGCCAGTCTAAACATACAGAATGGAAGAAATCCAAAGATCACATATAGCAGTGAAAAAAACGTTTGGGGTTATAATTATAATTATTTATCCCTCATTAGACACACTTTGCTTGTGATAAATGTAAATTCAAGCCATTGTTCAAACTGTATGCTGTACTGATTGGACAAAACAAGTTATGAGGTATTCCAATGGTATTGGTGCGTGTGTGTAGAGACTGTCTTCACCCTTGTCTTCACCCTTGTTTTAATCCTGGTGTCCAGTTGTATGTCTATGGATTACCACAATAAAGTTTATATCTTTTATATAACCTGAGTGTCAGCATCACGGACTTATTTGCAACTGGGTTTTGGAACAAACCTTTTTTCTTCTGTTAATAAATAGCTTTGAAGAAAACTTTGTATATGCCAACAAATTGTTTCAAGAATATGGCACAGCCTGGTGGTTTCATTCATAACATGTTTGGCGTGTGGTGTGGTGACAGTGGATTCCTGGAGAGATTTGTGGTTTCCTTGAATGCAGCTGTATCAGGTGTTGAATTTTTCCTCACCTATATGGAAATATCTGTGGATTTCCTAGATACTATGGTATATAAAGAGAATGGCACCCTGAAGGTTGTTCTATTTAGGAAACCCACAGATAGAAATACATGTTGGCCTATGACAGCTTCTATCCCACTAAATTAAAGAACTCTCTCACTAGAAGTCAGTTGCAAAGGGTTAATAGGATTGTCAATGATAAACAAAAATTACCAGAGAGAATGAAGGAAATGGATGAAAGATTCATATAAAGGGGTTACCCAGAGCAACTGATCAGGGAAGAGGTTAACAGGTTAAAGGATGTAGGCACGGTTATTAAAACAGAAAAGGTTCAAAATTCAGACAATAAGAGAATAGTGTTTACATCCCAGTATAACCTGTATAGTACTGAAGTGTCAAAAATGATTAAAAACACTGGGAGATTGTAAGAAATTGTAATAAGGAAATTAATATTTTCCAACAGGTTCCTATTATGGCCTTTAGGAGGGTTAGAAACCTTAGGGATAGTCTAGTAAGGAGTGATTTAGGCCCAACTAAAAACAAACAGCAAAGATACATAGGACAGAAGTCCTTAGGTCCCTGTTTTGGATGCACTAATTGCCATGCCATGATTAAGAGGAGAGACTTTTTGCACCCAAGAACAGGTCACAAATACAACATAAAAGGATATAACACATGTGAAACCACATTTATAGTGTACCTCATTAAATGCCCGTATCCTTTAATTTATATTGGGGAGTTCACGAGAAAGGGCAGAGAAAGGATGAACCACCATAAGTCCAACATTAGATGTGGCAACACAGAAGCCCCAGTTTCAAATAATTTCTTACAAGCAGTTAACAACATAAGTCAAATAAGGTGGCAAATAATAGATCATGTTGGGTTATTAAGGGAAGGTGGAGATAGGGAGAAGGTCCTCAAACAGAGAGAAACTTACTAGATTCATCAATTGGACAGTATGCACCCCAGAGGGTTAAATAGGGAAATCAATTTTTCAGTTTTCATTTAAAATCTCTTTGGATGTTCACCTGTCTCCACAATAGTCTCTTATATAATCATTTTTAATAAAAAAGCATTAAGGTTCTAGAAAATTTAATGAATTGCTGTATATAGTTTACTGTTAGGTTATTTCCTAATAAGGTTTGTTTTTATAGGTGGTAAGGGTTAAAATAGTGGATGTAATAAAGTAAATAAACCACTAGGGGGAGTATCTGTTTTACATTAAATGTTTTTAGCAAATCTGTCAGTAATTAAGTCTTAATCAATAAGCCTATATAGTGTGAACATGGGCTAAGTCACTTCATATGCATGATTAAGGCCAGAGGGGCCGAAATGTTGCATTTGTCATTTGATATGAAAATAAAGGTATAATTTTCTAAAGATTATCTTTGGTGCTGTGGAATTTTTGGATACTTTACTGGTTTGGGGGTAACAGTAACCCCTTACCACGTGCACCACTAGTGAAAGAGGAAAGTTAATACTACAGGGTGCTGAGCTCATTTACTGATTTAGCAAATTTGAAGCAATGATATTGTCCCCTTGCTTTGTAATGAGAGACAAAGATGTAACATAATCCATAAGTACTTTTATTATGTAATATGCTTCATTCTCTTGCAGCATCGAACATAAGCTTTTTGTGTTTTCAGACTCCCATTGATTTGTATGGCATTCGCAACCTCAAGAGTGGCGGTTTGAATGATAGGTATGCTGCGGCGGAATACACGCGAAGGTAGCTGTTGAATGTTTGATAAATTGGGAAGAGGGTCAAAAAGAGTCGAATGTGAATTTGAAACATCTGGAATGACGCAAGCATCGATCTGCGTCGGATTGATATCGCTGGGAGCGTATATTACGTCACACATTTCAACATTTGATGATCTTGACGCTTTGTTAACTACGGCGGATCAACTTTGCATCTAATTTGACGTGAGATTCCAGCGTATTATCAGTTTAAGCTTTGATAAATCGGCCCCCAAGTGTAAATACTGTGTTGAAATGTATATTTATGATAACATAGACATCAGAAAAGGTGCAGTAAGTGTATGGTATTAGAAACTGATAGATGGTGTATAGCATTGAAGGTTAAGTTATATATGAACACAGGTGTGTCAATTAAGGGTGTGAATAAAAGGACCAATCATGGAGCACGATTTCAGCTGTGAACAAGTATGGTGAACCCGCATGAAAAGTGTATGCATGGTTTCTCTGTGACCTTCATTGTCGGAAGATTTTATTTTGCTGTTGATTGCCTTGGTTTTAAGCAATAAAGGATTGTTCTTTTTTAAGTCTGCCTGTCAGTAGTCTTTATGCATACCGGACTAGCAAGAGTGCAGAAACATCCTATGTATTGATGTTACTTCCTGGTGTATTGGGCAGATCACTCTGCTTCCTGCACTGGATGTGTGGTCCTGTCGGGAGCAAGTCGATTGTCCGGGCTGAAGAAACGCTATAAGGAGTCCCTGCAAGTGGTGGTAAGCGCACCAGTTTGCGACTGTTTACTAATGGATCATGGGGGACTGCCTATCCTGCTAGGTATCCCCCAGTCCGATTTTTTATTAGCTAAAAGGAGAAGGCTGCAGTACACCATCTAAGGTAGTGGCATTTACAGCCCTCAACAAGTAGAATTTATTGGTGAATTACTATGTCTTATACTTTACTGAAACTATTTCCTGTTTCAGGACAATTGGTATGTGCAAATCAAAGGGACAGCCATGGGATACAATGTAGCCCCATCATACGCCAACCTGTTAATGAATAAGTAATATTTGAAGCAATAATATACCGGAGTCCGCACAAAAGATTGTAATAAAGAGCTGTGGGTTGGTAGTAGATAGCAGAGGAGCTATTTTGGGGGCTTATTTATACATGCACAGCTTGTGATATGTGTGTTTGGAGGATATGTGTACAAATGCCAGTCTAAACATACAGAATGGAAGAAATCCAAAGATCACATATAGCAGTGGAAAAAGCGTTTGGGGTTATAATTATAATTATTTATCCCTCATTAGACACACTTTGCTTGTGATAAATGTAAATTCAAGCCCCTGTTCAAACTGTATGCTGTACTGATTGCACAAAACAAGTTATGAGGTATTCCAATGGTATTGGTGCGTGTGTGTAGAGACTGTCTTCACCCTTGTCTTCACCCTTGTTTTAATCCTGGTGTCCAGTTGTATGTCTATGGATTACCACAATAAAGTTTATATCTTTTATATAACCTGAGTGTCAGCATCACGGACTTATTTGCAACTGGGTTTTGGAACAAACCTTTTTTCTTCTGTTAATGAATAGCTTTGAAGAAAACTTTGTATATGCCAGCGAATTGTTTCAAGAATATGGCGCAGCCTGGTGGTGTTTCATTCATAACATGTTTGGCGTGTGGTGTGGTGACAGTGGATTCCTGGAGAGATTTGTGGTTTCCTTGAATGCAGCTGTATCAGGTGTTGAATTTTCCCTCACCTATATGGAAATATCTGTGGATTTCCTAGATACTATGGTATATAAAGAGAATGGCACCCTGAAGGTTGATCTATTTAGGAAACCCACAGATAGAAATACAATGTTGGCCTATGACAGCTTCTACCCCACTAAATTAAAGAACTCTCTCACTAGAAGTCAGTTGCAAAGGGTTAATAGGATTGTCAATGATAAACAAAAATTACCAGAGAGAATGAAGGAAACGGATGAAAGATTCATATAAAGGGGTTACCCAGAGCAACTGATCAGGGAAGAGGTTAACAGGTTAAAGGATGTAGGCACGGTTATTAAAACAGAAAAGGTTCAAAATTCAGACAATAAGAGAATAGTGTTTACATCCCAGTATAACCTGTATAGTACTGAAGTGTCAAAAATGATTAAAAACACTGGGAGATTGTAAGAAATTGTAATAAGGAAATTAATATTTTCCAACAGGTTCCTATTATGGCCTTTAGGAGGGTTAGAAACCTTAGGGATAGTCTAGTAAGGAGTGATTTAGGCCCAACTAAAAACAAACAGCAAAGATACATAGGACAGAAGTCCTTAGGTCCCTGTTTTGGATGCACTAATTGCCATGCCATGATTAAGAGGAGAGACTTTTTGCACCCAAGAACAGGTCACAAATACAACATAAAAGGATATAACACATGTGAAACCACATTTATAGTGTACCTCATTAAATGCCCGTATCCTTTAATTTATATTGGGGAGTTCACGAGAAAGGGCAGAGAAAGGATGAACCACCAAAAGTCCAACGTTAGATGTGGCAACACAGAAGCCCCAGTTTCAAATCATTTCTTACAAGCAATTAACAACATAAGTCAAATAAGGTGGCAAATAATAG
This sequence comes from Bombina bombina, assembly GCF_027579735.1. Taxonomy (NCBI): domain Eukaryota; kingdom Metazoa; phylum Chordata; class Amphibia; order Anura; family Bombinatoridae; genus Bombina; species Bombina bombina. The sequence continues at coordinate 395,768,178 of NC_069500.1, read as the reverse complement.
ATCATGTTGGGTTATTAAGGGAAGGTGGAGATAGGGAGAAGGTCCTCAAACAGAGAGAAACTTACTAGATCCATCAATTGGACAGTATGCACCCCAGAGGGTTAAATAAGGAAATAGATTTTTCAGTTTTCATTTAAAATCTCTTTGGATGTTCACCTGTCTCCACAATAGTCTCTTATATAATCATTTTTAATAAAAAAGCATTAAGGTTCTAGAAAATTTAATGAATTGCTGTATATAGTTTACTGTTAGGTTATTTCCTAATAAGGTTTGTTTTTATAGGTGGTAAGGGTTAAAATAGTGGATGTAATAAAGTAAATAAACCACTAGGGGGAGTATCTGTTTTACATTAAATGTTTTTAGCAAATCTGTCAGTAATTAAGTCTTAATCAATAAGCCTATATAGTGTGAACATGGGCTAATTCACTTCATATGCATGATTAAGGCCAGAGGGGCCGAAATGTTGCATTTGTCATTTGATATGAAAATAAAGGTATAATTTTCTGAAGATTATCTTTGGTGCTGTGGAATTTTTGGATACTTTACTGGTTTGGGGGTAACAGTAACCCCTTACCACGTGCACCACTAGTGAAAGAGGAAAGTTAATACTACAGGGTGCTGAGCTCATTTACTGATTTAGCAAATTTGAAGCAATGATATTGTCCCCTTGCTTTGTAATGAGAGACAAAGATGTAACATAATCCATAACTACTTTTATTATGTAATATGCTTCATTCTCTTGCAGCATTGAACATAAGCTTTTTGTGTTTTCAGACTCTCATTGATTTGTATGGCATTCGCAACCTCAAGAGTGGCGGTTTGAACGATAGGTATGCTGCGGCGGAATATACGCAAGCGTACCTGTTGAATGTTTGATAAATTGGGAAGAGGGTCAAAAAGAGTCAAATGTGAATTTGAAACATCTGGAATGACGCAAGCATCGATCTGCGTCGGATTGATATCGCTGGGAGCGTATATTACGTCACACATTTCAACATTTGATGATCTTGACGCTTTGTTAACTACGACGTATCAACTTTGCATCTAATTTGATGCGAGATTCCAGCGTATTATCAGTTTAAGCTTTGATAAATCGGCCCCCAAGTGTAAATACTGTGTTGAAATGTATATTTATGATAACATAGGCACAGTGGCGTAGCGTGGGTTGTCAGCGCCCAGGGCAAGGCAAGTATTGCGCCCCCCCCTAACCCATTAGCACTGACGGAGTCTCTTCCACCAGTACAGTAGGGAATGGGATTGGCAAATTTGCTTTGAATCTAGGAGCCTGCAGCTCTCCAGAGCTGGTCAAATATATACAATATTACATTTTAAGATTTATTCTAGTTTTACACATGGGGGAAAAGCCCCCCTTAACCCCCATCTGGTGGTGACACCCTGATCTGTGAAACTTCATGGTACAAATACTGCAGAACACAGGGTGCACCCACCCCCACATTGCAGCACCCCATATTGTATATGTGGTGCAATAGGTTTTTGGTAAGTCGTTAAAAAGAGGAAAAGGGGACACACAGGTTGGCAGCTGTTACATAAGGTTGTCCCTGCTGGGCAGACTGTCTTTTGGGTGCCAATGACATATAAAAGTGGGGTATATATTCTACCTTAATAAATATAACAATTGTAAGTAATAAATATAAAAGGGGCATGGGACAGACAACCCAGCATTACATACATATATGGGGGGAGGGTGTATGGTATTTAGGGGGTGCTGTTAAATTTATTTACCAACACAAATTATAGTTATTTTTTTGACTTTAAATGCAGTAAGGGTGGGTTTAATGTAAATAAAAAAGGCAATGAGCACCCACACCCTAAAAATCGGTAAAAGTCCACATCTCAGGAGTCCAGCAAGAAATAGATTCAAGATGGTGAATTCATAGGACTTCTTTGATAGGAGAAAAACACAGTGAAATGCCTGGTGAGCAGCACAATCCTGGTGCCAGACAGCATACAAATCCCTAAATCTACTTCTGCCCTGGGAAGATCATGGAGGGGAAAAATCAAATACAGGAAACAAGGTCTCATTTTTGTCACAAATATACTTTTTTTTTTTTGTGCAAGGACAAGATGGCGTAAGTTGTAAACCGGTCAAACATGAAAGTATGGTCTCTGATCACCCCACCATCCCACATTCCCACTAACTAGGTAACTGGGGTTAACAGAAAGGCAGAGCCCAGCCATGCTGCCACCAGTGCCACGGGTAGGTGGATTTGAAAGAGATTTATTGCAATTTTTAAGGATTCCTCCCCCTCCCTCTGCTTAGAGATCCTTAAAAAGTGCCCCGGGCAATGCATGGCATTCTAGCTCGCTCTGGGTCCTTTGTTGGAAGGGAACTTACTTGTTGGGTAATAATATAACCATAATTAAGCTGCATTTTGCGCGTTGCTAGTATCAGGCAAAAGCAGAGCTATAAGTAAGTCTGGTCCTGATACCTTACCTTAGTCGCGGCGCGCTTGACAGTCTGACTCTGCTGCTCTTCTTCTTGTTCCCTCCTGAACTGCGCGCTAGGAATGGGATGGACAAAGTGACGTAGCAGGTAATGGTCCGGATAACACTTCAGTTCACACTTCACAGTCACTTAAAATTCCTCAGTCTCTCGAGACATCAAAATCTGCAACCCGACGGAATGTGCGACTGTGACGTGACATCACCACATTCCTGACGGGTCGCAGAACAGTGTTGGGCACCTGTCAGATTTTTTAGCCTCCCTTCTTCCCTTTACTAAGTTGAGGCTGGAAGCGCCCCTCAGAATTATGTGCCCGGGGCAACCGCCCCTATGGCCCCCCCCACGCTACGCCACTGCATAGGCATCAGAAAAGGTGCAGTAAGTTTATGGTATTAGAAACTGATAGATGGTGTATAGCACTGAAGGTTAAGTTATATATGAGCACAGGTGTGTCAATTAAGGGTGTAAATAAAAGGACCAATCATGGAGGACGATTTCAGCAGTGAACAAGTATGGTGAACCCGCATGAAAAGCGTATGCATGGTTTCTCTGTGACCTTCATTGTGGGAAGATTTTATTTTGCTGTTAATTGCCTTGGTTTTAAGCAATAAAGGATTGTTCTTTTTTAAGTCTGCCTGTCAGTAGTCTTTATGCATACCGGACTAGCAAGAGTGCGGAAACATCCTATGTATTGATGTTACTTCCTGGTGTATTGGGCAGATCACTCTGCTTCCTGCACTGGATGTGTGGTCCTGTCAGGAGCAAGTCGAGTGTCCGGGCTGAAGAAACGCTATAAGGAGTCCCTGCAAGTGGTGGTAAGTGCACCAGTTTGTGACTGTTTAATATTGGATCATGGGGGACTGTCTATCCCGCTAGGTATCCCCCAGTCTTATTTTTTATTAGTTAAAAGGAGAAGGCCACAGTTACGCCATCTAAGGTAGGACATTTGAAGTCTATTATGTGAGGGATTTAGTGCACCTGTGATATCCAACATCCAGATGTTAGTGCACCCTAGACTTAGCTGGAGCACTAACATATTAGTTATAACTTGTAATAAGAAGATGCTATTAGTGATGTCACGAATAGTTCGCCGGCGAATTGTTCCCGGCGAACATAGCTTGTTCGCATTTGCTGCGGCGGGCGAACATATGCGATGTTCAATCAGCCCCCTATTCATCATCATTGAGTAAAACTTTGACCCTGTACCTCACAGTCAGCAGACACATTCCAGCCAATAAGCAGCAGACCCTCCCTCCCAGACCCTCTTACCTCCTGGACAGCATCCATTTTAGATTCATTCGGAAGCTGCATTCTTAGTGAGAGGAGGGACAGTGTAGCAGCTGCTGATTTAATAGGGAAATCGATAGCTAGGCTAGTGTATTCAGTGTCCACTACAGTCCTAAAGGACTCATCTGATCTCTGCTGTAAGGACAGCACCCCAAAAAGCCCTTTTTAGGGCTAGAACATCAGTCTGCTTTTTTTTTTTTTTTTCCTGTGTAATCTAATTGCAGTTGCCTGCCTGCTAGCATGTGTGCAGGCTCACAGCGTATATTGTGCCCACTTGCCCAGTGCCACCACTCATATCTGGTGTAACAGTAGTGTACATTTAAAAAAAACAACAATTTTTTGACTGTGAAATAATAGCAGTCAGTTTCCTTCACACGTGTGTGTTTCAGTGCCTGCCAGGGCACAGTGTCACCCCAGTGCAACTCATATCTGGTGTAACAGTAGTGTACATTTAAAAAAAACAACACTTTTTTGACTGTGAAATAATAGCAGTGTCAGTTTCCTTCACACGTGTGCGTTTCAGTGCCTGCCAGGGCACAGTGTCACCCCAGTGCAACTCATATCTGGTGTAACAGTAGTGTACATTGAAAAAAACAAAAAACACTTTTTTGACTGTGAAATAATAGCAGTCAGTTTCCTTCACACCTGTGCGTTTCAGTGCCTGCCAGGGCACAGTGTCACCCCAGTGCAACTCATATCTGGTGTAACAGTAGTGTACATTAAAAAAACAACAACACTTTTTTGACTGTGAAATAATAGCAGTGTCAGTTTCCTTCACACGTGTGTGTTTTGGTGCCTGCCAGGGCACAGTGTCACCCCAGTGCAACTCATATCTGGTGTAACAGTAGTGTACATTTTAAAAAAACAACACTTTTTTGACTGTGAAATAATAGCAGTGTCAGTTTCCTTCACACATGTGTGTTTCGGTGCCTGCCAGGGCACAGTGTTACCCCAGTGCAACTCATATCTGGTGTAACAGTAGTGTACATTTAAAAAAAAAAAAACACTTTTTTGACTGTGAAATAATAGCAGTGTCAGTTTCCTTCACACGTGTGCGTTTCAGTGCCTGCCAGGGCACAGTGTCACCCCAGTGCAACTCATATCTGGTGTAATAGTAGTGTACATTTTAAAAAAACAACACTTTTTTGACTGTGAAATAATAGCAGTGTCAGTTTCCTTCACACGTGTGCGTTTCAGTGCCTGCCAGGGCACAGTGTCACCCCAGTGCAACTCATATCTGGTGTAACAGTAGTGTACATTTAAAAAAAACAACACTTTTTTGACTGTGAAATAATAGCAGTGTCGACTTCCGTTTGGGGTGGAGCTTGAGAACAGCATGCTCCAGAGCTGTGCGGTGACCAAGCACCGCTGAAAAAATCCTACCCAAGCTATCTAACCACTTACCCCAGCACCCTAGTGGGGATATCAGTGTGGTAATACTCGCAGCCAGGAGACCCTGGCTGTAGAGAAGCTGGAAAGTCCCTATCTTTTTATTGGACTGAATGAGTACCTGGCAGAAGGCACAAAGCTAAGCGGCAACATTCTGGGGTAATTAACACCCTAAATACCCCCTACCTGGCTGCTAGAGTTCCGTAACCAGTGCGTGGTAGCTGGTTGCTGTACGGAGGATAAGGACCCGACACGCCGCGGACAGCTTCCTGCAGTACTTGACAGGAAGCCGGAGGAAAAGCTAGTGCCGGTGAGGAGGTCCGTCGCTTCGCGGAGGGATCCGTGCTGGGCCGACCAACCTCATCGGGAGCTGGGCTGCTGAGTCAAGGCGGTGGACCGGGTTCCTTGGGTTTGCTGGGAGCGAACATAGCCACTTTGGGATAATCCGGGTGCCTGCACTAAATCGACGGGGAGCCTCTTGAAACTGTTGCTGCCGCAAGTATCACTACTGTATCTGCCTTCTTTGTTTGCCATTAACTTTGCCAGACCGGCTGGTCTGAAGAGAGTCAGTTAGCCTTTAAAGAGATTACCGGTTATTATGCTTTATGCTGGATAAACTTTTCATATATTTACTCAGGTCACCCTACTCCTTATATTTTGTATATAGGTGTTTTCCTATATGGTGGCCTTGCTAACTTTAGCTGACTGTGGAGGTAAAATCCTACAAACGGCCTACTTCACTTTCTCTGTCTTCCTTAAGGGAAAGCTAAAGTCTGGAGGAAAACGAAAAGGATAAAAGTCGAAGTAAAAAGGGGAAACCTGATAACTTACTATTCATATTTGCAGGGTGCTAATTAAGAGACATAAGAATTGTACTTTTGAAGATCTTAAGGAACATTTGTTTGGTATATGTCAAATTTAAAACCTTCATGTGAATATAGTTTGGGGGTTGGCATATTATCCCTATGTGTTACTTTTACATCTCCTGCAATACATATATGCTAAACACAGGGTTTATCTTTATCTATCTATATGTTGGAAAGTGGTGCTAACACCAATTTACCTTACCGGATCTTCTATGCTGAACCTGACAATTGAATAACATTTTTGTTTGTTAGGCTGACTTGTCATTTTCTAGACAATTGTTGTTTTTTGCTATCCACGAAATTCCTTTTCTATATTAATAAGGTGGGGTCAAAAAGAAAAAAAAGAGAGAGAAAAGGAAAGAAAGAGAAAGGAAAGAGAAGGAAGGGCTAAAGGAAAAATAAAAAATCTCATATTTTGGGTTATTTGCTCATTAGGATTTATATATTGTAGCAGTTTTAAGAAAGACCGTTAGTTTTTAAACATTGTGTATAGTCTATCCTTTCTTGTGGCTAGATTATAGGTGAAAAGGGAAGGAGACAAGAGGAAGGGGAAGGTAGGGAATTTATATAAACACTTTGACAGGCTTATTTTTTTTTGTTCTTTTTTTCTGTGTGGTTTTTATTTTTTTTTCTTTCTGTTGTTGTTTTTTTTTTTTTTTTTTTTTTCTCTCTTTCCCCCTAGTTGGGGGATCACCCTATAATTTAAGATACTCACACTTATAAAAAAAAAAAAAAAAAAAGAGGACCAAGAGGTCCATCACTTCAGCTAGTACAGCTTTTTGCTTTCACAAGTGTTGTTTTTTGTGTCCTTGCAGTGGCGAGGCTGTTAATAGGTTGGTTCACATCTTAGTACTAAATTTTCACTTGCACATTTAATCTATGGAAAAATTCGTCACACTGATGAAAAGAAATTCACCGGTGATGCCTGCTAAAGTAAAAGATAAAAAATCTAAAACAAATGATACCAGTCTTGATGTTACATTAGGTGAATTAACTCCCCCTTCCCTTGATATTCAGATGTTGATAACACAGCTATCAGCTGTGTTTTCACCTCAATTTGAAATGATTAAAAAAGAAATTGCGGGTATGACTACTGAACTGTCGTCCCTCTCCACCGAAGTCAGGCAGTTTTCTGCTAGGATCGGTGAAGCAGAGGACAGAATTTCTGACCTTGAAGACCGTATAAATGCTCAGGAAGTAATTATTCAAAAGCAGGATACCACAATTCAAAGTATGCAATTGCGCCTGGAGGATATGGAAGATCGCTCCAGAGGTAATAACATACGCATTGTGGGGCTTCCAGAAACTATGGAATATGAGGATTTAATGAAATTCACTTCCTTTGAATTACCTTTAGCGTTAGGAATGCCAGCAGATTCTTTACCCATAATAATAGAGAGAGCACACAGGATAGGTCCTAAGAGAACACAGTCTGATGGTACAGTTAGGAGCAGAATGTGTATATTCAAAGTATTAAAGTTCCAAGACAAACTGGAATTATTGAAACTTTCTAGAAAGAATGGCCCCCTACAGCTGGGCAATAACAAGATCCTACTCTTCCAGGACTTCTCTAACGAGACGTCCACGAAGAGAAAGCTAATGGCTCCATTCTGCTCACAACTAATAAATAATGGATTTAAAGCCCGTATGGTCTACCTGGCCAAGGTAATAGTTGAAGATAGGGATTCTACACTTGCTTTCCAGGATATTGAAGGTATCAAAAGGTTTATTAGTTCAAAAATCCTAAAATGAAAATTGATACAGCCGAGTTATGCTTTATCATGAATAGATTAATGGTCACCAGGCTATATGTGGTATATATGTGGATGAATGGGGTGTGTGTCTGTAGATGTTATGTCATTTTAATTATTTTTAATTTTTCCCTCCCCCCCTTTTTTTTTTTTTTTTGTCTCTTCTCTCTCTCTCTCTTCTCTCTCTCGTCTATTTTCATCCTTGGAAAAGTAGAAATTATTGAGTTAAAAGATTTTGTTAGGATGAAATGACTGGATTAAATTTATGTTCTTGGAATATAGGAGGTATATCCTCCCCTAAGAAGAGAAAGCTTATAATGAAAACTCTTGCTAAGAAGAGACCAGATATTGTCTGTATTCAAGAAACCCATCTTACCGACATAGAAGCTGCAAAACTCAAAATTAAATGGGTGGGTGAAGTTGTTGCCGCGGCAAGTATAGACAGGAAATGTGGAGTAGCGTTTTTATTGCATAAAGACCTTGACTATAAAATCTTACATATAGAGAAAGATCAAGAGGCAAGATATATCATACTCCAAATTCAAATCAATCAAGCAGTATATGTCCTATGTAATGTGTATGGGCCCAATAAAAATAGTAAAAGTTTCTGGGAAAAAATAAAAATTAAGATCTTTCCCTTCGTGGGCGAAAAACTTATCTTAGCAGGGGATTTCAATATGACACTTTTTCCAGAATTAGACAGGTTCTGCAATACAGATGCTAAAGAGTATAAAAAACTGCCAAATATTTTAGAACATTTTGCACAAAGTTGAAACTGGTCGATATCTGGAGAGTTAAACACCCTGATTCCTTGACATTTACTTGTGAATCTAGAGCCCATAGAACTTTTTCTAGGATCGATTTGTTTTTAATATCTGAGGCTCTTTCAATTGTTCAAACTAATCCAGGAATTGGTGACATATTGATATCCGATCATGCAATAGTTCATCTCACTCTTCCCTCTTCATCTAGTTTCTCGAAAAGAACGCAATCTTTATATTTTCCACGATATCTTTTGAATAGTCCCAGATTTTCCAATTGGCTTAAGCAGAAATGGAGGGACTACTGCACACATAATATTGCTTTCTTTGATAGAATTGAGATTTTTTGGGAGACGGCCAAGGCTGTCTTACGAGGTGAAATTATGAGTTATCTAATAAATAGGGCTCCATGTACTAAGCAGTCAGCGAGCTACCCGCAACAAATCTCGCGTCAAAACTTGCAAACTGATATGTACAAAGCCGTCAATTATGTAAAAACTTGCATCTTTAAAATTGCGAGCGTACTTATCCGCCATACCTCGCTACCTCTCCATTTTTTACTGTAATTAGACACATTTGACCACCAACTCGCCAAAAACGAATGTACTAAAAAATCTATTTGTCCGCTCGCGTCAATCTCCGCCCCACCTCGTTATTTTTGCCTCGCCACTTTTTAGGTGGCGGGCAAGGTACAAAACAATAGGAAAGCCACTCTAGACGCCAGTCTATACATATATAAAAGGCAGTAATATCAGCATTGTACTTACATTGTTCATTTCAGCAGCTATGGAGAGAATTCTGTTTTTGTTTATTCTCCGTTTGATGCAAATCCGGGCTAGAAGACAGAATACTGGAAATGTAGCTAATCGATTGGTTAGAAGAAGGAGAGTTCGAGTCCCCCGTGTATTCCTTCCACGGGTTGGTTTGCACGGCCTTTCTGACCGAGAGATCATACAAAGATTCCGGCTTGATCGTGAATCGATATTACACCTGTATCGAGAGATTGAAGATCATTTGGAGCCGATGACTGCTCGTTCACAAGCTATTCCGGGACTTCTGAAACTATTAGCTGCATTGCATTTTTTTGCAACAGGCTCCTTTCAGGCAGTTTCTAGCGTCATTATTGGAATGAGTCAATCTGCTTTTTCACGCCACTTATCCAAAGTAATAGGGGCTATGATGGTTATTTTTCATCGATATGTTTGTTTGCCATCTACCCCTGAAGAATGGCAATCTATCAAGTCAAATTTCTATAGGATGGCTGGGATGCCCAATGTCCTAGGTGCCATAGACTGTACCCATGTTGCTGTAAGACCACTTCAAGCTCGTGAGGAGATCTATAGGAATAGAAAGCATTTCCATTCCTTGAATGTCCAGATGGTCTGTGAACCCCACATGAGGATTATCAGTGTCCGTTCTAACTTTCCTGGCTCCTGTCATGATTCTTACATTTTAAGGCAGACTGGGTTATACCGGAAGTTCGAGGACGGAAATATGCCTGACGGATGGCTTCTAGGTAAGCATAACTGGCGTCTAATATGTCTCTCATTTCAATGTACCAAAATTGCGCCCAATTTGTCGACTGTAATCTGTATAGTTTAAATTTGTATTGTATAGTTCTGAATCTTTATAATTATTCTTATATTAATATTTATATTTATTATATCTTCTATTAGGAGATGGAGGGTACTCATGTACAGAATGGCTGTTGACTCCCTATAACAACCCACAGACCAGAAGTCAAGTACGTTTCAATGAAGCTCACCGATCTACCAGGGGGATTATTGAGAGGACTTTCGGTATTTTGAAAATGCGGTTTCGATGTCTTGATCGTTCTGGTGGTGCTATGCAGTATGCACCAGAGAAAGTTGCAAAAATTATATTGGTTTGCTGCATACTGCACAATATTGCAATTAAAAGAGGCTGTCCAATAGAAGATGAAGATCCAATAGATGCTGATGATTTACCAGAAGAAATATGTGTAGAACAAGCTAATAGGCGTGGAAATGCAACAAGGGACATGGTTTCAGAACAATATTTTGTGTTTGAGGATTAAAGTTTCAGTTGATCAATAAAAAACTTTCTTTATTAACTTGTCTCCATTTTTTTTTTAAGAATTAAGGTTATTAAAAATCACTCATGATAAACAGTTAAATACATAACAGTTGTTGTTCTTCAATTATCAAAGGTTTCAAATAAATAAAGTTTATGCTCAAAGTTATTACAGACAATATATTATAGGTAATACATTGTCTTTGTGACATCACACTAGTGTCTACAGCTGCTCTCACTCTTTTACATTATGTGATTAGTGTAATGTAATCCCTCCATAGCTGATGCTAATCCATTGTATTGTGTCATTGAATTGTAGCTGTAACAAGCGACAGTATATTCAACAGTGCTTTATGTTATCAGATTGGATTTTTGAGTTAAAAAAGACTTGCTAATTTTATTTGTTTTATTCTAACCTCTATTTTTAACAGCTACTAGGTTTTCCCATATTCAAATAAATACCTTAAGGGCTTACTCTTAACACTTATTTTCTTAACCTTTATAATATATTTTTGCATTCAAGATTTGTTAAAAGAATAGTGGCATATAGAAAATAATGGCAAAATAAATTATTTTATTACAAAATTAGAATCTTTAAACATTATATATTAACAATTGTAAACCAAAGTAACTTGTAATACATATAAACACATCGAAAAAAAAGGAAATGTTTAGAAACCAAATAACAATTGTAAACCAAAATAAATTCTAATACATATAAACACATATGAAACAAAGAAAATGTTTAGAAACAAAATAACAATTGTAAACCAAACAACATTTTAATACATATAAACACATCTTAAACAAATAAAATGTTTAGAAACAAAATAACTATTGTAAACCAAAGTAAATTTTAATACATATCAACACATCTGAAACAAAGAAAATGTATAGAAAACGAATATCATTTGTAATAACTATAAACATCGATATTTACAAACCTTCATAAAATACATTAATCTACAGATACATTATATTTTTCTCTATTTTTCGGGGATACATATCTATATCAATGCGCTAATGATTGACATAACGATTAATCACGTCATCGTCTAACATGTCGCGTCCTGAACCTTTTGGTGCTGGAGAATTGGTGATATTAGTTTATGCCATGGATAAATATTTCCCTAAACGGATTGGTGGTGTGAGGGGAGTGAGACAGGAATGCAGAGACAAAATTATATACGAGATGCTGAGAAGAATGCATCGTATTTCAAAAATTAAAAGAACAAGACGACAGTGTCTTAGAAAATATAGTGATTTGAAGAGAAGAGACTATAAAATATATATATAAATCGATTCGAAGATTGATAAGGACATGTAAGTTTCAAAATTATATATGAAATAATTTTTAATAATATAAAAAAAGGGTTTATTTTTGAACTGCGTCATCATTGACGAATCCAGGACAATATTATTTTCTGAGTGTTACTTTGACTATATTAGTATATACAATTGCAAAAAGTTACAAAAGTAAGCATGCAGAACTGAGTTAGTAGATTAAAATTTAACTATATTACTATATACACTTAAAAGGTTAGAAAACTTAGCATACAAAAATGAGTTGGTAGAGTAAAATATAACTATATTAGTATATACCATTGAAACATGCAGAACTGAGTTAGTCGAATAAAATATAAATATATTACTATATAACATTGAAACATGTTAGAAAACTAAGCATGCAGAACTGAATGTTTTGAAAACAAAAAATTACTTGGAATAATTAGATTAAAAAATTTTATTCCAAATTTTTTTTATATATATGTTTATAGATATGAGAAGTAGGAGAATGAAGTGTGCACACCCACCACGCTACCTAAGGTCAATGTTGGTGCAAACACCCAGAAGTGAAGCTCTTTCTCCACCTTTGCCAATAACACTATTGGATATTGAATTATCTCCAAATCCATATGAAATTTGTCATAAAAAGACACAGACAGGTAATGACTTATTATTTAAATTTTAAATCATATATTTTATGTTTTGGCTTAAAAAGTTTTAGCATGCAATATTAATCAAGTTGCTAATTTACTTCTATTATCATTTTTTTCCTCATTAACTTTCTATCTTTATTTGAAAAAGAAGGCATCTAAGCGAAGGAGCCAGCCAATTTTTGGTTGAGCACCATGGACAGCACTCTTTGATTGGTTCTGTCCAATTAGCAAGTACAACACAGTTGGTGCACCAAAAATGGGCTGGCATCTAAACTTAGATTCTTGCTTTTCAAATAAAGATACAAAAAGAATGAAGTAAAATAGAAAGTTTATTTAAATTTCATGCACTATCGGAATCATGAAACTTAGAAATTGGGTTCTATGTCCCTTTAATGATTATTAATATTGTTTTAAATAATATATCCTATGTTTTTGATTTAATAGTTTTCTATCTTTATCTTTGTAATTACGTTCATAGATATTACCATGGAAGACATGGAAACTAGTATGGAAATGGAAGAATTTCAAAATCCTGATAGTGTGACAATATTTGAAGCATTGACTTCAGATGATACTCAACCAAGGATAGAAGTTTTACCAACAATGATGTTAGATAAAGGTATGTTTCATACTCAGTAATCTTAAATCTAAGAAAATCCAAGTTGTAACTAATACATATTGTATATTTCAAATAGGAGTTGGCTCAGATGAAAGCTTTAAAGGAGTGGACATAAGTGTAGAAGCTAATATAGTAGATATCGTAGATAACAGCACATCAGGAGGTAATATTTGTGATGAAAAACCCTATCATACATTGAATATGTATATGAAAATTGAATTAAAATTTGCTTTGCATTTATTTTTCTACAGATTTATCTTCAACATCAACTATTGAAACTGCAGACAAAAGTACTCAGAGTTGTCTTGAAGATCATGTGAAACAAAAAATTTCTAAAATTAGGGCAACTTTGGGAATGTTAATGGAGCAAGTAGATTTTTTATACCGTAAATGTTATTTGATTTCATTTTTTGTTTTGTCATGATGATTGTCAGAAGAATGACAATTAATAACTGAGAAAAACTTTTGTGTTGAAGAATCAAAAGTGAGTTTGAATTTATGTAAATAAACTTTTTTTTTGGCCATAAAAAAATTTGTCTTTATTAAATAATAACATTTTAAACTTAAAATACACAAAAAATAACTTATTAAACAATATATAGATAAAAAAAAATTAACGGTGACTAATATAGTGTTATAAATAATACAATAAATGTTCACTCCAGACGTGGCCTCTTTGGGTCTGTTGTACCCTCCCTTTCACTGACAATAGCCAACAGAGATTGTAATGTCCTTTCACTGATGGTTAAAGCTCTGTTAATTTGCTGGTTTTTCTCTTCATCCATCCGCCTCTGCCACTGGAACATCTCTCTTTGCAGCTGTAATTTCTGCATTTTTATCTCATTCCTTTGCATTTCTATTTCAACATTTTTTTCTGAAAGAGCAGCCCAGCGGTCAATATTTGTGTTAATAATATTTTGCATTTCTCTGTGGTCCTCTCTGTATTGCCTTGCAAGTGTCAACATTTCCCTCAATGCAACATCGCCCAATAGTCCTTCTGCCGGTGTATTGTCAATATTTACACCACCTGTTTGCAGTGCAATTGGTGGTGCCTGTGTTTCAACAGGTTCCTCAATGTTTTCTGGTGTGTGAATTTCATCCGGTTGCGCATCTCCCAAATCTTCAAGAATATCTGGAGTCTCACTTCCATCATGCCCTCCTGGTGGTTCATCTTGAATGGGATTTTCCACTATCGGCATGAGATTGATAGTGATCTCCCTTGATGAGTTTTCTTCTTCTAGATCAAGACATAACAAATTGTTAGTAAATAAAAATAAAATTTTATAAAAACACTTGCAGAAATAGAATAGAAGGAGAGAGCAGATACAACCGTCATACAACAATTTAAGTTATATTATATATATATATATACATATGTGATACATACCATCAAATAATGGAGATGAATGTCCAGTCAATCCCTGGAAAAGACGTCCCAAATCATCTATAAAAAAATACATAACATAAAAATAAATAAATAAATAAAATTAAAATGTTTTTTTTTGTCAATGTAACTATATATATTCAAAATTATTAATGGAAATGTATTTTGCAATTAACTGGACACTGAAGCAAAAATAATCTTTTTGAGAATAAGATATATTGCATGGAATTTCTATCAACTTTCTTATGTAATACTATGATCAATTCTCAAAAAGAAAATAATGATAAATTTTAAAACCATTAGAAAGTTGATTAAAATAGCATGCATGCTCTACACGAATCCTCATTTAAAAAAAATTTGTACAGTGTCCCTTTCATGAAAATCTATGATCATTGCTATTTGTCCTTCAAATTACATTACATCTGTAAAAGATCTCGAAATAGAATATGTCAATAATGACATTTGACATTTAAAAAAAAAATTAAAAAAAAAAAATTGAGAGATAAAAGAGATAAAACACACAACATTGAAATTATTCATTTGTAAAGTACTTACCAGTTGATCTACCAACACTAGTTTGTGGAGTGCTGGTCCTTAGATCAGGAAGTGTGTCCGCCGAGGAAGCTGTGTGTGTAACATTAGATGTTGAGCGTATTAATTGTCCATGTGTAAAACTGGCCGAAGGTCTGGAAACAGCTGCACTGGGTGGTCTTGACACCGCAGAAGATGAAGTAGAACAAGTGGGCACTTCGTTACTCCTCACAGGCTCGGCTTGTGTTGTTGGCGTCGCTTTAAAAAAAAAAAAAAAAAAAAATTAGGTTTATTTTTATTTCTAGTTGAAACTGAAAGCTAAAAGTGTTAATAATAATAATTACAGCAGTGAATGCAGGCTCAATCATTAAAGGGACATGCCAACCACCTTTTTTATGATTTGGAAAGAGAATGCAGTTATAAACATCTTTATAATTTACTTATATTATCTAATTTGTTTTATTCTCTTGATATTCTTTGTTGAAAAGCATTTGATTGCTGCACAAAGAAGCCTCGTGTGATTGGCTCAACATGTGTATTTATTTTTCTTCAACTAAGAATATCTAGAAAATGAAGCCAAAGAAATAATGGAAGTAATTTGTAATGTTGTTTAAATTTCAATTCTCTATCCGAATCATTAATAAAAGATTTTGGGTTTAGTGGCCCTTTAAAGGGACATGAACAAATATAATTCCCTTTACAAATTGCAGAAAAAAAAGCTTTTTCAAAAATATTTAATTGTATTATGTTTTTGCCTTCATTGGATTTTTATACTTTGAGGAAAAGCAAATCTATACATGCACAGTAAATGATCATAACGCAAATAACGCAACATGGAAGTCAATAGATCAGAAATTTAAGAAGGCATGTGATCTGGGGTTAGTCTCATGATTAATGTCGGACATACAATATTATTTTAATAGTTTCAAATTACATTATTTCTATTGTCATTATCTCTTTAAGGTTTCTATGCAATACTGGTTTGAAAATAAACACATGGGTGTTATCTTTAGGGATCACTATATTAATAATCAACAAATCTTTAGTTACGTTAGACCATTAAAAAAAAAGGCAGTATAACAACACTATTATTGTACAATCCCTTATACATATATGCAACATAAATGATTACTGTATTTGGGGCCTAAATGGCTTGTACAATCCCTTATACATATATGCAACATAAATGATTACAGTATTTGGGGCCTAAATGGCTTGTACAATCCCTTATACATATATGCGACATAAATGATTACAGTATTTGGGGCCTAAATGGCCTATATAGATTAGGATACTGAAGCGTAAGAAGTCAGATAATGTTATTTCTTCTGTTAAGTGTGATCAGTCCACGGGTCATTATTACTTCTGGGATATTACTCCTCCCCAACAGGAAGTGCAAGAGGATTCACCCAGCAGAGCTGCATATAGCTCCTCCCCTCTACGTCACTCCCAGTCATTCTCTTGCACCCAACGACTAGATAGGATGTGTGAGAGGACTATGGTGATTATACTTAGTTTTATATCTTCAATCAAAAGTTTGTTATTTTGAAATAGCACCGGAGTGTGTTATTACCTCTCTGGCAGAGTTTGAAGAAGAATCTACCAGAGTTTTTGCTATGATTTTAACCGGAGTAGTTAAGATCATATTGCTGTTTCTCGGCCATCTGAGGAGAGGTAAACTTCAGATCAGGGGACAGCGGGCAGATGAATCTGCATAGAGGTATGTAGCAGTTTTTATTTTCTGACAATGGAATTGATGAGAAAATCCTGCCATACCGATATAATGTCATGTATGTATACTTTACACTTCAGTATTCTGGGGAATGGTACTTCACTAGAATTACACTGTAGAAGTACATAAAGCTGTTTAATAACTAGAAATTATGTTTAACGTTTTTGCTGGAATGTAAAATCGTTTTCATTTGCTGAGGTACTGAGTGAATAAATGTTTGGGCACTATTTTTCCACTTGGCAGTTGCTTAATCTTTTTTCTGACAGTTTCTGTTCTCTCTCACTGCTGTGTGTGAGGGGGAGGGGCCGTTTTTTTGGCTACGCATCAGATATTTCAGTCAGCAGCTCATTGTATTTCCTGCATGATCCGGTTCATCTCTACAGAGCTCAGGGGTCTTCAAAACTTATTTTGAGGGAGGTAATTTCTCTCAGCAGAGCTGTGAGAATCATAGTTGACTGAGATAAAAAACGTTTATTCTGTAATTTGTTTCCTGCTTTCAGAATTTGTTATCTTTGCTAATGGGATTAAACCTTTGCTAAAGTTGTGTTGTTTATAAGGATTGAGGCTATAACTGTTTCAATTTATTAATTTTCAACTGTCATAGATCTTCTGTGCTTCTTAAAGGCACAGTACGTTTTTAATATTATTCTAATTGAATTGTATTCCAAGTTGCAAGTTTATTTGCTAGTGTGTTAAACATGTCTGATTCAGAGGAAGATACCTGTGTCATTTGTTGCAATGCCAAAGTGGAGCCCAATAGAAATTTATGTACTAACTGTATTGATGCTACTTTAAATAAAAGTCAATCTGTACAAATTGAACAAATTTCACCAAACAACGAGGGGAGAGTTATGCCGACTAACTCGCCTCACGTGTCAGTACCTGCATCTCCCGCTCGGGAGGTGCGTGATATTGTAGCGCCGAGTACATCTGGGCGGCCATTACAAATCACATTACAGGATATGGCTACTGTTATGACTGAAGTTTTGGCTAAATTACCAGAACTAAGAGGTAAGCGTGATCACTCTGGGGTGAGAACAGAGTGTGCTGATAATATTAGGGCTATGTCAGACACTGTGTCACAGGTGGCAGAACATGAGGACGGAGAACTTCATTCTGTGGGTGACGGTTCTGATCCAAACAGACTGGATTCAGATATTTCAAATTTTAAATTTAAACTGGAAAACCTCCGTGTATTACTAGGGGAGGTGTTAGCGGCTCTGAATGATTGTAACACAGTTGCAATACCAGAGAAAATGTGTAGGTTGGATAAATATTTTGCGGGTACCCGGCGAGTACTGAGGTTTTTCCTATACCTAAGAGACTTACTGAAATTGTTACTAAGGAGTGGGATAGACCCGGTGTACCGTTCTCACCCCCTCCGATATTTAGAAAAATGTTTCCAATAGACGCCACCACACGGGACTTATGGCAAACGGTCCCTAAGGTGGAGGGAGCAGTTTCTACTTTAGCTAAGCGTACCACTATCCCGGTGGAGGATAGCTGTGCTTTTTCAGATCCAATGGATAAAAAATTAGAGGGTTACCTTAAGAAAATGTTTGTTCAACAAGGTTTTATATTGCAACCCCTTGCATGCATTGCGCCGATCACGGCTGCAGCGGCATTCTGGATTGAGTCTCTGGAAGAGAACATTAGTTCAGCTACTCTGGACGACATTACGGACAGGCTTAGAGTCCTTAAACTAGCTAATTCATTCATTTCGGAGGCCGTAGTACATCTTACTAAACTTACGGCAAAGAATTCAGGATTCGCCATTCAGGCACGCAGGGCGCTGTGGCTAAAATCCTGGTCAGCTGATGTTACTTCTAAGTCTAAATTGCTTAATATACCTTTCAAAGGGCAGACCTTATTCGGGCCCGGGTTGAAAGAGATTATCGCTGACATTACAGGAGGTAAAGGCCATGCCCTGCCTCAGGACAAAGCCAAAGCTAAGGCTAGACAGTCTAATTTTCTTCCTTTCGTAATTTCAAAGCAGGAGCAGCATCAACTTCCTCTGCACCAAAACAGGAAGGAGCTGTTGCTCGCTACAGACAAGGCTGGAAACCTAACCAGTCCTGGAACAAGGGCAAGCAGACCAGGAAACCTGCTGCTGCCCCTAAAACAGCATGAATTGAGGGCCCCCGATCCGGGATCGGATCTAGTGGGGGGCAGACTTTCTCTCTTCGCCCAGGCTTGGGCAAGAGATGTCCAGGATCCCTGGGCGCTAGAGATAATATCTCAGGGATACCTTCTGGACTTCAAATACTCTCCTCCAAGAGAGAGATTTCATCTGTCAAGGTTGTCAACAATCCAGACAAAGAAAGAGGCGTTTCTACGCTGCGTACAAGAGCTCTTGTTAATGGGAGTAATCCATCCAGTTCCACGATCGGAACAGGGACAGGGGTTTTACTCAAATCTGTTTGTGGTTCCCAAAAAAGAGGGAACTTTCAGACCAATCCTGGATTTAAAGATCCTAAACAAATTCCTAAGAGTTCCATCGTTCAAGATGGAGACTATTCGGACAATTTTACCTATGATCCAAAAGGGTCAGTACATGACCACTGTAGATTTAAAAGATGCTTACCTTCACATACCGATTCACAAAGATCATTACCGGTACCTAAGGTTTGCCTTCTTAGACAGGCATTACCAGTTTGTGGCTCTTCCATTCGGATTGGCTACAGCTCCAAGAATCTTCACAAAGGTTCTGGGTGCTCTTCTGGCGGTACTAAGACCGCGGGGAATCTCGGTAGCTCCATACCTAGACGACATTCTGATACAAGCTTCAAGCTTTCAAACTGCCAAGTCTCATACAGAGTTAGTACTGGCATTTCTAAGGTCACATGGATGGAAGGTGAACGAAAAGAAAAGTTCACTCGTTCCACTCACAAGAGTTCCCTTCCTGGGGACTCTTATAGATTCTGTAGAAATGAAGATTTACCTGACAGAGGACAGGCTAACAAGACTTCAAAGTGCTTGCCGCACCCTTCATTCCATTCAACACCCGTCAGTGGCTCAATGCATGGAGGTAATCGGCTTAATGGTAGCGGCAATGGACATAGTACCCTTTGCACGCTTACACCTCAGACCACTGCAACTGTGCATGCTAAGTCAGTGGAATGGGGATTACTCAGACTTATCCCCTTCTATGAATCTGGATCAAGAGACCAGAAATTCTCTTCTATGGTGGCTTTCTCGGCCACATCTGTCCAGGGGGATGCCATTCAGCAGACCAGACTGGACAATTGTAACAACAGACGCCAGCCTTCTAGGTTGGGGTGCCGTCTGGAATTCTCTGAAGGCTCAGGGACAATGGAGTCAGGAGGAGAGTCTCCTGCCAATAAACATTCTGGAATTGAGAGCAGTTCTCAATGCCCTCCTGACTTGGCCCCAGTTGACAACTCGGGGGTTCATCAGGTTTCAGTCGGACAACATCACGACTGTAGCTTACATCAACCATCAGGGAGGGACAAGAAGCTCCCTAGCTATGATGGAAGTATCAAAGATAATTCGCTGGGCAGAGTCTCACTCTTGCCACCTGTCAGCAATCCACATCCCGGGAGTGGAGAACTGGGAGGCGGATTTCTTAAGTCGTCAGACTTTTCATCCGGGGGAGTGGGAACTCCATCCAGAGGTCTTTGCCCAAATACTTTGACGTTGGGGCAAACCAGAGATAGATCTCATGGCGTCTCGACAGAACGCCAAGCTTCCTCGTTACGGGTCCAGATCCAGGGATCCAGGAGCAGTCCTGATAGATGCCCTGACAGCACCTTGGGACTTCAGGATGGCTTACGTGTTTCCACCCTTCCCGATGCTTCCTCGATTGATTGCCAGAATCAAACAAGAGAGAGCATCAGTGATTCTAATAGCACCTGCGTGGCCACGCAGGACTTGGTATGCAGACCTGGTGGACATGTCATCCTGTCCACCTTGGTCTCTACCTCTGAAACAGGACCTTCTGATACAGGGTCCCTTCAAACATCAAAATCTAACTTCTCTGAAGCTGACTGCTTGGAAATTGAACGCTTGATTTTATCAAGACGTGGGTTTTCTGAGTCAGTTATTGATACCTTAATACAGGCTAGGAAACCTGTTACCAGAAAGATTTACCATAAGATATGGCGTAAATACCTATATTGGTGTGAATCCAAAGGTTACTCTTGGAGTAAGGTTAGGATTCCTAGGATATTGTCTTTTCTACAAGAAGGTTTAGAAAAGGGTTTATCTGCTAGTTCATTAAAGGGACAGATCTCAGCTCTGTCCATTCTGTTACACAAACGTCTGTCAGAAGTTCCTGACGTCCAGGCTTTTTGTCAGGCTTTGGCCAGGATTAAGCCTGTGTTTAAAACTGTTGCTCCACCATGGAGTTTAAACCTTGTTCTTAATGTTTTACAGGGCGTTCCGTTTGAACCCCTTCATTCCATTGATATAAAGTTGTTATCTTGGAAAGTTCTATTTTTAATGGCTATTTCCTCGGCTCGAAGAGTCTCTGAATTATCAGCCTTACATTGTGATTCTCCTTATTTGATTTTTCATTCGGATAAGGTAGTTCTGCGTACTAAACCTGGGTTCTTACCTAAGGTAGTTACTAACAGGAATATCAATCAAGAGATTGTTGTTCCTTCTTTGTGCCCAAATCCTTCTTCGAAGAAGGAACGTCTACTGCACAACCTGGATGTAGTCCGTGCTCTAAAATTTTACTTACAGGCAACTAAGGAATTTCGACAAACGTCTTCTCTATTTGTCGTTTACTCTGGGCAGAGGAGAGGTCAAAAAGCTTCTGCTACCTCTCTTTCTTTTTGGCTTCGTAGCATAATTCGTTTAGCTTATGAGACTGCTGGTCAGCAGCCTCCTGAAAGAATTACAGCTCATTCTACTAGAGCTGTGGCTTCCACTTGGGCCTTCAAGAATGAGGCCTCTGTTGAGCAGATTTGCAAGGCTGCAACTTGGTCTTCGCTTCATACTTTTTCCAAATTTTACAAATTTGACACTTTTGCTTCATCGGAGGCTATTTTTGGGAGAAAGGTTCTTCAGGCAGTGGTTCCTTCTGTATAAAGAGCCTGCCTATCCCTCCCATCATCCGTGTACTTTTGCTTTGGTATTGGTATCCCAGAAGTAATGATGACCCGTGGACTGATCACACTTAACAGAAGAAAACATAATTTATGCTTACCTGATAAATTCCTTTCTTCTGTAGTGTGATCAGTCCACGGCCCCGCCCTGTTTTTAAGGCAGGTAAATATTTTTTAATTTATACTCCAGTCACCACTTCACCCTTGGCTTTTCCTTTCTCGTTGGTCCTTGGTCGAATGACTGGGAGTGACGTAGAGGGGAGGAGCTATATGCAGCTCTGCTGGGTGAATCCTCTTGCACTTCCTGTTGGGGAGGAGTAATATCCCAGAAGTAATGATGACCCGTGGACTGATCACACTACAGAAGAAAGGAATTTATCAGGTAAGCATAAATTATGTTTTTAAAGAAATATATATTGGAGACAATGACCTATCATAACTTTAAAAAAAACATTTACGTCAACTATGTTGTACATTTACCTCTTAAATCACTGTCACAATCATCCGTTATGCCAGTGATGATCTCTGGTCCCAGACGCTGAACAAGCTTCTGCTCATAATCATTGAGGTCTGCCACATATGCTGGTCCACCTCCGGTAGCATGTGCCGAATTTTTTTCTCTGGCCAATTTAGCTTTGGCGAAGCGTTTAATGTCGTTGTAACGCTTCTTCAGCTGATCGACATCCTTTTTTCCTGGACCCTGGGCACTAACAGCGTCGCTGATCCTTTGCCAGATCTGCTTCCTCCTAGAAAAATTTGTCTGTTTGACACGACATCCAAACAAATAATCATAAGAGTCAATAATCATGTCAATCAAAACGACGTTTTGCTGATGAGAAAAGTGAGGATTCTTGGATTTTGAAGCGGTTTCAGATCCAGATGAAGCCATATCGAAATTGTAAATAAAGATCACAAAAACGAGTGCTCTGTAATTACTCTCCAAAAATTTTGGAACAATAATAAAGTTGTTTAGAAAAGTTGTACATTTATAGGAGCAAAATTCTATTCCCGCGACTACTATGACGTTCATGACACCTTACATGTCACGTGTTAACAATTGGCCAGACAATTCAACTGAAAGTTAAGTACATCAGCTTAGTCGCGGCGAGCGAGGCATCAAATTTATCAATATTCCGCCACTGCTCGCGGCGGGCTAGACGTGTCTATTTATTGTGGGATTATTAGTACATAGCTACAGCGGACACCATTTCGCCCGCGGCGAGTAACGGCGAGTTTAGCCGCGTCTAAAATGACGGATGAATTGACGGCTTAGTACATAGAGCCCCTAGTAAGAAAAAGGCTAGGGCTCGAGAACTTCAGCTTTCTAATAGTGTTAGAAATGCTTACAGAAAATTTTTTGAGGAGCGTTCTATAAGTAAGTTGAATAAATATCAGGAGGCGAGAAGAGAAAGAGATGTTTTTCTAGACCAGAAATCCCATATTGAAGAATCAAAACTTAATAGCCAATTTAGAGGTCTTTATGGAGATTCAACTAAATACCTAGCAAAATTAATAAAAAATAGAAAGAAAAAGAATTTTATTTTAACTATGAAAGAAAATGGTGTATGCCATACATAATCAATGGAAATTAGCAGAGTTCTGTTCTCTTATTATCAGAAACTATATTCGAAGCAGGATAGTACTGTATATATACAAGAGAGTTTTTGGTCAAATATAAAGCTACCACAAGTTCAGGAAGAGGATTTGATATCTCTTAATACTCCAATTGAGGCAGATGAAATAAAAAAAATGATAGATAAGATGCGACTAAATAAGGCCCCCGGCCCAGATTCCCTCCCGATATAATTTTATAGGATACTAGCCCCAGAAATCATTCCTATATTGGAAAGGTTGTTTAATAGCTACTTCCAGTCAGATAGCTCCATCTCTTCTTACTTCTTAGCCGCCAACATTACGTTAATTCTTAAAAAGGGTAAAAATCCGGAAGAACCAGCCTCTTACAGGCCCATATCTGTGTTGAAGTAGTAAGAAGTGAATACAGCGCCAACAAGAGGCCAAGGAATAAATATACTCACAGAGAGATAAAAGAAGATTATTTAATGAACCATGTTAAAAAGCATCAGTAATAAAAGACTATATATAAAAAATGTAAAAAGCACATATAAATAAAATTACAAATACAGGAATATCTTACAGAAGCGGCTCAAAGGGCCAAAGCTGATAATTACAATAAAAACAGAGGTAATAACAGGTGATCAGTGTGAGTGGTACACCAGAATAAGAGTGTATACTGATAAAACAGAATTAGCCTAAGTGCAACTGTAGCAAGTGCATCAAGCAAAAAACTAATAAACAATAATACAAACAATAGTGTTCAAAATTAGTGTTACAAAAATAGTGTTCCAAAAAATAGAAAAATGCACTGCAGTGCAAAAAAAAGGGGGGTAGCAAAATAATTGTATAGATACAATCAAGTAGTGAGTGAGTGCAAATGGATATAAAAATGCTAGCTACTTAATCCAGTGAGGTTAAGATATAATTAAATAAAATACACAATATGCAATAACATAAAAAATAAAATACACAATATGCAATAACATAAAAAATAAAAAATAAAATATAAAATATAATCCAAAAAAGTGTTCAAAAAGTTGATCAACAAATGTTAGTGAAGAACAAAAATAAGTCAATCAAAACTAAAAAATGGAAAAAAAGGGTGATGAAAAGCAAGGTGAAAGTGAGGAAATTGATTCCTTCCAATGTTAGTTACTTTAACAGATCCAAATTCCTGAGTGTGGTTGCTGAAGTAGCTGATTGGATCCTAGCACCTGTCAGCTGCTCCTATGGTATCCTAAAAAGTGTCCCTGTAAAAAAAAAAAAAAATCACAACATAGTGTATCCAATATGAGAATGAAGTAAAGATTAAAGTAATGCTTACCAATATGTCAACGCGTTTCTGCCCTCAAAAAAGGGCCTTTCTCAAGACTAGAATATTGGTAATGGCAGCTGGCCTTATATACAGTTTAGAAGTAGCCTATATGGTAGTTTAATTGATTAATTGTATTGTTTGGGCGCCAAATCCCTCCACTTCCTGTGTAACATCTAAAAGACTGCTTACACCCGAAAGGTCTGAATAATAGGGAGGATCTTACCTACCTCTTCAATTTATGATATGTATCTGCCAATGTCCTCATAGGACAGTATAAAATTCCTCTCCAAAGACTTTTTAAAAAAACAAAAAGACCTTTGAATCATCTGGGCTATTGAACAACTAGTCTATATAAAGACACAAGCTATATATAAGGAGACGAGTTGGAAGCAGGGGGAGGTCATCGCAAGGAGCTAGTGGCACAGTCAGACAGCATGCATCGGCACCCGGGGTCAGCCAGACAGCATGCCAATCAACGCATGCTGTTGCCACCACCAGAATGCCATCATTGCAGAGCTCAGCAGTGTGGCATTTTTTTTGTGTGTCTGTCTCTGACAACAGCGATGCCATTTGCAACCTGTGCCAAAAGAAACTGAGTCGTGGGAAGTCCAACACCCACCTAGGTACAACTGCTTTGCGAAGGCACATGATCGCACATCACAAACGCCTATGGGATCAACACATGAGTACAAGCAGCACACAAACTCAAAGCCGCCATCCTCCTCCTGGTCCAGCATCTTCAGCCACGTCAACCACTGCTGTCCTCCTTGCCCCCTCTCAACCATCCGCCACTACGTGTCTCGCCTTGAGCAGTTCCTGCTCATCTGCCCACAGTCAGGTGTCTGTCAAGGACATAAAACAAACGAATAGCGGATAGAGAGGATTCCACTGAAAGAATGCAAGCAGCACTCTATGCCTAGACTAGAAGGCGTGCAGTCCGGATATAATTAAAACATAGCTTTTATTAATAAACGTTAAAAACACACACAAACACACAAACACTTGTTAAAATCCACACTCTGTTAAGTGTTGTTTCTATATTAGAGTGATAGCTATTGTATTCCTGAAATAGGCCTATAGTAAATAATGCTATCACATATAGAAAATATGGTATCCTCAGTTAAGTTGAGTGGGGGACTCCCAATGTCAACCTGGGATCAGGTAACTGAGATAAGAGTTAACTGGGCTGTCTGGCTTAATATTGAGAATAGCGAATATGAATTGCTGCTCAGTTTCAGCCCAACTTACTTCAGTATATAGATATGTTCGAATTATAATTTTACATACACCGTGTCAGTTACAGTTTGTCGCTCAGAGTAACTCTCGAATAAGTTTCTCAGTAGGTGAGGTATCTCTAAATACTCTGTAATACCCTGATATCTGACACCTTCTGTAAGGTGACGTGTATAATTTACATCAATACCATCTGTAATTATATGAGCTGTCAACACCTAGTTGGAACCATCCGGAACACTGGGACTGTATCTAATTACATGAATTTAATTCAACGAATGGGTGACCAATTATTCCACTCCTGATAATTATATAATAGAAATATAAGTTCTGAATGCTGAAAATTATGTTAGTTTGTATTAATTAAGCATCTATATATATATGTATATATATATATAAAGGTCTTGAGAAACTGTGTTTTCGTTATACCTGTGTGGTAAACGGTACTTAGTTCTGCATATTACCATAAAATTCAGAAAAATAATAAATGGTATTCTCCTGTGTTTTTATTACTAATAGTGTTCGTCCAAGCTCTCTATTATATGGTGCCTTCCTGTTTATATCCACCGGTTATAGATTGTTTGTAAATTAATGGTTCATATATTTCTCTTTAATAGCGTAGGTTTATAAACAGATCTCAGTTGATATCTGGTTTCACCAATATGATTATCAGAGAAACTCCTATTAAATTATTAATGCTCAGTGCCCTATATTCGTGATAATATGTGTTGCTGACTCCTCATCTCTGTCTATTCATCAACAAAGTGGATAATCCCTATTGATATGTAGCTTCTAAGCAACAAGGGGCTGGCTCAATATCGTATGACAGTATGATTTTAGTATATACCCAGTGGTTCAATAATCTTTAAGATGAACTATATCTCAGCCTAATTTAACATTCCTAATACTTAGACGTTCATATTTAATTAGCTGAGAATATTAGAATGGCTTGACAGTTTCTAAATAGTAGTGTGCTTGTTATAGTCCTACGGCTTCTAGGTAGATATAATACCTCAGTGGCAGTCTCATCTCCCTACTAGCTCGGCATAGTGTAACAGCTGATCCACGTTCAGCATTCTGTATTGCTGATTGGGAGTGCCGAAAGTCGCTTAGCAAATAACTCTCAGTAACAATATTACAATAGATTCGGTTACGGCTTTTATTATTTATAGTTAAACAGTGTTATAAGGTGAAATGGCTTAGGAGAGCGTCTTTACTGCTAACTTAGTACAAGGTTCGGCATTCTAAATGAGTAATCTTAGAATGATAAGGCGACTTATAATATTGTTTCTAGATAATATTGTGTAATCTACCACTATATCTTCTAGGAAATAGATAACTTAGAAACCGTCACGTCTCCCTACAAACTGTACACAGTGTTACAGCTGATCTAAGTTCAGTGTTTCAAATTAACAGGCTATGAGTGCCAAGGTGGCTTAGCGAGTATCCCTCACGTTCAATGTTATAATTAGTAAGATTTTAAATTCTATCATCAACAACTTGACTGTAATTAACAGAGTGGCTAAAAGAGCGTCTTACTGCTGACACGTTTTGCCCGAAAAGGGCTTTTTCAAAGGCAGCAAGCCCCCGATAGTGACCTTATTTATTGCTCCGTGTACCGGAAGTTCCGCCTCCTCATGCGATCAATTGGATTTCGACTTGTCCATCATCAGGATCACATCGTTTAAGGTGGTATATACCTCTTCTATATTGATAACGATGTAGAACTCTGATTATTATTGTACAATTCCTCGAACCTTATGTGCCTTAAGGAAATATCGTGATTTGGCCCTTAGAAATGTACCTTAAAGAGGTACATAAACAACTAAGAAATCAGAGCTGCTACACGAAACTACTATTGAACCCGACAATCAAATATCAAAAAATATATGATAACATGATCAATCAGGCCTTTCAGAAAGAAATAATCTCTGAAAAAGAAAGGAAGTTCCTGACGGTATCCAATCCAAAAATTGCGACCTTTTATATAATACCTAAGGTCCATAAAGATCAGGAGAATCCACCAGGGAGGCCTATTGTGTCAGGGATAGGTTGTCTGACGGAAAGGGCTAGTCAGTATGTAGATTATAGGTTGCGAAGCTTTGTACAAGAGTTACCATCTTACAAACGTGATACAATGCAGATACTCCAAAGACTCGAAGGTATAAATCTAAATGATGAGACGTGGCTTGTCACAACAGACGTGGAATCCCTTTATACATCAATAGATCATAGTGATGGAATAAAGGCAGTGGAATATTTCCTAGAAAGATGTTCTGAAGAAGATAACGAACATGACAGATTTATACTTCAGCTGTTAGGGTTCATATTAAATTATAACTTCTTCATCTTTGACAATAAATTCTATTTGCAAACCAGAGGGACGGCCATGGGGATGGCATGTGCCCCCACCTATGCCAATCTTTTTCTTGGCTGGTGGGAGGCTGAACATGTATTCACAGATGCCAACAGAAAATTCACTGACATGGTCCCCATTTGGCTAAGATATATAGACAATATCATCTTCATCTGGGAAGGACCCCATGAGTTACTATTAGAATTTTTGAACATCTTGAACAATAACAACTTAAATATAAAATAAACTCATGAGGCCAGCAAAAAAGCAATTAATTTTCTGGATATAACCATCTATAAGGATGATCAAGGAGATATCAAAACTGACCTGTACAGGAAAAAGACAGCCACAAATAGCCTCCTATACAGTACAAGTGCCCATGCACCAGGAACAATTAGGGGCTTACCAACAGGGGAATTCCTTAGAATAAGGAGAAATTGCACTGACAGAGAAACGTTCAATCTGAGAGCTCAAGAACTGGAGGAAAGATTATTGGATCGAGGCTACAGTAAAAGAAGTATAAAAAAAGCGAAATACAGAGCTTCACAAACCAACAGAGAACAACTACTAAGTAAGAAAGTCAAAACCAATGAGAACATTCCACGACTGATCCTCACACACAATAGTCAAACGCCTGAGGTGATTAATATCATCAACAAACATTGGAACATACTTATGACTGACCCTTTCCTGAAACGCAAACTATGAGATTGACCAACTATAGGATACAGACGTGTCAAAAAATCTAAAAGACATGGTCAGTAGCAGCCATTTGAATATGAAAAGGACCAAATCCGCATTCAACCCTGGATCATTTAAGTGCGGCAATTGTAGCACATGCCACCACATTGTTAAAACCTCTAATATTGAGGACAGGTTTGGAGTTAAACATCCGATAAAATGGTACATTAGCTGCAACACAGAAGGGGTAATTTACATTCTAAGATATAGATGTAAGTTAATGTATGTTGGAATGACGACCCGCAAGCTCAGAACAAGATTAATGGAGAATTTGAGGAACATTCACAATGCACCAAAAGATCAGGAAAAAGGCAGAACATTAACCAGTGTAGCTCTACATTTCCTCAAACAGCATAATTCCAATAAAGAAGAACTGGAGTGCTGGGGGATTGAGAAAGTCTCCCTAGGTATCAGAGGGGGTGATTTGGGAACAGCTCTCCTTCGGGCAGAGAGTAGGTGGATCTACTTGTTAATCACAGTATATCCTAATGGAATGAATGACCAGAACAGTTACCATATCTTTCTGTGACCTCTCCAGAAGTACTACTTATCTTGAGATATCCACTAGTAAATAGGGAAAAGGGGAGGATTAAATGCATAATAAATAAGTACAGATAAGTACTCAACAGATAAGACAGTTACTCCTCATTAAATGAGCAGAGAATTCTTTACTAATACGGACTGCTAATAATGACTTGGTCATTGATATTTGACTAATACACTCAAATCTTATAATAATTTTAATTCTATTCCATGTAATTCTACATAAAGTGATCACAGAAAGAGTCATTAATACAGACTGTTAACAATGACTCAGTCGTTGATATTTGACCATCACATTCAAATTCAACAAAAATCACAATTCTATTTCACTATTAATTTTAGCGACATATTTTTGTCTCTCACTAATAAGTTGTTTTTGTTTTGAAGTTTCTTTTGCACTTTCACAGTCATTTTTCACACACTTATAATTTGAGACACTATTCTCAAATGTTAGAATGGGAAGTAAGTTCACCCATTATATATTTATTTGATCAAATGATTTACTATCAGTAACAGTATTCACTAGAAGAATTAACATAGTCAAAATAAGAGTAATTATCCAAATATCTTCACCATTAATTAAGTTTTATGTCACAATCGATCAGACAATCATATTTTAATTATCTCCCTGTTTCGACTCACAGCACATTCCCCAACACACCACATTCACATAAGTTTTATTTATTCACTTATTGGGTCATCAGCGACTACATGGCTCTAACTGTAGATCACAACTGACAGATGTTAACTATATTCGAAATTAAATATTAAATTACAAAAACAGTAGCGAGATCTGAGTCTTGAGAATAAGTGAATTAGGTAATCCAGTCCAATTTGACTACTTATGCCAATTCCAATTTGAATCCCAGATCTACTGAGTGGATTAATCACTATAGAGAATCATAGGGTTGTGTCTGTATCTAAAGTTTAGACTAATATGAGGGAGCAAAGTAGACTAGAACAAGATATTAGAAACACACGATTACAGACACAATAAGAACACAACAGTATGTACTATTTGCACACAACGTATAGAGATAAGTAGGAACACAAGTTTATCCTCTGATAAGAAAATTTATGTTCACTGCCTAATACCCCTATTTCCAGCATCTAATATATAATGCTATTAAAAATCAGATTATATATCTATAACTACCAGTATTAATTATTTTTCCTCAAAGTATACACTGCAGAATAAAATAACCATGACAGGCATTAGTATGAAACTGGAAACTGTAACCACCAGTACTAACGTTTTCCTCAAGGTATAGACTAAATAATAAAACAACTATGATATGTATCATGATGAAACTGGAAAATATTAGAAGATAAGAGCTAAGTAATAAATATTTACGGTTCGAGGAATAGTACAATAATAATCAGAGTTCTACATCGTTATCAATATAGAAGAGGTATATACCACCTTAAACAATGTGATCCTGATGATGGACAAGTCGAAATCCAATTGATCGCATGAGGAGGCGGAACTTCCGGTACACGGAGCAATAAATAAGGTCACTATCGGGGGCTCGCTGCCTTTGAAAAAGCCCTTTTTGGGCGAAACGCGTCAGCAGTAAGACGCTCTTTTAGCCACTCTGTTAATTACAGTCAAGTTGTTGATGATAGAATTTAAAATCTTACTAATTATAACATTGAACGTGAGAATACTCGCTAAGCCACCTTGGCACTCATAGCCTGTTAATTTGAAATGCTGAACTTAGATCAGCTGCAACACTGTGTACAGTTTGTAGGGAGACGTGATGGTTTCTAAGTTATCTATTTCCTAGAAGATATAGTGGTAGATTACACAATATTATCTAGAAACAATATTATAAGTCGCCTTTTCATTCTCAGATTACTAAATTAGAACGCCGAACCTTGTACTAAGTTAGCAGTAAAGACGCTCTCCTAAGCCATTTCACCTTATAACACTGTTTAACTATAAATAATAAAAGCCGTAACCGAATCTATTGTAATATTGTTACTGAGAGTTATTTGCTAAGCGACTTTCGGCACTCCCAATCGGCAATACAGAATGCTGAACGTGGATCAGCTGTTACACTATGCCGAGCTAGTAGGGAGATGAGACTGCCACTGAGGTATTATATCTACCTAGAAGCCGTAGGACTATAACAAGCACACTACTATTTAGAAACAAAACTGTCAAGCCATTCTAATATTCTCAGCTAATTAAATATGAACGTCTAAGTATTAGGAATGTTATATTAGGCTGAGATATAGTTAATCATAAAGATTATTGAACCACTGGGTATATACAAAAATCATACTGTCATACGATATTGAGCCAGCCCCTTGTTGCTTAGAAGCTACATATCAATAGGGATTGTCCACTTTGTTGATGAATAGACAGAGATGAGGAGTCAGCAACACATATTATCACGAATATAGGGCACTGAGCATTAATAATTTAATAGGAGTTTCTCTGATAATCATATTGGTGAAACCAGATATCAACTGAGATCTGTTTATAAACCTACGCTATTAAAGAGAAATATATGAACCATTAATTTTTCAAACAATCTATAACCTGTGGATATAAACAGGAAGGCACCATATAATAGAGAGCTTGGACGAACACTATTAGTAATAAAAACAACAAACTGTTCTTGCACACAGGAGAATACCATTTATTATTTTTCTGAATTTTATGGTAATATGCAGAACTAAGTACCGTTTACCACACAGGTATAGCGAAAACACAGTTTCTCAAGACCTTTATATATTTCATTCAGAACTTATATTTTTATTATATAATTATCAGGAGTGGAATAATTGGTCACCCATTCGTTGAATTAAATTAATGTAATTAGATACAGTCCCAGTGTTCAGGATGGTTCCAACTAGGTGTTGACAGCTCATATAATTACAGATGGTATTGATGTAAATTATACACGTCACCTTACAGAAGGTGTCAGATATCAGGGTATTACATATCCAAGTGATTTTATATTTAGAGATAACTCACCTACTGAGAAACTCATTCGAGAGTTACTCTGAGCGACAAACTGTGACTGACACGGTGTATGTAAAATTATAATTCGAACATATCTATATACTGAAGTAAGTTGGGCTGAAACTGAGCAGCAATTCATATTCGTTATTCTTAATATTAAGCCAGACAGCCCAGTTAACTCTTATCTCAGTTACCTGATCCCAGGTGGCCATTGGGAGTCCCCCACTCAACTTAACTGAGGATACCATATTTTCTATATGTGATAGCATTATTTACTATAGGCCTATTTCAGGAATACAATAGCTATCACTCTAATATAGAAACGACACTTAACAGAGTGTGGATTTTAACAAGTGTTTGTGTGTTTGTATGTGTTTTTAACGTTTATTAATAAAAGCTATGTTTTAATTATATCCGGACTGCACGCCTTCTAGTCTAGGCATAGAGTGCTGCTTGCTTTCTTTCAGTGGAATCCTCTCTATCCGCTATTCGTTTGTTTTAGTTTAAGTCAATGCATAGCACCAACCCTGTGGCACAATCGTCAGGCTATAAGTAGGACCAAGTTAATCAGATACACATTTGTGGGGATTGCCATAGTAGTGCCATTGTAAACCCCTGTTGTTTAGTCTGTCAAGGACATGTTTGAGCATAAGAAGCCAATGTCACAAAGTCACCCCCTTGCCCGGCATCTGACAGCTGGCTTGTCTGAACTCTTAGCCCACCAGCTTTTACCATACAAGCTGGTGGAGTCTGAGGCGTTCAAAAAATTTGTAGCTATTGGGACACCGCAGTGGAAGGTACCCGGCCGAAATTTCTTTGCACAAAAGGCAATCCCCAACCTGTACTCAATTGTGCAAAAGGAAGTAATGGCATGTCTGGCACACAGTGTTGGGGCAAGGGTCCATCTGACCACTGATACCTGGTCTGCAAAGCATGGTCAGGGCAGGTATATCACCTACACTGCGCATTGGGTAAACCTGCTGATGGCTGCCAAGCATGGGATGCGTGGCTCTGCAGAGGAGTTGGTGACACCGCCACGACTTGCAGGCAGGCCTGCTGCCACCTCCTCTACTCCTCCTACTCCATCCTCTTCCATAACCTCCTCGGCTGAGTCCTCTTCTGCTGCTGCATCTTTCTCCACATCAACGGCACCCCCCCAGCTCCCCAGGTACTATTCCACATCCCGGATACGGCAGTGTCACACCGTCTTGGGGTTGACTTGCCTGAAAGCAGAGAGTCACACCGGACCAGCACTCTTGTCCACCCTGAATGCACAGGTGGATCAGTGGCTGACTCCGCACCAACTGGAGATCAGCAAAGTGGTTTGTGGTGATGACACGGCCATGGCGCACTTTTCAGATATCCAGCGTCGAAACAACATGCCAGTGAGGCGCTTGATTTGCGACAGCCCGACGCGTTGGAATTCAACACTCCTAATATTCGACCGCCTGATCCAACAAGAAAAAGCAGTTAATGACTATTTGTATGACCGGAGTGCTAGGACAGCCTCTACGGAGCTGGGAATTTTTTTGCCACGTTACTGGACGCTCATGCGCAATGCCTGTAGGCTCATGCATCCTTTTGAGGAGGTGACAAACCTAGTCAGTCGCACCGAAGGCACCATCAGCGACATCATACCTTTTGTTTGGAGCATGCCCTGCGAAGAGTGCTGGATCAGGCCGTAGATGAGCGTGAAGAGGAAGAGGAAGAGTTGTGGTCACCATCACCACCAGAAACAGCCTTATCAGCATCGCTTGGTGGACCTGCGGCAACGCTGGAAGAGGATTGTGAGGGACAGGAGTCAGAGGAGGAATGTGGCTTTAAGGAGGAGGAGGAAGACCAACCAGAACAGGCATCCCAGGGTGCTCGTTGTCACCTATCTGGTACCCGTAGTGTTGTACGTGGCTGGGGGGAAGAAGATACCTTCAGTGAGATCACTGAGGATGAGGAACGGGACATGAGTAGCTCAGCATCCAACCTTGTGCAAATGGGGTCTTTCATGCTGTCGTGCCTGTTGAGGGACCCTCGTATAAAAAGGCTGAAGGAGAACAACCTGTACTGGGTGTCCATGCTACTAGACCCCCGGTATAAGCATAAAGTGCCTGAAATGTTACCGAATTACCGCAAGTCGGAAAGGATGCAGCAGTTCCAAAAAAAAAAAAAAAGTATGCTTTACACAGCGTATAAGGCTGATGTCACAGCACAATGGGAATCTAATAGGGTAAGAGGTGAAAGTAATCCTCCTCCTCCCACGACCACGCCGGCAAGGACAGGACGCTTTACAGACGTGTTGTTGATGGAGGACATGCAGAGCTTTTTAAGTCCTACGCATCGCCACAGCCCTTCGGGGTCCACCCTCAGAGAACGACTCAACCGACAGGTAGCAGACTACCTCGCCTTAACTGCAGATATCGACACTCTGAGGAGCGATGAACCCCTTGACTACTGGGTGTGCAGGCTTGACCTGTGGCCTGAGCTATCCCAATTTCCGATAGAACTTCTGGCCTGCCCCGCTTCAAGTGTCCTGTCAGAAAGGACCTTCAGTGCAGCAGGATGTATTGTCACTGAGAAGAGAAGTCGCCTAGGTCAAAAAAGTTTAGATTACCTCACCTTTATTAAGATGAATGAGGGATGGATCCCGAAGGGACTGACAGTG
Source organism: Bombina bombina (assembly GCF_027579735.1). NCBI lineage: Eukaryota > Metazoa > Chordata > Amphibia > Anura > Bombinatoridae > Bombina > Bombina bombina. The sequence goes on along the minus strand of NC_069500.1, from coordinate 395,732,937 downwards.
GGTGATACATTCGACTAAAAAAGGCCTGATGAGATGAGCTGCCTTGGGCTAAAAATGGTCCACATGCTGCTGTATTTTATCTCTGTATGCCGGATGACTTGCGTGACTTATCCGCCACCAACTAGGGTTCAAGCCGCAATGTTTTAGGGCACTTTCTGCCTGGGAAACAAACATGAATTTTTCTGGCCGTTGCTACAGCAGCGGCTGCAACAATACCTAATTTTTCATTCATGTTTTCTGGCCTCTGGTGCTGCACTGTGGCTTCAAAAACCAAACCAAAAAAAAGGCACATAACAGGGATTAAACTGATAGGAATAGTACTACTTAACACACCACTCCTATCTGGTAGCACATTAGATTGCACGCGCAGTGCCCCAAATTTGAAGTAGGAGGTCCGACCAAGCATCTTTTTCCATCTCCCGATTCCTAAAATCTATGCCATATACACGTCCCCTGATAGGGGTTGTAACAGGGATTAAACTGATAAGAATAGAACTACTTAACACACCACTCCTATCTGGTGACACATTAGATTGCATGCGCAGTGCCCCAAATTTGAAGTAGGAGGTCCGACCAAGCATCTTTTTCCATCTCCCGGTTCCTAAAATCAATGCCATATACACGTCCCCTGATAGGGGACGTAACAGGGATTAAACTGATAAGAATAGAACTACTTAACACACCACTCCTATCTGGTGGCACATTAGATTGCACGCGCAGTGCCCCAAATTTGAAGTAGGAGGTCCGACCAAGCATCTTTTTCCATCTCCTGGTTCCTAAAATCGATGCCATATACACGTCCCCTGATAGGGGATGTAACAGGTATTAAACTGATAGGAATAGTACTACTTAACACACCTTATAATAAAGCAGAGAGAGGCAACACAGAGAGAGGAGTCTGAAGAAGAGGAGTCAGAGGAGGAAGGTGGCTTTGAGGAGGTGGAAGACCAAACACAGCAGGCTTCCCAGGGGGCTTGTTGTCACCTTTCGGGGACCCTTGGTGTTGTACGTGGCTGGGTGGAGTAAGAGACCTTCAATGACATCAGTGAGGACAAGGAACGGGACATGGCTAGCTTGGTATCCAACCTTGTGCAAATGGGGAGTTTGCGGTTGTGCAAATGGACTGTTTGAAGTTGTTTGCGGTGCGTTAAATGGGGAGTTTGGTCTGTCACTGTGAAGCAGGCGTAACCCTTACACTACCTGATCGATACAACATCATACCTGATGTTTTAAAGCACGTTATTCCAAACAATTTAGGAATGTTAAGTGATTTATGCCTTTATGGATTAAAGCCAGACTCTGCATCAACTATGTAATTTTCCATGGGAGTTTTGCCATGGATCCCCCTCCGGCATGCCACAGTCCAGGTGTTAGTCCCCTTGAAACAACTTTTCCATCACTATTGTGGCCAGAAAGAGTCCCTGTGGGTTTTAAAATTCGCCTGCCTATTGAAGTCTCTGGCGGTTCGCCCGGTTCGCCCGTTCGCGAACAGTTGTGGAAGTTCGCGTTCGCCGTTAGCAAACGCAAAATTTTATGTTCACGACATCACTAGATGCTATTATTTCAGTGGTGCTAGTGCACAATAGCACTAATATTATTGTGACCACTTGTAATCAAAGCCTATGTTAAAAGGACATAAAACCCACATTTTTCCTTTCATGATTCAGATAAAGCATACAGTTTTAAACAACTTTCTAATTTACTTTTATTATCTAATTATCTTCAGTCTCTTGGTATTTTTTGTTGAAAAGCAGGGACGTAAGTTCAGGAGTGTGCACGTGTCTGGAGCACTATATGGCAGTAGTTTTGCAACAATGTTATACATTAGTAAGAGCACTAGATGGCAGCACCATTTCCAGTCACTTAGTGCTCCAGACACATACCTTGGTATCTCTTCAACAAAGAATATCATGTGAACGAAGCAAATGTTATAATAAGTAAATTGGAAACTTTTTTAAAATTGTATGCTCTGTCTGAATCACAAAATAAATATGTTTGCTTTCCTATCCCTTTAATATACATATGCTACAATACATTTTATCCTCCATGCTTTTGAGGATAGACATTGTCAGTGCTACAGATGCCCTATTCAATTGCAAAACATTAGGCCCCATTTAAGAAAAACAGCCCTGGAAAATTTGTAGACCAGCCCTATTTTCCGTTGGGTCAGTAGAATGCACACACCCTATTTTTCTCCAAGGGGATTACTGGGATACTCCTTCCCCCAATATTTTTTTCAGGATTCAATTCTTTTAGTTTGTATTTAAACAATTGCCAGATTGTTGTTATTTAGGCACCCTTCAACCCAAATTGCATCCGTTAATCACCCCTTTAAATTGTAGCTTTCCAGCCCCAGCTGCTGCAGCCCACTGGAAATCCTAGTAGGCCAATACGGCCTTGAATATAAATTTGCCCATAATTTTTATTTTTCAAATGTTTACAATAACAATTGAATGCATCCATAAAAGAATAATAATAATAATAATAAAAAACAGGCACTTGGAATTAAAATAACCTTATGCTAACCTCTTTAGCGGTATGTATAGGGTAGGCATTTATCCTTGTAATAATTTTCAAATGAAAGACAGCTATGGCACAAAGCGAGACTATTGATTTTCAAACACTTTACCTTGTATTCAGTAGCATTATAAGCACTATGGTATCTTGTGAAAGAAACGCTTTGAAATACAAATTTAACCCTGCTTAATCTACTACTGCTGAGGGACTAGCAGATCATTATATTCATGATATACATGTGAAGCTTTTAGGGCTATACACACATAAAGCTTTCGGGACCATTATAGTATACATTTTCTTTGGGATTTGCTTAAGGCAATGCATTGTCTGCTGTATGCAATATTATTAATTTATTTCTAATGCTTTAATGTCTACTTATACATTTGATTTCTCCGTTACTAATAAAGTTTAAAATATATCTCCCTTGTTTACCTTTTTGTTGTATCTGCTTACACCTATTTATAAAATCCTTCTCATAGCAAACTTTCATGCAGATAAAGTTATATATGATAGGATGATGCTATGCTTTATTCTTTTCTGAAGGTTCTGCTGTATTTTTTCAGCAGTCTTTTTACCTGCATAAGGAAAACTTCTAACTACAGTTGGTTAGGGTAGAGCTGTTTCTAATTTTAGTTATTATTCTTTAAATAAAAGAGTACACATTATATGAGAACTAAACATGTTGCTTAAAATAAAATATTATTCAGACTCAATACCAAAAGAATGTACATTAAGGGCATAATTTATGTTCTCAATCAACAACTGATTATAATATTATATTATTACTATCTATTGTATAGGCTTAGCTAATTTTGGAATTTCTATGCTTTTTAGTTTTGATCGGCCACTTAAACTCTAGCAATAATATATGTTGCATGGAAGTGAATTTCCTGGTTTAGTTAACATGAGACAATGTTATATGTATAGAACAATAGAAATGATTTTAAATGAAATAGCATACAATAAAATAGTCAATTAAAAAGATATCTCATAGTGGAAGTTCACACTTCATATGGTCAAACAAAGACCCATGTAATGGTGGTTAGAATAATCTGCCCAGGCTGCATCACTTATAGACAGGATAGGTCACAGTCTCAAATTCTGGAATAGATAAGACAAAAAGAAAGGGCACTGCATAGAGTCATACTGTATGTTTTAAGATGACATAGATACTCAAAATGACTACTCACAGTTTGATGGCACCAGATGTAATGGTGCTAGGTAAACAGGCTGGCACTCACAGTCCCCAAAATGACTGTACTCCGGTAAATACAGCTCCAACTCTGCCTGATGAAACGGTCAGAAAGGAGCAAGAAATGCTTTGCAGCATGTAACTAAAACCCTTTTTGTATTTTAGTCAAGCTGACACTTGTGTATACTTTGGGTGTTATCCTTGGGCCTACAAGCTACTTTGGATGTAATTACCCAATACTACACATCAGTCGCTTACCTGTATTTAACTGAGTACAGTCAGCTGGGAACTGTGAGTGCAAGCCTGCTCACCTAGCACCATTACATCTGGTGCCATCAAAACTCTAAATTGTAATTCATGAGAATCTATGTAATCTTCAAACATACAGTATCATGCTATATTGCGCCCCTTCTTTTGTCTTATCTATTGTAAATCTGTGTGTGACATATTATATCATCTCAGCAACTGTGGATATGGTGCTGTTGTAGGTTGAGGCCTCTGCAATTACCTCCAAAGATAAACAACTTAGAAATGCCTTTGAGTAAAAATATATTCCTTTATTGGTACAACAGCTTCAAACATTGCAACGCTTCAGGCGTCTTAATCATGCATGATTAAGGGTGAAGACACCCGAAACATCACAATGTTTTATGCTGTTGTCCCAATAAAGTAATATTTTTTTAACTTGAAGATGCTGTGGACATTTCTAAGCTGTAAAACTGTGTGTGTAGTATAGCCTCCATTTACCAAGCTGGATAGCAGCTTCAGCGATCCAGAGCTTCAGGTTAGTGTGAGCAAGTCTGAAACGTTAGTTAAGTAGCAGAGGTCTTAACACCTTAACTTCTCCTCCACATAAAGTAGGATGGATTTCAGTCATCCCAATCAGATCTGACTGGGATGATTGACAGCCGCCTCTTGAGTGTAATTGACTGCCTGCGAGCAGGGGCCGGCATTGCACAAGCAATGGCTTGTAGAATATTAAACATGGGCAGCGTATTGCTGTCTGCTCGCTGCGTGACTGGGCAGACACAGTTCATGACAGGGAACATCATCCACCTGCCTGATAATATATAGAGCCTTATGAGTGTATTGTAAGTAGTATTTCTAGTATGTATAGTGCAATGTTATGTATTTCTCATATTAAATAAATGTTTTTAGTGAATGTGATATTGTCCTCTTTATCTACAAGAGAAGACAGGGGTCTTTTTTTAAACAAATACTTCTGAAGTTATTGTTAATTGAGAATTTTTTTTTTTTTGACAGGAAAACTTTCATACAAACAAAAAAATGTTTTTTAATCTTCAGAACTTCAAGTAAATATTTACATTTTCTGACTGTGATATAGACTTAGTTGCTTTACAGGATATTACAGTCACAGAACAGCTTAATTGCTGCTAAAGTTACCTCAGCTGCCCCTCACAGGTAAGGGCAGGTCTTTGCACATAGATCATCATGTGATCACTGCTCCACCCTTTTGTATCTCTAGAATGGAAATTAAACACTATGGGCTAGATTCCAAGTGTTGCATTAAAGTTATCTTGGATCGTGATAAACAATATTGCAACAGTGCTAACTTGCATGCATATTACAAGTTGAAAGTAAATGGGTGCACCCAAGAGCAAACAAAATGTGCGATCATTGTGTTAGCGGGAGTAAAGACCTGCCCTAAAGTTTAAGGGAAAAAAAAGTACTACATAAATACATTAACATACAATGTTACACTAATATATACACTATCTGATACATTTTTATAAGAGTTAAAACATATATGGTATATGACAAGGTGTTTGACTGGAAAGGGCTATAATGTATATATGTATAAAAAGAAGAGATGGGACAGCGCTATTACTAAAGCTTAACAGATATAGTCATACAACATAACAATAAGCGTATAAACAGTATCAATGATATAACAAGCCTTATTAAGTGTTATTAATACTCAATAAAGGAAAAAATAGCTTATAATATTCTGTAATAACATGCAACTAAAATACCATTGAATATATATGCAACACCACTAAATTAGGAATGTAGTTAGAAATATATTCAGTTAAAATTATATACTAAACGCTATAAAAGTTCTTCAAATTTTAACATTTACAACTTTTTCTAAGTCCAAACCATGGCCTCCATTACATATAGAGCCGGCAAGGTAGCATACAAGTTACGCCCGTATATTTCACCCGTTGCTTGCAATTTTTACTCCCATAGGCTAACATGGGACCGCGTCGTAAATCGGTATCCAATATCCAGCGAAAATGGAGAAATCTTACTCCATTTTTACCTTGCCATAAAAGGCAGCCGTAGCAGGCCTTGCGCTGAGTATGGGAGCACCGTAACTCCCGAAAATGCCTGCAAAAATAAACTAACACCTAACGGATGCGCAATGTCAACCTGTCAACCGCAATCCCACACCGCAATAATTAATAAAGTCTATTCACCCCTAAACCGCCATAGCCCACATAGCCTATTAAATGTATTAACCCCTAATCTGCCGCCGCCAACGTCACCGCCACTATAATAAAGTTATTAACCACTAAACCTAAGTCTAACCCTAACACCCCCCTAACTTAAATATTATTTAAATAAATCTAAATAATATTACTATTATTAACTAAATTATTCCTATTTAAAACTAAATACTTACCTATAAAATAAACCCTAAGATAGCTACAATATAATTAATAATTACATTGTAGATATTTTAGGATTTATTTTTATTTTACAGGCAAGTTTGTATTTATTTTAACTAGGTACAATAACTATTAAATAGTTAATAACTATTTAATAGCTACCTAGTTAAAATAACTACAAATTTACCTGTAAAATAAATCCTAGCCTAAGTTACAATTACACCTAACACTACACTATCATTAAATAAATTAAATTAATTAACTACAATTACCTAAAATTAAATACAATAAAATAAAATAAACTATAGTACAAAAACAAACAAACACTACATTACAGAAAATAAAAAAAATTACAAGAAGTTTAAACTAATTACACCTAATCTAAGAAAAAGCAAGAGTTCTCCAGCTGGTGCAAAATCCAAGACCTTTATTGTGCAAAGTGGGGTACGAAATAGCTACTTTGTACCCCACTTTGCAGAATAAAGGTCTTGGATTTTGCACCAGCTGGAGAACTCTTGCTTTTTCTATGATTGTGCTGGGTTCTTATTACTTTGTTTCAATATACACCTAATCTAAGCCCCCTAATAAAATAAAAAAGCCCCCCAAAATAATAAAATTCCCTACCCTATACTAAATTACAAATAGCCCTTAAAAGGGCTTTTTGCGGGGCATTGCCCCAAAGTAATCAGCCCAGCCGGGCAGAAGTCTTCATCCAAGCGGCATCTTCTATCTTCTTCCATCCAACGAGGAGCGGCTCCATCTTGAACACATCCGACACGGTGCTGACGACTAACTTGAACACATCCGACACGGCTGACGACTAACCAACGAATGAAGGTTCCTTTAAATGACGTCATCCAAGATGGCGTCCCTTCAATTCCGATTGGCTGATAGAATTCTATCAGCCAATCGGAATTAAGGTAGGAAAAATCCTATTGACTGATGCAATCAGCTAATCGGATTGAAGTTCAATCCGATTGGCTGATCCAATCAGCCAATAGAATTGACCTTGCATTCTATTGGCTGTTCCAATCAGCCAATAGAATGCAAGCTCTATCCTACTGGCTGATTGCATCAGCCAATAGGATTTTTCCTATCTTAATTCTGATTGGCTGATAGAATTATCAGCCAATCGGAATTGAAGGGACCCCATCTTGGATGACGTCATTTAAAGGAACCTTCATTCGTCGGTTAGTCGTCGGCCAGGAAGGATGCTCCGCGTCGGATGTCTTCAAGATGGAGCCGCTCCTCGTCAGATGGAAGAAGATAGAAGATGCTGCTTGGATGAAGACTTCTGCCTGGCTGGAGTACCTCTTCTGCCCGGATCGGATGAAGACTTCTGCCTGGCTGGAGGACCTCTTCTGCCCGGATCGGATGAAGACTTCTGCCCGGCTGGAGGACCTCTTCTGCCGGGATCGGATGAAGACTTCTGCCAGGCTGGGTGAAGACGGCTCAAGGTAGGGTGGTCTTCAAGGGGTTAGTGTTAGGTTTTTTTAAGGGGGGATTGGGCGGGTTTTAGAGTAAGGTTGGTTGTGTGGCTGGTGGGTTTTAATGTTAGGGGGGGTTGTATTTCTTTTTTTACAGGTAAAAGAGCTGATTTTAAGGGCTATTTATAATATAGTATAGGGTAGGGAATTTTATTATTTTGGGGGGCTTTTTTATTTTATTAGGGGGCTTAGATTAGGTGTAATTAGTTTAAACTTCTTGTAATATTTTTGTATTTTCTGTAATTTAGTGTTTGTTTTTTTTGTACTATAGTTTATTTTATTTAATTGTATTTAATTTTAGGTAATTGTAGTTAATTAATTTAATTTAATTTATTTAATAATAGTGTAGTGTTAGGTGTAATTGTAACTTAGGTTAGGATTTAGCTTAGCTATTTTAGGATTTATTTTTATTTTACAGGTAAATTTGTAGTTATTTTAACTAGGTAGCTATTAACTATTTAATAGCTATTGTACCTAGTTAAAATAAATACAAACTTGTCTGTAAAATAAAAATAAATCCTAAGATAGCTACAATGTAATTATTAATTATATTGTAGCTATCTTAGGGTTTATTTTATAGGTAAGTAGTTTTAAATAGGAATAATTTAGTTAATAATAGTAATATTATTTAGATTTATTTAAATAATATTTAAGTTAGGGGGTGTTAGGGTTAGGTTTAGGGGTTAATAACTTTATTATAGTGGCGGCGACGTTGGCGGCGGCAGATTAGGGGTTAATACATTTAATAGGCTATGTGGGCTATGGCGGTTTAGGGGTTAATACTTGAATAGGTTAATTGCGTTGTGGGCTATGGCGGTTTAGGGGTTAATAATTTAGTTATTACTTGCGGTGTGGGTTTGATGGCGGCTATAGGGGTTAATAGTTTAAATAGGCATATTGCGTTGTGGGGGGTTGTCGGTTTAGGGGTTAATACATTTAATATTAGTAATGAGAGGGGGGATTGTGGATATAGGGGTTTTACGTGTCAGGCTTATTTTTGGGAGGTGTGTTAGACTTTTACGGGAGATTTGTTATTTTCTTTACTTTTCTTAGGTGCCGGCAGTTGCTAAAGTGCCGTAAGTCACTAACGACTCCAGAAATTTGTATTTACGCTTATTTCTGGACATCGCTAGTTTATCCAACTTACGCCACTTAGGAAATGCCGGCGCCATATATGTAATAACCCGATGTGCGAAGTGAAATTACGGGCGGCGCAGGTTTCCACGCTTGCACTGAAACCTGCGCCGTATATTTGATCGCGCCCCAAAATTTTGGAATAAACTCCCCTTAAGGTATTTCACTTAAAGTGAATAACCTCAATCATATGAGGTAAGTGCTGCATTCCAAGGGGGCGTTTTTTAAAAGCACCAAGATCATCTTTGTCCACTGGCTCCTGAAGTAAGATAGAAGCAATCTCTCAGCTGTGTACATTCGGATATATAAAAAAGAGCATTTACAACACCATAGCGTTATACTGTATTAAACAATTAAACAAATGCTAAATGACATATGTCAAACTGCTCACATTTATTAGGTATTTTAAAACGCCAATAATAATAAAAAAACACGTGACTCAAATAAGACAGAGGAGTCCGCATGGATGGTGTCAGAAAATCACCAGAGTCTGATGGAATTCGAGTGATTTTATAAAATAAGCAAATTCAAGCCTTTACATTTCAGCAATCTTCTTATAATTACAGAAATAGGGCAAATAAATAGTTATTCTGTACAGTGAGAAATTAAATTTAGAAAATTTTGTCTGTACGGTGAGTTTTGCAACTTTGGACTATCTTAGAAATCCTTGACACTCAGCAGTTTCATAATTTACAGTGTGGGTAGTGTTAATAGCGAAGTATTTATTCAGTGTAGTTTATATCACTCTTGCACCGTGACTATCGATTTTAAAAAGCTGGTATCAGAAGATAAAGAAATTAAGGTTTTTTTGTTGTTGTTATTTTTAAATACATTTTTTTTTGAGGTTTCAAATAAGTATAACAAATAAGATATGTCCATTTACAATGACAATTCAGAATCAGAGAACATACAAATATCACAGGTGGCATACATGCGGGCGATACCTGTAGACTTCCAAAATTATAGCTATACACATAGTTCACACATCACTGCAATATATCCCCCCTATATGGGTGAACAATAGGTTGAAAAAAGTGGAAACTTGTTGCATGAACAGTATCTTGTACATATGACTCGAGTATAAAACATAGAATCTGTATAGGTTATAAAGAAATAAAACTAACTAGCTAAGTTCATTTGTAATGATAAAATGCTGTCAGGGTACATACAAACAGCTCAGGTGACATATATGTGAGTAACAACCATGGGTCTCAGGAATCATAACTATACACATAATTTTCAAACTATTGAAGTGTACCACACCTATATGAGTAAACAATGGGCTCAAATGGGAAACATTAAATGGAAAGTATCTGGTATATAATACTCTAAAGCAAAACTTGGGAAGAACATATAAAAGTTATAACCTGTAAAGTGAAACCTCATTTTATATTATAGTAATTACTAGCGTTTAACGAGCAGTTGGAATGCCCAGGGTGTCCGCGACATCCATCGGGAGTGGGGAAAAGCAGAGTAGTGATTTACTAGCTGGGAAGTAGGGAGGATACGGGGAGTAAGGAGGGCAAGTATTGAGGAGCGGGGAAGGAACTATCATATTTCCTGTACACATTAATGGGGAGGGAAGTTAGCAGTGTGAATTCTTTAGGGTCACTAACCGGGGGGCCTGTGTTTGCGCTGAAATGAATGTGATCTCTTCCCTAGGTATGTATCCCAGGGATCCCAAATTAGGTAGTAAGTGTCTAGTTGTTGCTTTGCCCGGTACACACTTCCTTCCATAGTTTTAAGATACCCAATTAGATCCAGTACCCCTTGCCATTTCAGGGGCTGGGCTTATTTCCAGTTCCTGGCAATCATAAGTTTAGCCGAGAGTAATATATATATATCAGTAGCTGTTCGCTATGAGACGGGATCTTCGGGATACCAAGATGCAATAGGACCATAGCAGGATGGGCCATTTCCAGAAGGCCCGGACTGGAGCAGAGCTGCTTCATTTTGGATCAGTATGTGTTAAGGAATGGACAATCCCACCATATATGTATGGGGCTACCCCTCTCTCCGCATCCCCTCCAGCACAAATCAGAGCATGTAGAATAGTATTTCTGCAGTTTGGTTGGGACTAGGTGCCATCTAGTCAGTAGCTTATAGTATAGTTCATACAGAGTGACACAGTGTGCTGCGGCCCTGGTGGAGGTGTTGGCTCGTACCCACTGTTAAGAAGTGTACCCCAGCATCCATTCCAACTCCCAAGCCAGTATGTGTGGCGTTTTGAAAATAAAATCATTTTTCAAAAGACATTGATAATGCGTTGATAGGGGCTTGAATAGTTGGAGACCCGAGTTCCATCTAGACTCCCATAGAGTAAGCTCTTTTGGGGTTTCCTGTAGAAAACCACAGGACCACAGTAAAGACCTCAATCTCATCAAATCAAAATGGAGTTTGGGAGGTATGTCTAACTGCTCTACCATGTCGCTATGACTTAGGAGACGATCATTAGCATAGAAGTCGCTTATGGAAGTGAGGTGGGTGTTCTCCAGATGTTAAAGTGGGTATTGGGAAGGCTCAATAGTATGGTAGAGTGGATTGGTGATGGGTGGGTTTGATTTCCGAGCTATGTCTTATTCTGAACCATGCTTTTTGGCAATCCTTAACAATTGGGTTTGAGATCACTGACTGGGTGGAACTGTGTTTGGGAACCCATAGCAGATTCACCAGCTCAGCATAGGCCGGGAGGGAAGCCTGCTCCAGCTCACGCCACCTAGTAGTTGGTAAGTTGGGGCCCCAATGCAGAGACATGGGATAACAATGCTGCTTCATGGTAAAGGCAGATGCTGGGGAGGCCAGCCCCTCCCTGATCTACTGGATTTTGGTATGTGGGCCGCCACTCTTGGCTTTTTCCCCTTTCAGACATAGTTAGTAAATAGCTTTTGGAACTTTATTAGGAAATGGGAGGGGACTGAGGGAGGCAGGCATCTGAAAATATAAGTCAGTTTTGGCAAGATCATCATTTTGATTGCTGCCACTCTTCCTAGCCACAACACCTCTTCATATCTTTTGGATTTAAGGATGGTATCAATCTCCTTTAGTATGGGTTAATAGTTCTCATTAAGAGTTATACCTCTGTTGTGAGACAGGAAGACCCCAAGGTGTCTAACTCCTTTAGTGGACCACTTGAATGAAAAGGTTCTTTGGAGTTTCTGTAGCTCTATGGGGGGAAGCCCCATAGAATAGGTTTCAGCTTTAGTGACATTTATCTTATAATATGAGAGAGTGCCGTCGGCGAAGAGGGCCAATGTTTGTTCTGTGTCATGGATCACACGACCCTTTATATCTCCAGACTGTCTGATTGCAGCAGCCAAGGGCTCAATGGACAGAGCAAGTAATATGGGGGAGAGCGGGCATCCCTGCCTCGTACCATTTGTAATGGCAATAGGGGGTGAGCAAAAACCCAGCCCTCTCACTCTTGCTGTGGGGGATGTATAGAGTGCACCAATGGCTGTACAGTGAGATTCCGGTATTCCAAAGGCCTTAAGGGTTTGGAACATATATTCCCATCTCACCCTGTCAAACGCCTTTTTTGCGTCTAATGACAGGGCGAGAATCGGAAGCTCCATGTCAGCTGATTCCATTAACAAATTCAACAGTCTGTGGGTATTGTCAGTGCCTTGTCTGCCCAGAACGAATCCTACTTGATCTAAGTGGACCACTGACGGAATATGGGTGGTTAGTCTATTGCCCAAGATCTTCGCATAGATCTTGATATCCACGTTGATGAGTGAGATTGGTCAATAGCTCTCACATAGGGTTGGGTCCTTACCTTCATAAGGAATAGTAAAGATACTAGTTTCCAGAAAATCACTAGGGAGGCGACCTTTATCTTTTGTCTCGTTATATAATCTCAGTAAAGTCGGGATTAGTTCAGGGGCATACGTCTTGTAAAAGGAGGTCTGTACCTGGGGCTTTATGAGTTTTAAGGGACTTTACTGCTATCTTGAGTTCCTCACCAGAAAAGGGGAGTTAAAGTTCTTGTAACACCGCTGATGCAATTTGCGGCAACTTGAGGGAATCCAGGAATATCTGGATTGCTTAGCATCAGCATGAGGGTGACAGGATTATCTTTCAGGTTGTATTAGAACTGGTAGTAATCTGCAAAGGCCCTACCTATATCTTTAGGGGAATATACTGGGCCTTTATGGGTCTTAATAGCAAAAATACGTCTCTGCTGTGTCCTGTACCTGAGCTTGTTTGCGAGGAGCCTATCAGCCCTATTTATTTTATAATAATAAAGCTGATTGAGTTTAAGGAGTTTATCTTGAACTCTTTTACCCTCTCTTTTATTAATCTCCTCCCTAATGGACCCCACTGTCTGGGCCATCTGAGATGTCGGATGCATTTTATTTTGGGTCTCAAGCTGTTTAAGTTCTGCATAGAGGCGGGCTAATGGATATTTGTAACTATTTTTAGTTTGTGCCATTTTAGATATGAAAAAGCCTCTTATATAGGCTTTAAAGGTGGCTCATAAGGTAGCAAGGTTAGTGTCTCCCATGTATCATTGAGGGTGAAAAAATCTTGTATAACACCAGTCTCTGGTGATTCCCTATCTGAGAGCAGACTCTCAGTGAGCCTCCAGGGTGAAGGTTCTCCCGGAGTTGACATTAACAGTCCACTGCTGCCAGGTCATGGTCAGACCACGTGCATGGTCTAATATTGGTTTTAGTGAAGAAGTCCAGGGACCAGCTGTCACAGAAGAGAAAGTCAATTCATGAATAAGAGTTGTGAGGTCTGGAGAAGAAGGTATAATCCCTCTCATTTGGGGCCAGGCATCGCCAAACATCAAACAAGTTAATTTGACTTATCAAATTCATGAAGACTGCTGACAGAGAGGATACACTGCAGTCCAGGGTTTTTTTTTGTCTAGGGAGTGGTCCCACACCAGATTGAAGTCCCCCCAATAAATAGATGCCCTGGCCTTAACTGTTCTATACGTCCAAGTAAGGAATTTGCCCTGTGTTGGGAGTGTATATGGATACGAGGGTACACAATATCTCATTTAATTTGCACACCACAATAAGGTACCTGCCACCTGGATCCTTTTCTCTATACTCTATGTCACATTTGACTGATCTGTGAACCATGACCGCAACACCTCTCTTTTTCTCCACACATGAGGCCGATTCACAAATCGGGTAGTACAACGAGTTGTACAAAAACCTGGCACCATCCTGCCAATGAGTTTCCTGCAAAAAAGCAACTTTAATTTTGTGATGGAGGAGAAAGCGGAGCAGCAAACTTATCTTTGTGGGAGAATTGAGGCCCTGGGTGTTTAGTGTGGAAAGTTTGAGGTGAGTCATATTTTGGAGTCTTAAAGATAATAAATAGATGCCCTTGCCTTAACTGTTCTATACGTCCAAGTAAGGAATTTGCCCTGTGTTGGGAGTGTATATGGATACGAGGGTACACAATATCTCATTTAATTTGCACACCACAATAAGGTACCTGCCACCTGGATCCTTTTCTCTATACTCTATGTCACATTTGACTGATCTGTGAACCATGACCGCAACACCTCTCTTTTTCTCCACACAAGAGGCCGATAAATAGATGCCCCCCAATAAATAGATGCCCTTGCCTTAACTGTTCTATACGTCCAAGTAAGGAATTTGCCCTGTGTTGGGAGTGTATATGGATACGAGGGTACACAATATCTCATTTAATTTGCACACCACAATAAGGTACCTGCCACCTGGATCCTTTTCTCTATACTCAATGTCACATTTGACTGATCTGTGAACCATGACCGCAACACCTCTCTTTTTCTCCACACAAGAGGCCGATTCACAAATCGGGTAGTACAACGAGTTGTACAAAAACCTGGCACCATCCTGCCAATGAGTTTCCTGCAAAAAAGCAACTTTAATTTTGTGATGGAGGAGAAAGCGGAGCAGCAAACTTATCTTTGTGGGAGAATTGAGGCCCTGGGTGTTTAGTGTGGAAAGTTTGAGGTGAGTCATATTTTGGAGTCTTAAAGATAATTCCCGGTCGGGCTAGTGTTAAGGGACTAATATGGGTAGGTAGGGGAGTGAGTGTTATGGGAGTAAGGAGGAGCAGGAGTATAGGGGTTAGCAGAAACTATGATGATGAAAACTAAGATTAAGGGAAGGTTACGGTCTAAGATGGATAACAGTGTAGTCACCCTAGGCATTGGTTCCAACAATAAGAGATGAAAAGGGAGAAGGGAGGAAAGCAAAAAGTATTATAGAATCACTTTCACTGTGAGTGACCTCAAAGAAAATGCACCTAGAGGGCACAGCTCAAAAATGTGTGGGGGGAATATAGCATAAGAGACCTAAGCCCCGTTAAACCCTGAATCTAGTGATCCCAAGAGGGGCCAGGCAAATGGCATCCCTTAAGAAATCACATTTAGTCGACTGCTACTTCAGGAGAGGAGGTTGTCGGAGGGGGAAATAAGTTTTGGGTAGTATACGTAAGGCTGAAGTTTAGGGTTACTAATAAATAACATCTATAATGAACATCATTCTTCACATCCCCTTCAACTGAGGTGGGGGAACCCAAAACGGCTTAAGATATACAATGACCCATATTTATCAAGCTCCGTAGGAGCTTGAAGGGCCGTGTTTCTGGCAAGTCTTCAGACTCGCCAGAAACACAAGTTATGAAGCAGCGGTCTAAAGACCACTACTCAATAACCCTGTCTGCCTGCTCTGAGCAGGCGGACAGGAATCGACGGAAATCAACCCGATCGAATATGATCGGGTTGATTGACACCTCTCTGCTGGCAGCCGATTGGCCGTGAGTCAGCAGGGGGCGGCGTTGCACCAGCAGCTCTTGTGAGCTGCTGGTGCAATGTTAAATGCGGAGAGCGTATTGCTCTCCGCATTTAGTGAGGTCTTGCGGACCTGATCCACAGTGTCGGATCAGGTCCGCAAGACCTTTGATAAATTGGAGCCAATGTGTTAAAGACAACATATAAAACCTTAAATATGAACAAACACAGTCAAAATATTAAGGAACTAGCATGGTTCTGGTTAATGTACCAGAACTCAGTTAGCTGCCTGAGTAAATCTCTTATCTTACTCTCAATTCTACCAGCTAATAGGTGCTGATTGTCATGTCAAGGTATTTGAAATATTATTAAATAATATATACAGATATGTTTGTTTTTATTTAATAAGTCTGTGGATGTGTACATCAAATAATTCATTTACCTTCTAAAAGCTGAAAATGGACACTAAATAGAAACAATCCCCTCCCTCTCATCAAATGGATTGTTTGTAGAACAAAGGATTGCTTCCAGAAGATATCCCACATTTAGTATGCAGAGTTATTCTAAACATTTGGTCTACTCAACTTAAAACAATCACTTAAAGGAATGTTGTAAAAATGATTTCGAGAAAGAACAGAGTTTATAGCTTGAGATAGGACAAAACCATTTGCTCCTTAATTAGAAGGGTAAACTCATGTTCAGCTCTTCCCCCATTTAGTATGCAAAATTATTCTAAATACCCAAGTGAGGGCAATAAACATTTGGCTTATTTAACTTTAACAGCCATTTCAGGAGGCCATGTGTTTCACTGCCTGGAAATGTGTGATAGGATCTCCTACCCTTTTACAATGCTGCCTGTTAGTCTAGTTTAAAGTGGCATGTGTTTTGAGAATCTTAGCTTTACATTCAGATGCAAACTGACCCCATGCTAGGTAAGTGGGGCAATGAAAACTTGGCAGAAACACATTTTTTAAATTATACTCTTTGGAACCATTGTTAAAAGACATCATAAAATATAAATACAAGATATTGCATAGAAATGTATATATATATATATATATATATATATATATATATATATATATATATATATATATATATATCTCCTTGAAAGCATAAAATGTCTTAGCATCTGTGTTTTAAGAATCTTTGTGGACCTAAAAATATATCAATTCACTGCCATTGATTGAGCACAGGGATATTGGACCATAAAGGTATATGAGGAGGACCAGTATAAGCTGGCATTCTCATTCCCATTGACTAATGCCTAGCGCAGATGCAGGGATCCAAAATATTCACTGCCATTGATTGTGCACAGGGATATTGGACCATAAAGGTACATGAGGAGGACCAGTATAAGCTGGCCTTCTCATTCCAAAAGGTCCAGTATGCATTTCAGAGACTTCCTTTTGGATACATAAATTCTGGACATGAATTTGCTGTATTCTTGCATAAGGCTATGCCTGATGCACTGGAAAGGGGGACCTTATCTTATGTTGATGATGTTTTAATCAAAACCACAGACTTTGCAAAACACATTGCAGAGCTTAAACACGTCCTCAGCCAACTTAAAATGGCAGGTGTCAAATTATCCCTACAGAAAGCTCAATGGTGCCGCACTCGTGTAAACTTCTTGGGACATGAAGTTACTTCTGAAGGACAAAATCCTCAGTAGAAAAAGGTGGAAGCTATAATAAATTCTAAAAACCCAACTAACTTAAAGGAATTGAGATTGTTCTTGTATGACGAATTATTCTCGCAAATTCATTGATAATTATGCAGAGTTAACTAAACCACTACTACTTCTTCTAAAGAAGGATGTGAAATGGCACTGGAGTGAGTCTCAGGAGACAGCCATGAAAGAGCTGAAGAGAAAACTCACACAAGCACCTTGTTTAGCATACCCTGAAGGTGGTAAGCCTTTCTTCTTAGAGACAGGTTACACAGATGTAAGCATGAGTGCTGTTTTATACGAAAAGCATGTTAATATAAGCAAAGCCATTGCTTACGCAAGCAAAACTCTCTCCCCAGTAGAAATAAAATTTAGCAATTGTGAAAAAGCCCTCTTATCTACTGTATGGGCTCTACAAAATTTCCACAGCTATATACAGGGCGAGAAAATTATTGTAGAAACGGCCCACCAGCCTTTGCTATATTTGCAAAGTGAGAAAATAAGAGATGGGAATTTGTCTAATAGCCGCATAACAGCGTGGACTCTTTCCTTACAAGGCCGGCCCTTAGAAATTTGCTACAAGCAGAATAAAAAATATCCAGTCGCACAGGGGCTTGCTGAACTCCATGACTGTACTGCTAGAGATCCTGGGGAAAAATTATCAGAAGATGATTTCCTGGAGGAACAATTGCTTTCCCCATATAAAATGTACAATGAGGACCATTGTCAAACTTTACCTTGGGTATATGTTGATGGTTGTTCTTACCATGCCACTATTGATAATGAGTGCAGATTAGTCGCTGACATTGGTATAACTTGGGCAAATGAATTCCCAAATATATCTATAGGTTTCAACATTGGACCAAGATCCAGTCAAGTTGCAGAACTCACTGCTGTTCTAAAGAAAATTGAAATGGCTATTGAACATAGTATTCATGAATTTGTGATCATAACTGACTCAAATTATGTGCATGACAGTTTTGTTGAATACCTGCCAACTTGGAAAAGAAATGGTATGCAGAAAAGCAATAACAAACCAGTCAAGCATGGCAAGTTGTTCTGCGAGATTGATAATCTGGTGGTATCCAATGATTTAACCAAACACTGGAAAAAGACCAAAGGTCATTCCAGGGTTCTAGGTCCTGATAAGGAAGGCAATGATCTTGCGGATTCATTAGCCAAACAAGGAGCCATAACTGGAGAACTCCTTAATATTGACCACTTAATGGGTGCAATTCAGGTATAAGTCATTACCAGAAACCAGGCAAAACAACAGAGTGAACCTAACCTGGTACAATGGAGTCAGGATTCTCCTAATGAGGACCTGATCACTAGTCAAAAAGAAGACCCCATTGTAGGCATCTTCTATAAACACATAGAAGATCCTGAAAGCAACCCCATATCAAAAGATGACTGTATTGGCAAAGAAGATCTTAGAATCTTAATAAAGTCCAGATCACAATTCAAGTTACAGGATGGTTTGTTAATTAGAACCTCCAAAACTGGCATCCAGCAATGGGTAGTACCCACCAAGTTCAGAGGTATAATGCTTCAACATGCCCATGATGCTCCTACATCTGGTCATCGTGGTGCCAAACTCACGTATGAAATATTGTGTGACTACGCTTTTTGGCCACACATGTTGAAAGATGTTTAAACCTACTGTCAAGGTTGTTTAATCTGTCCACAGTTCCAACCCACTGCGCCAACGCATAGAGCGCCATTGCAGAATAGGGGGATGGTAATGCCATGGTCAGATATACAAATTGATTTTATTGGTCCAGTAACAAGATCATCAAGAGGTAACAAATACATGTTAACCGTGACATGCCTGTTCACTAAATGGGTAGAGTGCATCAGTGCACCTAACAATAGTGCTGAAACATGCGCAGTATTGCTCATCAACCACGTGTTTTCCAGATTTGGTTTACCCCAAAGAATCAAATCAGATTGGGGAACCCACTTCACTAGTGAAGTGGTGACCAAAATGTGGAAAATACTAGGGGTAAAAAGAAAGCTCCATATTGCTTATAGAGCTGCCTCAAGTGGTGGTGTAGAGCATTACAACCAGTCCATTGTTAAAATCCTAAAAAAGTTTGTGAGTGAAACGGGTAAAGACTGGGATGTAAAACTACCTCTAGTCCTAATGGCATTAAGAGCAACTCCAAGTAGTGCTACCAAGATGTCACCTTTTGAACTGATGACTGGTAGAAGAATGGTTCTACCTCAGCACCTGCTGTACCATACATCAGACCAAAACTTGATAAACGCTGCCAATACACATCAGTATGTGGAGAACCTAAGAAAGCACCTGCAATATGCCTTTGCATTTGCTCAAAGGAACTTAGAGAAAGCTGCGACTGCCACTAAAACCTATTATGATCTCAAAACATCCAAAAAGGAATATGAAATAAATGATAAAGTTTATCTTTATAACTTTGGAAGAGATCAGGTTAGGGAGAAGAAATGTCTTCCCTCATGGAAAGGTCCTTTTGGCATAACTGACAAAATATCTCCAGTGGCCTATAAAATAAGGATCCCCAAAAATGAAAGCTTCATAGATAAATGGGTCCATATCAATCAGCTGCGAACGTGTCATCCTAGGTCCCAACTACAATTCATAGAGGGAGAATGAAGTGTCATATCCCCAAATGCGCTAAAGACATACTGTAGTTTAAAGATGCTTAGCTGATGAACATGAAGGCTCAAAAATGACAAACTTTCCACATAGAAGACTGTCTATGATGTGTACGGCCAACATCCTCAGCAAATACCACTAACTTTGATAAAATTCAAATGCATGTGTCCTACATATATTTGAATTTGAAAGGGGGATTTATGTCAAGGTATTTTAAATATTATTAAATGATATATACAGATATGTTTGTTTTTATTTAATAAGTCTGTGGATGTGTACATCAAATAATTAATTTACCTTCTAAAAGCTGAAAATGGACACTAAATAGAAAAAAAAAACCCTCCCTCTCATCAAATGGATTGTTTGTAGAACAAAGGATTGCTTCCAGAAGATATCCCACATTTAGTATGCAGAGTTATTCTAAACATTTGGTCTACTCAACTTAAAACAATCACTTAAAGGAATGTTGTAAAAATGATTTTGAGAAAGAACAGAGTTTATAGCTTGAGATAGGACAAAACCATTTGCTCCTTAATTAGAAGTGCAAACTCATGTTCAGCTCTTCCCCCATTTAGTATGCAAAAGTATTCTAAATACCCAAGTGAGGGCAATAAACATTTGGCTTATTTAACTTTAACAGCCATTTCAGGAGGCCATGTGTTTCACTGCCTGGAAATGAGTGATAGGATCTCCTACCCTTTTACAACGCTGCCTGTTAGTCTAGTTTAAAGTGGCATGTTTTGTGAGAATCTTAGCTTTACATTCAGATGCAAATTGACCCCATGCTAGGTAAGTGGGGCAATGAAAACTTGGCAGAAACACATGTTTTAAATTATACTCTTGGGAACCATTGTTAAAAGACAACATAAAGTATAAATACAAGATATTGCATAGAAATTAATGTGTGTGTATATATATATATATATATATATATATATATATATATATATATCTCCTTGAAAGCATAAAATGTCTTAGCATCTGTTTTTTAAGAATCTTTGTGGACCTAAAAAGAAATAATTAATGACACTTATTATTTTTATTTCAGATGGACCATAGTTAAAATTCCTGCATGCAAATATTGTTGGAGACATAGAACATACTATATCATGTGAAAACATATATAACAGAATGTATAAATGCCATTAATTTCAAAATAATTAACAGTATTAAATTGCTTTAATGTAGTATAATGCTAAAAGCACATGATATTTCATATCAAAATGATCAGAAAATTGATATGATGCTGCACCATCTATAATTAATATTGTGAGTGGTTGATGCAGGAAGTTATGATCAAATGAATAACCATTTCATAGTAATACTGATTTTTTTTTTAAAATGTTGGTTAAATGTATTGCTGTGTTGTATGTCTACTGCCCCTGAGTGGTCAGAATCCAGTAGGACAGTTAAAGGATTTAACTGCTAAAAGATGCGTTTCCATGGTGACCAAGGGCCAATCCAAATAGACATCCCATCTCACCAATGGGATGGTCAGATCTCGTAGGGCCACTCCCATGATTTCATAAATGAGTGAAAACTTATATAAGTATTAAGCAGGAGAGAGAAAAGGGGACACAGATTTTGCTGACTTAAATGATCTACTGCTGGGAGTTCGAAATACATTCATTGTGAGCAAACTGATCTACCTTTTTCTCATTAATTGCGAAATTTACTTATTTATTTTCTGAGATGAAACAAGGGATCCTTGGTAACTGAACTATCAATTTTGGTCATTTTGGTAACGTATATATATATATATATATATATATATATATATATATATATAAAGAAAGAGGTTTGCAATTAATATTGTAACACAGATATATGCATAATAGCTGTAGTTTAAAGTATAGTTGAGAGATTTATAAAGAGTAGTTTATATTTAGTTTATATTCACAGTCTGTATATTGTTAAACCTATGTCTCTTGCATGCTAAGTAATTTATCTGTGCAATTTCTGTTGCTTTAAATAAGAATCATATTAGAATCAATTGCAGCTAAATAGCTGAGGATATATATCTATAGATTGCCCTATTGTTTACTAAACACTATTAGAGTTGTATTATTTGGATGTTAGTAGTTAGTGGTTTTAAGTCTCATTGTATTAACTGGTTGAAATTTTTACTGTGAATGAGATACATTTGCATGAACTCTGCATAGCATATTTTAAATAGTTTTTGTTTTAACGCATATAGTGTTGACTCTTGTTCTGATTCTTACAAATATATATTTCAATGTGCTCATAATTATTTACTAATAAAAAGAATTCAGGTATTTATATTAATTTTATTGTCTTAGCAAATGTATGTTTGATTGTGGGTTTAGTTCAAAGAAAGATTGTTAAATATATCAGTTATAACCCTGCTATATACTAACATATTATTTGGAGAGTAAATGCTAAGATTCTTATAAATATACTGACATGATCTTGTTTCCAAGACCTTCCATTCTGTCATCTATCAGGTGCTGATCGTACTCTTGGTACCTGTAAGTGAGAAAGACAAGGAGAGGAGAAGAAAAAAGAAGAACAAAAGAAGAGAACAGGGGAGGAGATGATCATCAAACAAGCCATATTTCTCACTTCCTCAGATCCGAGGGAGCAAATTCATCTGCAGAGGAATGCTTCCTGTCTTTTTGAATATGTCTCTGTGGCAGAGGTTGCCATCCCTGGCCGACGCTCTAAGGTTCTGGGATGTAGGTGCCATAACAGGTGTTGTGGGGGACTCAGATAGAAAGTCCCACCTTTGTAAGAGTTTTCTTGCCTGTTGGGTAGTTGAGGCTACAAATTGTTGGCCATCTTTAGAAATAAACAGGCAGACTGGGAAACCCCAGCCCTTTATTCCTCTTTCCCTTAGGATCTTTGTGCAGAACTGAAAGTTTCTCCTCAGTTGAAGAGTGTGAGGCGACAGGTCCGGGAATATTTGTAAGCTGGAAAATTTATCTGTGAGATCTTCTTCTTTCCCTGTTGCTAGGAGTAGTTTTTCCCTGAAGGTAAAGTAATGGAGGAGTATAATCACATCTCTGGGTTTTTCTTTGTCCATGGTTATTGGCCTCAGGGCTCTGTGTGCCCTATCTATCAGTGCCTCCTTATCCGTAGACCGCGGTAAAGAGTTCCTGTAGATAATCTCCCAGGTTTTGAGGGATTACTCATTCAGGAATTCCTCTGATCTTTATATTGTTTTGTCAGGATCTGTCCTCTAAATCTGTTAGTTTTGAATCCAGATTCGAGATCTGAATAGCCAGATTTTGGTAATAATTCAGGAGGCTGGCATGGTCTATTGTTGTCTTCCTGCTTGCACTCGAGGATATCTGTTTGCTCGCCAATGGCAGCAATGTCCCTTTTAAGATCTTCATGGGATTTATAAAAATTTTCTGGTAAGAAGTGGGTCTCTAGGAGTAATTTAATGCGTGTCAGTTGTCTGTAGGCCCAGTGCACTACGCACTTTCTTAAGTTGTAAAATGGCTCACCCTTCAGTGTCTCCGTCATCAAGGGCACTACATGTCAGCCTCCCTTGGACCTCCGTAGGTCACAGGCCTGGTTCCTGATAGTTGTCGGTGTATCACCCAGATGGCTTGTGACACTTCCATGTCTCTCCTTGTGAGTCAAGGTCTCCCGCACAGTGGAGCACTACCAGTAGCTCCCGGTACCAGCCGCTCTCCCAATGTCCGACCGCTGATATGGCAGGGGTTCCCTGAGCTCCGGTCTCCTGCATAGCCTGGTGAGGTGAGTGGGCAGACGGGGGGGAGAGGCGTCCCAGTTCACGGCAGCAGTGCAGTGATGTGGAATCCCTTCGGGTATCTCGGGTACAGCTGCAGCGTAACTTCAGAACAGCTGGATTCAGCGAAGTCTTGGACCCTGCTGAGATGGGCGACTTTCAGAGCCTGGACTTGTAGGTTGTTTTTTTTTGCAAAACAGATCTTTGTATCAGTCTGTAGAGCGGAGCTCCAGAAACACAGGTCCATTCTCTATGCTAGTCAGCTCAGCTCCGCCAGAAATTAAAGTTCTAATTACATTTTCTAAAAATAAAAACAATATATATATATATATTTAATTTGAATATGTTTATTTGTAACTCCTTTAGATTGTATTGCGTCATTATCTTTATTAAGAGTTGTGTACTGATGGGGCCCCGTATAAAGCCAAATGAAAAGCATTTTTTTCTTTCACAATTCAGACAGAACGTATCATTTTAAAAAACTTTTCATTTTATTTATATTATCAATTCTGCTTCATTCCCTTGATATACTTTGTTGAAGGAGCAATACTGCTTTACTGAGAGCTAGCTGAACACATCTAGTCAACCAATCAAGAAACAAATGAGTGCAGGCACCAATCACCAGCTAGCTCCCACAAGTGTTGGATATGTACATATTATTTTTCAACAATGGATACCAACAAAGTACATTAGAAAATAAAAGTGAATTTAAGGTGTCTTAAAATAACATTCTCTATCTGAATCATGTAAGTTTAATTTTACTTTCTGTTTAAGACTGCTACTACTTACCCTCTCCCCACTACAAGGCTCACAGAGTTAAATATCCCAGATCAGATAACACTGACCCAAAGCAAGTGGCACAGCTGTACAAGCAATTGTTTGTGCAATGTTAACCTTTTCTGATGGACAAGGGTCCCGGAAGCAAACCTTGTCGGTCCAAGCTTAAATAAATGGTGAGTTTATGGAACTAAGCGGGAAGTTTTGGAACCACTGATATAGATTATATTTTATATACAAATATCTCCCAGTCACTTTGTGCAAGCTGTGTTGGTCATTGAAGATTAAAAATAGCAGTCCCATAAATAGGTATTGCTTTTAATGAACAGTGGTTAAACATATAAAGATCATGTCACTGAATGATCATATGCTTCCCTTTAAGTGATCAAAGTTAATCAGTGAATGGCCACAGGGTGGGGAGAGATTTGCGGGATTAATGTGTAGGCAATCTAAGAGGGAGTTTCTGACTAGTTTTTGATGTCCTGGAGACCTCTCTTGGTTTACAGGGCCTGTAAGGGTCCCCTCTTTCAGGCGTGAGCTCTACTCTACTGCATGCTGTCGACCCAAAGTGCAACCTCCTCGTAACCGTTCTGTCTTAGTCATGCCCCTGTATCTTGCAGTTGGCCAATGAGCTACTGACTTTTTTCTGCTGGACAACAATCACCGGCCACAAGAGGTTTAGCAAAAAGTCCAATAATCCCAGGGATTGTGATAAATATTACAAAACTTTTATTGGAGCGTTCTCATCACAATTAAAAACAGCTTTTCAAAATTACAAGTGTTTCTTGGTGTGTCAGCATGACAAGCTGATGTGCTTCAGTTTTCTTAGGCCTAGATTTGGAGTTTGGCGTTAGCCGTGAAAACCAGCGTTAGAGGCTCCTAACGCTGGTTTTAGGCTAACTCCGGTATTTGGAGTCACTCAAAATAGGGTCTAACGCTCACTTTTCAGCCGCGACTTTTCCATACCGCAGATCCCCTTACGTCAATTGCGTATCCTATCTTTTCAATGGGATCTTTCTAACTCCGGTATTTAGAGTCGTGTCTGAAGTGAGCGTTAGACATCTAACGACAAAACTCCAGCCACAGGAAAAAAGTCAGTAGTTAAGAGCTTTCTGGGCTAACGCCGGTTCATAAAGCTCTTAACTACTGTACTCTAAAGTACACTAACACCCATAAACTACCTATGTACCCCTAAACTGAGGCCCCCCCCACATCGCCGCCACTCGATTAAATTTTTTTAACCCCTAATCTGCCGACCGCCACCTACATTATACTTATGTACCCCTAATCTGCTGCCCCTAACACCGCCGACTACTGTATTATATTTATTAACCCCTAATCTGCCCCCCACAACGTCGCCGCCAGCTACCTACAATAATTAACCCCTAATCTGCCGACCGCAAAGCGCCGCCACCTACATTATAGCTATGTACCCCTAATCTGCTGCCCCTAACACCGCCGACCCCTATATTATATTTATTAACCCCTAATCTGCCCCCCCCAACGTCGCCTCCACCTGCCTACACTTATTAACCCCTAATCTGCCGAGCGGACCTGAGCGCTACTATAATAAAGTTATTAACCCCTAATCCGCCTCACTAACCCTATAATAAATAGTATTAACCCCTAATCTGCCCTCCCTAACATCGCCAACACCTAACTTCAATTATTAACCCCTAATCTGCCGACCGGAGCTCACCGCTATTCTAATAAATGTATTAACCCCTAAAGCTAAGTCTAACCCTAACACTAACACCCCCTAAGTTAAATATAATTTTAATTTAACGAAATTAATTAACTCTTATTAAATAAATTATTCCTATTTAAAGCTAAATACTTACCTGTAAAATAAACCCTAATATAGCTACAATATAACGAATAATTACATTGTAGCTATTTTAGGATTAATATTTATTTTACAGGCAACTTTGTAATTATTTTAACCAGGTACAATAGCTATTTAATAGTTAAGATCTATTTAATAGCTAAAATAGTTAAAATAATTACAAATTTACCTGTAAAATAAATCCTAACCTAAGTTACAATTAAACCTAACACTACACTATCAATAAATATAAATTATAATTACATTGTAGCTATTTTAGGATTAATATTTATTTTACAGGCAACTTTGTAATTATTTTAACCAGGTACAATAGCTATTAAATAGTTAAGAACTATTTAATAGTTACCTAGTTAAAATAATAACAAAATTACCTGTAAAATAAATCCTAACCTAAATTACAATTAAACCTAACACTACACTATCAATAAATTAATTAAATAAAATACCTATAATTATCTACAATTAAACCTACCACTACACTATCAATAAATAAATTAAATACAATACCTACAAATAACTACAATGAAATAAACTATCTAAAGTACAAAAAATAAAAAAGAACTAAGTTACAAAAAATAAAAAAATATTTACAAACATAAGAAAAATATTACAACAATTTTAAACTAATTACACCTACTCTAAGCCCCCTAATAAAATAACAAAGACCCCCAAAATAACAAAATGCCCTACCCTATTCTAAATTACTACATTTCAAAGCTCTTTTACCTTACCAGCCCTGAACAGGGCCCTTTGCGGGGCATGCCCCAAGAAATTCAGCTCTTTTGCCTGTAAAACAAAAACATACAATACCCCCCCCAACATTACAACCCACCACCCACATACCCCTAATCTAACCCAAACCCCCCTTAAATAAACCTAACACTAAGCCCCTGAAGATCTTCCTACCTTGTCTTCACCCTACCAGGTTCACCGATCCGTCCTGAAGAGCTCCTCCGATGTCCTGATCCAAGCCCAAGCGGGGGGCTGAAGAGGTCCATGATCCGGCTGAAGTCTTCATCCAAGCGGGAGCTGAAGAGGTCCATGATCCGGATGAAGTCTTCATCCAAGCGGGAGCTGAAGAGGTCCATGATCCGGATGAAGTCTTCTATCAACGGCATCTTCAATCTTCTTTCTTCCGGATCCATCTTGCAGACCTCCGACGCGGAACATCCTCTTCTCCCGACGCCTACTAGCCGAATGAAGGTTCCTTTAAGGGACGTCATCCAAGATGGCGTCCCTCGAATTCCGATTGGCTGATAGGATTCTATCAGCCAATCGGAATTAAGGTAGGAATATTCTGATTGGCTGATGGAATCAGCCAATCAGAATCAAGATCAATCCGATTGGCTGATCCAATCAGCCAATCAGATTGAGCTCGCATTCTATTGGCTGATCGGAACAGCCAATAGAATGCAAACTCAATCTGATTGGCTGATCGAATCAGCCAATCGGATTGAACTTGATTCTGATTGGCTGATTCCATCAGCCAATCAGAATATTCCTACCTTAATTCCGATTGGCTGATAGAATCCTATCAGCCAATCGGAATTCGAGGGACGCCATCTTGGATGACGTCCCTTAAAGGAAACGTCATTCGGCTAGTAGGCGTCGGGAGAAGAGGATGTTCCGCGTCGGAGGTCTGCAAGATGGATCCGGAAGAAAGAAGATTGAAGATGCCGTTGATAGAAGACTTCATCCGGATCATGGACCTCTTCAGCTCCCGCTTGGATGAAGACTTCATCCAGATCATGGACCTCTTCAGCTCCCGCTTGGATGAAGACTTCAGCCGGATCATGGACCTCTTCAGCCCCCCGCTTGGGCTTGGATCAGGACATCGGAGGAGCTCTTCAGGACGTATCGGTGAACCTGGTAGGGTGAAGACAAGGTAGGAAGATCTTCAGGGGCTTAGTGTTAGGTTTATTTAAGGGGGGTTTGGGTTAGATTAGGGGTATGTGGGTGGTGGGTTGTAATGTTGGGGAGGGGGGTATTGTATGTTTTTGTTTTACAGGCAAAAGAGCTGAATTTCTTGGGGCATGCCCCGCAAAGGGCCCTGTTCAGGGCTGGTAAGGTAAAAGAGCTTTGAAATGTAGTAATTTAGAATAGGGTAGGGCATTTTGTTATTTTGGGGGTCTTTGTTATTTTATTAGGGGGCTTAGAGTAGGTGTAATTAGTTTAAAATTGTTGTAATATTTTTCTTATGTTTGTAAATATTTTTTTATTTTTTGTAACTTAGTTCTTTTTTATTTTTTGTACTTTAGATAGTTTATTTCATTGTAGTTATTTGTAGGTATTGTATTTAATTTATTTATTGAAAGTGTAGTGGTAGGTTTAATTGTAGATAATTATAGGTATTTTATTTAATTAATTTATTGATAGTGTAGTGTTAGGTTTAATTGTAATTTAGGTTAGGATTTATTTTACAGGTAATTTTGTTATTATTTTAACTAGGTAACTATTAAATAGTTCTTAACTATTTAATAGCTATTGTACCTGGTTAAAATAATTACAAAGTTGCCTGTAAAATAAATATTAATCCTAAAGTAGCTACAATGTAATTATAATTTATATTGTAGCTATATTAGGATTTATTTTACAGGTAAGTATTTAGCTTTAAATAGGAATAATTTATTTAATAAGAGTTAATTAATTTCGTTAGATTAAAATTATATTTAACTTAGGGGGGTGTTAGTGTTAGGGTTAGATTTAGCTTTAGGGGTTAATACATTTATTATAGTAGCAGTGAGCTCCGGTCGGCAGATTAGGGGTTAATGTTTGAAGTTAGGTGTCAGCGATGTTAGGGAGGGCAGATTAGGGGTTAATACTATTTATTATAGGGTTAGTGAGGCGGATTTGGGGTTAATAACTTTATTATAGTAGCGCTCAGGTCCGCTCGGCAGATTAGGGGTTAATAAGTGTAGGCAGGTGGAGGCGACGTTGTGGGGGGCAGATTAGGGGTTAATAAATATAATATAGGGGTCGGCGATGTTAGGGCAGCAGATTAGGGGTACATAGGGATAATGTAAGTAGCGGCGGTTTACGGAGCGGCAGATTAGGGGTTAATAATAATATGCAGGGGTCAGCGATAGCGGGGGCGGCAGATTAGGGGTTAATAAGTGTAAGGCTAGGGGTGTTTAGACTCGGGGTACATGTTAGGGTGTTAGGTGCAGACGTAGGAAGTGTTTCCCCATAGCAAACAATGGGGCTGCGTTAGGAGCTGAACGCGGCTTTTTTGCAGGTGTTAGGTTTTTTTTCACTTCAAACAGCCCCATTGTTTCCTATGGGGGAATCGTGCACGAGCACGTTTTTGAGGCTGGCCGCTTGCGTAAGCAACTCTGGTATCGAGAGTTGAAGCTGCGTTAAAAATGCTCTACGCTCCTTTTTTGGAGCCTAACGCAGCCTTTTTGTGGACTCTCAATACCAGAGTTATTTTTATGGTGCGGCCAGAAAAAAGCCGGCGTTAGCTACGCGGGTCGTTACCGACAAAACTCTAAATCTAGGCCTTAGTCTTAGCTTGATTATATGCTGGCCTCTGTAGCTATTATAAACAGTAACTAAAATTATATTGGCTAAAAACTAACATGACATCACCAACAACAAATATCTATAATAGTTAACCCTTTTGTGTCGGGTCTAAATTGTCTACATCAGAACAAATTTAAATGATGGTATCAGGTTGGGGGCATCCCTATGATGATAGGCACTGGCACATCCTCCATGCCATGATCCCAATCAGTAAGCACTGTTGCCTTCAGTAAGCCAAGCGGCTAGGACGTTCCATGCCGTCCTAACGGCGCTAAAACCCAGCTCAGTTAGGACGGCATGGAACGTCCTAACTGCGGGGAAGGGTTAAAGGAACAGTTATCACCAAAATTGTTATTGTTTGAAAAGATATACTATGCCTTTACTACGCATTCCCCAGCTTTGCACAACCAACATTGTTATTTTAATTTACTCTAAATGTCTGCCTGTTTCTAAGTCACTACAAACAACCTCTTATCACATGCTTTTTTTATTTGCTTTTCACAACAGGAGACTGCTAGTTCATGTGGGCCATATAGATAACATTGTGCTCATGCCCATGGAGTTATTTAAGAGTCAGCAATGGCACAACGCAGCACTAAATGGCTAAAATGCAAGTCAATAGATAATAAATAAAAAGTCGTGATCAGGGGGCTGTCAAAAGAATTTAGATACAAGGTAATCACAGAGGTAAAAAGTATATTAATATAAATCAGTGTTGGTTATGCAAAACTAGGGAATGGGTAATGAAGGGATTATCTATATTTTAAAACAATAACAATTCTGGCATAGACTGTCCCTTTAAGATGAACCAGACTTTCATGCATTGAAACAGTTACGGCTAGATTACGAGTTTTGCGTTAGAGGCTATGCGGTGCTAACGAGCAGTTTATGCTCACTGCTCACTTAGAGACAGCGCTGGTATTACGGGTTTTTACAAACCCTGCGTTAACCGCAAAAAAGTGAGCGTAGAGCAAAATTTTGCTCCACATCTCACCTCAATACCAGCGCTGCTTACGTTAGCGGTGAGCTGGCTAAACGTGCTCGTGCACGATTTCCCCATAGGAATCAATGGGGGAGAGCCGGCTGAAAAAAAAACTAACACCTGCAAAAAAGCAGCGTTTAGCTCCTAACGCAGCCCCATTGATTCCTATGGGAAAATACATTTATGTCTACACCTAACACCCTAACATGAACCCCGAGTCTAAACACCCCTAATCTTACACTTATTAACCCCTAATCTGCCGCCCCCAACATCGCCGATACCTACATTATATTATTAACCCCTAATCTGCCGCTCCGGACACCGCCGCCACCTACATTATACTTATTAACCCCTAATCTGCTGCCCCCAACATCGCCGCCACCTAAATTATAGTTATTAACCCCTAATCTGCCACCCCCAACGTCGCCGCCACGATATTAAAGTTATTTTAAGTCTAACCCTTAAAGTTAAGTCTAACCCTAACCCTAACACACCCTAACTTAAATAAAATTTAAATAAATCTAAATAAATATTCCTATCATTTAATAAATGATTCCTATTTAAAACTAAATACTTACCTATAAAATAAACTCTAAGATAGCTACAATATAACTAATAGTTACATTGTAGCTAGCTTAGGGTTTATTTTTATTTTACAGGCAAGTTTGTATTTATTTTAATTAGGTAGAATAGTTATTAAATAGTTATTAACTATTTTATAACTACCTAGTTAAAATAAATACAAAAGTACCTGTAAAATAAAACCTAACCTAAGTTACACTAACACCTAACACTACTCTATAATTAAATAAATTAACTAAATTAAATACAATTAAATTAAATTATCTAAAGTACAAAAAAGGGCCTTTTGCGGGGCATTGCCCCAAAGTAATCAGCTCTTTTACCTGTAAAGTACAAATCACCCCCCCCAACATTAAAACCCACCACCCACACAACCAACCCTACTCTAAAACCCACCCAATCCCCCCTTAAAAAAACCTAACACTAACCCCTTGAAGATCTTACCAGGAGACGTCTTCACCCAACCGGGCCAAAGTCCTCAACGAAGCTGGGAGAAGTCTTCATCCAAGCAGGGCGAAGTGATCCTCCAGATGGGCAGAAGTCTTCATCCAGACGGCATCTGCTATCTTCATCCATCCGGCACGAAGCAGGTCCATCTTCAAGACATCCGACACAGAGCATCCTCTTCATCCAACGGAATGAAGGTTCCTTTAAATGACGTCATCCAAGATGGCGTCCCTTCAATTCTGATTGGCTGATAGAATTCTATCAGCCAATCGGAATTAAGGTAGAAAAAATCCTATTGGCTGATGCAATCAGCCAATAGGATTGAGCTCGCATTCTATTGGCTGATTGGAACAGCCAATAGAATGCCAGCTGAATCCTATTGGCTGATTGGATTTCTACCTTAATTCCGATTGGCTGATAGAATTCTATCAGCCAATCGGAATTTAAGGGACGCCATCTTGGATGACGTCATTTAAAGGAACCTTCATTCGAGAAGAGCCGTCAAATGAAAAGGATGCTCCGCGTCGGATGGACAAAGATAGATGGATAAAGATAGAAGATGCCATCTGGATGGAGGACCACTTTGCCCGGCTTGGATGAAGACTTCTACCGGCTTCGTTGAGGACTTCGGCCTGGTTGGGTGAAGACGTCTCCCGATAAGGTGATCTTCAAGGGGTTAGTGTTAGTTTTTTTAAGGGGGGAATGGGTGGGTTTTAGAGTAGGGTTGGTTGTGTGGGTGGTGGGTTTTAATGTTGGGGGGTGATTTGTACTTTTTTTTCAGGTAAAAGAGCTGATTACTTTGGGGCAATGCCCTGCAAAAGGCCCTTTTAAGGGCTATTTGTAATTTAGTGTAGGGTTGGGCTTTTTTATTTTGTTAGGGGGATTAGATTAGGTGTAATTAGTTTAAAATTCTTGTAATTTGTTTATTATTTTCTGTAATTTAGTGTTTTTTTGTACTTTAGATAATTTAATTTAATTTATGGAGTTAATTTAATTATAGTATAGTGTCAGGTGTAATTGTAACTTAGGTTAGGTTTTATTTTACAGGTACTTTTGTATTTATTTTAGCTAGGTGGTTATTAAATAGTTAATAACTATTTAATAACTATTCTACCTAGTTAAAATAAATACAAACTTGCCTGTAAAATAAAAATAATCCCTTAAATAGCTACAATGTAATTATTATATTACTATTATTGTAGCTAGCTTAGGGTTTATTTTATAGGTAAGTATTTAGTTTTAAATAGGAATAATGTAGTTAATGATAGGAATTTTATTTAGATTTATTTAAATTATATTTAAGTTAGGGGGGTTAGGGTTAGTATTAGACTTAGATTTAGGGGTTAATAACTTTAATATAGTGGTAGCGACGTTGGGGGCGGCAGATTAGGGGGTTAATAAATGTAGGTAGGTGTCGGCGATGTTAGGGACGGCAGATTAGGGGTTAATAATATTTAAATAGTGTTTGCGAGGCGGGAGTGCGACGGTTTAGGGGTTAATATATTTATTATAGTGGCGGCGATGTCCAGTTCGGCAGATTAGGGGTTCAAATTTTTATTTTAGTGTTTGCAATGTGGGGGGGGGGCCTCGGATTTGGGGTTAATAGGTAGTTTATGGGTGTTAGTGTACTTTTTAGCACTTTAGTTAAGAGTTTTATGCTACGGTGTTGTAGTGTAAAACTCTTAACTACTGACTTTTAAATGCGCTACCAGTCTTGACAGGAGAGGGTCTACCGCTCACTTTTTGTAAGACTCGTAATACCGGTGCTATGCAAGTCCCATTGAAAATATAGGATACACAATTGACGTAAGTGGATTTGCGGCATTTCCGAGTCTGGCCAAAAAAGTGAGCGGTACACCTGTACCTGCAAGACTCGTAATACCAGCGGGCGTTAAAAAGCAGCGTTGGGACCAGTGCTTTTTAACCCTAACGCAAGACTCGTAATCTAGCCATGTGTTTGCTTCATATAAGCAGCTAGGTACATAATAACTTTTATTGCAATACTTTTCATTCAACATCTCTCTATAATATAACAATTTTCATGTAGCATTTGCCTTGCACCTTATGAAGCATATTGATCTCAATTGCTTTTACGTTCCAGGTTGCATTGATAGAGTAGGGGACTTCCATTTAAACAGCATTGGGAAGCTAACTTTTGGATCAATGACTAATTATGCATTTATTATTATTTAATACCTAAAAACGTTATTCTAACAATTGTCATTCTAGTATCCAATTCTCAACTGTATAACAATTAGACAATGGTACAAAACAATATATATATATATAGTATATATATATATATATATATATATATATTTGTTATTCTCCTATAATTAAATACACTTTCAAATATTCAAATATGTTTCTTGATTTTGGAATAGATACTGGTGCTAATAATGGTAGTATTGGCGTTATGTGGAAATTCGCAGTAATATATGTTGGAGGGTACTGTACAAAACAGTATATATTTTTATTATTCCCCTATAATTAAATGTGCTTTCATATATGTTGCTTGATTCTGGAACGGATAGTGGTAATAATAATGGTAGTATTGGTGTATATATGGAAATTCGCAATAACTTATTTTGGAGGGTACTGTTAGATACTTCTAAATATGTCTCTAGATAAATCCAATATCTTATATCTAGGTTGCTTGGGGTTGCAGCCCCTTTCTTCTTATAGTAATGAATATCCCACAGCGGTCTTCTTTCTATGAAAATTTCACCAATCAGTAAAATGAGGTCTTCTTAATGAATTTAAAGATAAAATACTTTTAACATATTAAAAGCTTGAAAAACATAATTGATGAAACATGCTCAGGATTACCCATCATGCCCATATGCAAATGGAATTCACATTGTTTAACACCATTTTATTGCTAAATACGCCCAGGCTCCATTAATCCCTTAAACCCATGTGTTATTTTAGTGATCAGCATCCATTATTAGCAGTTCCAAGTACTGTTGTTCAAAAATGAAGATTAAATCTGTGTGAGATGACTATCTCAGCTGTGTTTGACTCAGAAACATTGTGATCACTTTATTAACGAAAATTAAAACATTAGGAAAAAAAATCCTAAAAGACTAAAATCGACCCCCTTGTCACGTATCTGGCCCTAATGTTAACATTTCTGCTGAAGCCAAACAATGGAGATTTTGTTAACACAATGCCAGTGGCAATCCCTTTCATCTCCAAAATCCAAAGTCCAAATTGACTCCTCTAATAAGGAAAGTAATGGTTGGAGTGCGACTATTTAGAAACAATTGCTGCAAACATGGTGATAATCTGTGCTATTAACATTCAACCTGCTGATAGTCTAATCTGTTGGAAGACTGCAGTAAAAAATGTTGTGCTGATCTTTTAATAATTCCTTAATTTAATTTACTGAAGGTGCCTGCCAAATGTGAAAGAAATCTGTTCACCATATTCAAAGATACAAAGACATTTGACATTGAACAGTTAGGCAAAAATAAACAATGTCTGCATAAAGTGGCAAAGGATATCAAATATATATCATCTAGATCATAAACATGCTTGACATGAGGAATACAGTGCTTAGAAAATGAATAAATATATTAGGACTTGGTCTTAGTGCATAGGCACACAATAGAATCATGCGTTTTCCAGTTCTTCAAACAAACTTTGAGCTATCAGGTCAAACTGGACCTGATTTTCAAAAACTCTATCTTAGAATGAAATACTTATGCAGACCTCACAGGGGCAGAACTCAATAGGGTGGAATTCCCAGAGAGATGAGAGCTGCTTTTCATAGACATTAATAAAGATATGTGTACGGCAGAGTCCCACAGGGGAATGTGAGGTTAACAGGGAAGCAGCTTGATACTGATATAAATTCTCAGTTCAATGCACATACAATTTCTTTACAATTTATCCTGTATTTGCTTCTAGTTTAGTGTAGATATGTTTTGTCAGTTAAATAAGTGCATTAAGTATGTTAAGCAAACTTTACCAGCACATAGATGTAGACCTGTTTGTTTAAACAGGTTTGATTAAATAGTGGTTGATAACAATCTACCAGCTAGCGACACCTGATAATATTTTATTCATATCAGCTGAATTTGGTCTCTTAAGTGATCACAATGCTATATTGTACCATTTCAAGAAGAAAAAAATTATACCACAGCGCTACCCAAAAAGACACTCCCAGCCGCTCCAAATTACAACTCTCCTTAACAGTTGTATCAAGACAATAGTACACAAAAATGAAAAGGTTGGAGCAGCGCTCCTACAGCAAGGAAGATCAATCAGTAAGAAAGTGAAAAATGTATTAACACCTACTTCAAGAATATATAAATATGCTTTAAAAAGTGTGCTATCAATCAATCTGAAAGTATAAATATATTTTATTATATTTTAACATGTATTGGATCTTCTAAAATTCATAAATGCATTTGTAGATAATTAAACGAATGAATATTTGAATAAGTGACCGGTCACTAATAAAAAACCTTATTTAAAATATCTTAAAAAACAAACCTGTTCTACTTCAAATAATCTCTTACAAAAAGCCTCTTTATATGTACATCATACGGCGTTAGTTACACACCGTTTCTATTGCCATTACACATGTGATTTTGTTATCAAATCTTGTTACCATATACCAATATACAGTTCAAAGTTCTGTGTTTTTCCTTTATACAGACCCGGATGTTGAGCAAAACTGACAATGCTCCGGTCTCCTACTTTGCAGGCAAAGGAAAAAACTCTGTTACGTTATGAGCTTAAATATTGCTCTATCTCAAGAGTTACAGCTCTTATTTAGTATGAGCATATAGAACAGACACTGGCATCCAATCAACGCGTTTCGCCTTACATAAAGGCTTTTTCAAGATGTGTGCTGAGTGTCTGTTGAGTCCTTATATACCTCTGTTCTGGGCTGTAATTGGTCCATTCCTCCTATTCAATTCTCTTAAGGTGGAGTCTTTCTTTAAGGTGGATTATATAATCCTCTCCATTTATTTGTACATTAACGTTTTACAGTCTTCAACTTCATCCATGTTTCTTTATAAATAGAGCATTACATTTCTTTTTTATTTCCATATTAACCACGGTGTAAACAGATTGCAAATATTTTCAGGCTTTTTTTGACTATTCCATATGACTTTGAGGCTTGATTAAAAAAGTATAGCTGAAACACTTATCAGATTATTATATCTATCAACCTTAAATATTTTACAAGATGCATAGATACTATAAAATAGCTTTACATACATATATATTTCTTAATCTGGTTGTTCTATTTGGGGTTCAAATTGATTGATCTGTTACAAATGTAAACATTTTAAAAAAATGAATGGATAAATTAGTCTAGGATAAAAGGTGTTAAGTCAAATTCTGAGTTCAACCCCGAAGGGTATAATGTTCCCAATTCATAAATAAGCTCTGCTTCCTTTCTGAGAATTAGATTTTCATAATTCCTCCCTCTCCAACTCTTTTTTACTTTTTTTATGGCCCAGCATGTAATATTTTTCGTACTATTGTTATGTACTTTTTAAAATGGTCATACAGCCGTGTTTCTAGCTTCCCCTTTTCTATATTGTTCAGATGCTCTCTGATCCTATCTCTATAGGGTCTAGTTGTTTCACCTAGGTACTGTAAATTACATGAGCACTGTAATATATACAGTATCCCTTTGTCTCTACACCTGATAGTGTCTTTTATTGTATATTCTTTGCCTGTGCTTGTTGATGTGAATGTTTTTTCTTTTTTACTGTGTTCACAGGCTTTACAGCTGTAACTAATACAAATAAAAACATCAAATACAATCTAACGAAAAAGGAGAGAGAAATTCTTACTAGTCTAAAAACAAATACAGAAATAGTCATTAAACCGGCAGATAAGGGTGGGGGTATAGTAGTAATGGACAATGAATACTACTTTCAGGAAGCAAATCGTTTATTGGGAGATACCGCCACTTATCAAAAAATTCAAATCAACCCCATAGAAAAAAACAAAAATATCTTAAACAGTATGTTAGAAGAAGCAAAAAAGAAAGAGATAATTACAAAAAAAAGAATTTGAATATATAAATCAGAAATTCCCAAAAATGACGATTTTCTACTTTCTACCAAAAGTGCACAAAAACAGAGAAAATCCACCTGGACGGCCAATAATCTCTGGAATTTATTCCCTGACTGCCAATCTCTCAGAGTTTGTGGATCTACACTTACAGGATCATGTAAAAATCCTACCAACATACATAAAAGACACTACTCATATTATAAATATATTAGATAACTTTCCATGGGATGAGAATGTTATACTAGCCATGTGTGATGTAACATCACTGTACACAAATATAGACCACAATTTAGGACTCAAAGCAATAGAATACTTCCTAAAAGGCACAAGGTCAGAATTGGGTTTATTAGATCAGTTTATAATGGATAGTGTTAAGTTTATTTTGACACATAATATTTTTTCATTTAATAATGAGATGTTCCTCTAAATAAAGGGAACAGCCATGGGTACGAGGTTTGCCATGGGTTACTTTGGGGCAATGCCCTGCAAAAGGCCCTTTTAAGGGCTATTTGTAATTTAGTGTAGGGTTGGGCTTTTTTATTTTGTTAGGGGGATTAGATTAGGTGTAATTAGTTTAAAATTCTTGTAATTTGTTTATTATTTTCTGTAATTTAGTGTTTTTTTGTACTTTAGATAATTTAATTTAATTTATGGAGTTAATTTAATTATAGTATAGTGTCAGGTGTAATTGTAACTTAGGTTAGGTTTTATTTTACAGGTACTTTTGTATTTATTTTAGCTAGGTGGTTATTAAATAGTTAATAACTATTTAATAACTATTCTACCTAGTTAAAATAAATACAAACTTGCCTGTAAAATAAAAATAATCCCTTAAATAGCTACAATGTAATTATTATATTACTATTATTGTAGCTAGCTTAGGGTTTATTTTATAGGTAAGTATTTAGTTTTAAATAGGAACTAAAAATGTAAAATGAGGTCTTCTTAATGAATTTAAAGATAAAATACTTTTAACATATTAAAAGCTTGAAAAACATAATTGATGAAACATGCTCAGGATTACCCATCATGCCCATATGCAAATGGAATTCACATTGTTTAACACCATTTTATTGCTAAATACGCCCAGGCTCCATTAATCCCTTAAACCCATGTGTTATTTTAGTGATCAGCATCCATTATTAGCAGTTCCAAGTACTGTTGTTCAAAAATGAAGATTAAATCTGTGTGAGATGACTATCTCAGCTGTGTTTGACTCAGAAACATTGTGATCACTTTATTAACGAAAATTAAAACATTAGGAAAAAAAATCCTAAAAGACTAAAATCGACCCCCTTGTCACGTATCTGGCCCTAATGTTAACATTTCTGCTGAAGCCAAACAATGGAGATTTTGTTAACACAATGCCAGTGGCAATCCCTTTCATCTCCAAAATCCAAAGTCCAAATTGACTCCTCTAATAAGGAAAGTAATGGTTGGAGTGCGACTATTTAGAAACAATTGCTGCAAACATGGTGATAATCTGTGCTATTAACATTCAACCTGCTGATAGTCTAATCTGTTGGAAGACTGCAGTAAAAAATGTTGTGCTGATCTTTTAATAATTCCTTAATTTAATTTACTGAAGGTGCCTGCCAAATGTGAAAGAAATCTGTTCACCATATTCAAAGATACAAAGACATTTGACATTGAACAGTTAGGCAAAAATAAACAATGTCTGCATAAAGTGGCAAAGGATATCAAATATATATCATCTAGATCATAAACATGCTTGACATGAGGAATACAGTGCTTAGAAAATGAATAAATATATTAGGACTTGGTCTTAGTGCATAGGCACACAATAGAATCATGCGTTTTCCAGTTCTTCAAACAAACTTTGAGCTATCAGGTCAAACTGGACCTGATTTTCAAAAACTCTATCTTAGAATGAAATACTTATGCAGACCTCACAGGGGCAGAACTCAATAGGGTGGAATTCCCAGAGAGATGAGAGCTGCTTTTCATAGACATTAATAACGATATGTGTACGGCAGAGTCCCACAGGGGAATGTGAGGTTAACAGGGAAGCAGCTTGATACTGATATAAATTCTCAGTTCAATGCACATACAATTTCTTTACAATTTATCCTGTATTTGCTTCTAGTTTAGTGTAGATATGTTTTGTCAGTTAAATAAGTGCATTAAGTATGTTAAGCAAACTTTACCAGCACATAGATGTAGACCTGTTTGTTTAAACAGGTTTGATTAAATAGTGGTTGATAACAATCTACCAGCTAGCGACACCTGATAATATTTTATTCATATCAGCTGAATTTGGTCTCTTAAGTGATCACAATGCTATATTGTACCATTTCAAGAAGAAAAAAATATACCACAGCGCTACCCAAAAAGACACTCCCAGCCGCTCCAAATTACAACTCTCCTTAACAGTTGTATCAAGACAATAGTACACAAAAATGAAAAGGTTGGAGCAGCGCTCCTACAGCAAGGAAGATCAATCAGTAAGAAAGTGAAAAATGTATTAACACCTACTTCAAGAATATATAAATATGCTTTAAAAAGTGTGCTATCAATCAATCTGAAAGTATAAATATATTTTATTATATTTTAACATGTATTGGATCTTCTAAAATTCATAAATGCATTTGTAGATAATTAAACGAATGAATATTTGAATAAGTGACCGGTCACTAATAAAAAACCTTATTTAAAATATCTTAAAAAACAAACCTGTTCTACTTCAAATAATCTCTTACAAAAAGCCTCTTTATATGTACATCATACGGCGTTAGTTACACACCGTTTCTATTGCCATTACACATGTGATTTTGTTATCAAATCTTGTTACCATATACCAATATACAGTTCAAAGTTCTGTGTTTTTCCTTTATACAGACCCGGATGTTGAGTAAAACTGACAATGCTCCGGTCTCCTACTTTGCAGGCAAAGGAAAAAACTCTGTTACGTTATGAGCTTAAATATTGCTCTATCTCAAGAGTTACAGCTCTTATTTAGTATGAGCATATAGAACAGACACTGGCATCCAATCAACGCGTTTCGCCTTACATAAAGGCTTTTTCAAGATGTGTGCTGAGTGTCTGTTGAGTCCTTATATACCTCTGTTCTGGGCTGTAATTGGTCCATTCCTCCTATTCAATTCTCTTAAGGTGGAGTCTTTCTTTAAGGTGGATTATATAATCCTCTCCATTTATTTGTACATTAACGTTTTACAGTCTTCAACTTCATCCATGTTTCTTTATAAATAGAGCATTACATTTCTTTTTTATTTCCATATTAACCACGGTGTAAACAGATTGCAAATATTTTCAGGCTTTTTTTGACTATTCCATATGACTTTGAGGCTTGATTAAAAAAGTATAGCTGAAACACTTATCAGATTATTATATCTATCAACCTTAAATATTTTACAAGATGCATAGATACTATAAAATAGCTTTACATACATATATATTTCTTAATCTGGTTGTTCTATTTGGGGTTCAAATTGATTGATCTGTTACAAATGTAAACATTTTAAAAAAATGAATGGATAAATTAGTCTAGGATAAAAGGTGTTAAGTCAAATTCTGAGTTCAACCCCGAAGGGTATAATGTTCCCAATTCATAAATAAGCTCTGCTTCCTTTCTGAGAATTAGATTTTCATAATTCCTCCCTCTCCAACTCTTTTTTACTTTTTTTATGGCCCAGCATGTAATATTTTTCGTACTATTGTTATGTACTTTTTAAAATGGTCATACAGCCGTGTTTCTAGCTTCCCCTTTTCTATATTGTTCAGATGCTCTCTGATCCTATCTCTATAGGGTCTAGTTGTTTCACCTAGGTACTGTAAATTACATGAGCACTGTAATATATACAGTATCCCTTTGTCTCTACACCTGATAGTGTCTTTTATTGTATATTCTTTGCCTGTGCTTGTTGATGTGAATGTTTTTTCTTTTTTACTGTGTTCACAGGCTTTACAGCTGTAACTAATACAAATAAAAACATCAAATACAATCTAACGAAAAAGGAGAGAGAAATTCTTACTAGTCTAAAAACAAATACAGAAATAGTCATTAAACCGGCAGATAAGGGTGGGGGTATAGTAGTAATGGACAATGAATACTACTTTCAGGAAGCAAATCGTTTATTGGGAGATACCGCCACTTATCAAAAAATTCAAATCAACCCCATAGAAAAAAACAAAAATATCTTAAACAGTATGTTAGAAGAAGCAAAAAAGAAAGAGATAATTACAAAAAAAAGAATTTGAATATATAAATCAGAAATTCCCAAAAATGACGATTTTCTACTTTCTACCAAAAGTGCACAAAAACAGAGAAAATCCACCTGGACGGCCAATAATCTCTGGAATTTATTCCCTGACTGCCAATCTCTCAGAGTTTGTGGATCTACACTTACAGGATCATGTAAAAATCCTACCAACATACATAAAAGACACTACTCATATTATAAATATATTAGATAACTTTCCATGGGATGAGAATGTTATACTAGCCATGTGTGATGTAACATCACTGTACACAAATATAGACCACAATTTAGGACTCAAAGCAATAGAATACTTCCTAAAAGGCACAAGGTCAGAATTGGGTTTATTAGATCAGTTTATAATGGATAGTGTTAAGTTTATTTTGACACATAATATTTTTTCATTTAATAATGAGATGTTCCTCTAAATAAAGGGAACAGCCATGGGTACGAGGTTTGCGCCCAGTTATGCTAACCTGTTCATGGGCAAATGGGAACAGGAATTTATAGCACCATATTTACTGGGCGCAAACCTCGTACTCTTTAAGCGCTATATCGATGATATTTTAATCATCTGGAGAGGAGATGAAAACAGTCTACTGAATTTTTTTATGGAAATTAATAATAACCAAGTAGGAATACAATTTACCTATAATTATAGCAAGAAGAATATTACCTTTTTGGATTTAGATATAATGGCAGAAGAAAACACATTAATCACAAAAAAACATTTCAAATACATAGATGCAAACAACTATATTCACTCAAAAAGTTTTCATCTAAAAAGATGGATAGAGAATACTCCCAAGGGACGGTTCTTATTAATCAAGAGGAACTGTACCCTGACAGTAGATTATGAAAACCAAATCCAGACTTTG
Organism: Bombina bombina; assembly: GCF_027579735.1. Taxonomy (NCBI): domain Eukaryota; kingdom Metazoa; phylum Chordata; class Amphibia; order Anura; family Bombinatoridae; genus Bombina; species Bombina bombina. Next base: position 395,689,887 of record NC_069500.1, on the reverse strand, counting down.
GAAGAAAGATTTGGGGAAAGAAATTATGATAAGAAGGTACTTGAGAAAGCATAGTTAGAAGTAAGTAAGAAAGATAGAGCAGCCATCTTAAGGGAAGATAAATCAGCTACTGATGTAAAACAGGGAATTAGAGTACCCTTTATAACCACCTATAATCACCAACACAAAATTATGGAAAAAATAATAAGGAAGCACTGGTATGTTGTTAAATCCGATATGTTTTTGGGGAAAGAAATATCAGAAAAACCAACATTTATATATAGAAAAGCAGCAAATTTAAAAAATATTCTGGCCCCAAGTGAATATAAGAAGAAAAAAGAGAAAATAAAAGAGGTAGACCTGAAAGGGAATAAGATAAGTGGTTTCTTCCCGTGTTACAGCTGTAAAGCCTGCGAACACAGTAAAAAAGAAAAAACATTCACATCAACAAGCACAGGCAAAGAATATACAATAAAAGACATTATCAGGTGTAGAGACAAAGGGGTACTGTATATAATACAGTGCTCATGCAATTTACAGTACCTAGGTGAAACAGCTAGACCCTAGTATCTGAACAATATAGAAAAGGGGAAGTTAGAAACACGGCTGTATGACCATTTCAAAAAAGTACATAACAATTAGTACAAAAAATATTACATGCTGGGCCATAAAAAAAGTAAAAAAGAGTTGGAGAGGGGGGAATTATAAAAAACTAATTCTCAGAAAGGAAGCAGAGCTTATTTATGAATTGGGAACATTATACCCTTCAGGGTTAAACTCAGAATTTGACTTAACACCTTTTATCCTAGACTAATTTATCCATTCATTTTTTAAATTTTTTACATTTGTAACAGATCAATCGATTTGAACCCCTAAATAGAACAACCAGATTAAGAAATATATATGTATGTAAAGCTATTTTATAGTATGTATGCATCTTGTGAAATATTTAAGGTTGATAGAGATAATAATCTGATAAGTGTTTCAGCTATACTTTTTTAATCAAGCCTCAAAGTCATATGGAATAGTAAAAAAAAGCCTGAAAATATTTGCAATTTGTTTACACCGTGGTTAATATGGAAATAAAAAGAAATGTAATGCTCTATTTATAAAGAAACACGGATGAAGTTGAAGACTGTAAAACGTTAATGTACAAATAAATGGAGAGGATTATATAATCCACCTTAAAGAAAGACTCCACCTTAAGAGAATTGAATAGGAGGAATGGACCAATTACAGCCCAGAACAGGGGTATATAAGGACTCAACAGACACTCAGCACACATGTTGAAAAAGCCTTTATATAAGGCGAAACGCATCGATTGGATACCAGTGTCTTTTCTATATGCTCATACTAAATAAGAGCTGTAACTCGCGCAGAGAAAAAAGTGCCTAAAACCCTGTACGGGCAAACTTGTATTCTCCCGTTTTTGAAGGACCGCGATTGGCCAGCGTGTCACATGTGACACGGAAGTAGCCAGGACCAACGAACACAGCCGGAATACACAGGGAGGAGACACGGCAGCATCTGGAAGACAGGACTGCACTAGAAATTACCAGAGGTGAGAGAGAGCAATATTTAAGCTCATAACGTAACAGAGTTTTTTCCTTTGCCTGCAAAGTAGGAGACCGGAGCATTGTCAGTTTTACTCAACATCCGGGTCTGTATAAAGGAAAAACACAGAACTTTGAACTGTATATTGGTATATGGTAACAAGATTTGATAACAAAATCACATGTGTAATGGCAATAGAAACGGTGTGTAACTAACGCCGTATGATGTACATATAAAGAGGCTTTTTGTAAGAGATTATTTGAAGTAGAACAGAGGTTTGTTTTTTAAGATATTTTAAATAAGGTTTTTTATTAGTGACCGGTCACTTATTCAAATATTCATTCGTTTAATTATCTACCAATGCATTTATGAATTTTAGAAGATCCAATACATGTTAAAATATAATAAAATATATTTATACTTTCAGATTGATTGATAGCACATATCAAAACATATTTATATATTCTTGAAGTAGGTGTTAATAAATTTTTCACTTTCTTACTAATTGATCTTCCTTGCTGTAGGAGCGCTGCTCCAACCTTTTAATTTTTGTGTACTATATTGTACCATTGTCAAAATGTGTTTCAAAACTGAAGAACTCCCAAAAAGGACTTTTCAAATGCCACCTACCAGTTTTCGAACTAGAAACTAGGAGGTCTCCTGAAAATTACACATACAATAGCCCATTGAGGAAAATATTTGTTTCCATGTGTGACATTTACCTATTTGCTGTGACTAACAGTACAGGCATTATTAAAATTGTGGTTTTGCAGGAGATTTCATAATCACTGCTTTCAGAGTTAACTACTGCAATCTGTTTCCATCTGCACCACTGCTAACCCATCTAAATGCATCTATTAGGTTATGTGGATGGCCAGACTGTGCACTGTTTTTATATTGCTATATGTGCATTTGAAAACTTTCACAAGGATTGTTTTAAAATTATTTTCTAGTGTTTGCCAAAGGGCCGGTTCCATTTTGGCATGAACTGTACAAAAAATGGTGACAGCAAGGTTCTAGGTAAATTTTTTAAAGGATTTTCACTTTTTTAAAACTGTGTAAAAGCTGCCTTGCTACTTATTATCTTTCCAAGTCCAAACTCGTTCACAAGATTGTATATATTATTGAACTTGCAATATGGAACATGGAATATGGATGACTGTGAGTGAGAAATATAATTAAATATGAAATATATAATCATGGAATTAGTAGATTTAGGTGTCCTGAAAAGAGTTACCCTGCTTTTCCCCATAGCTATACATGTTATCACATGGTCTTCATATTTACATATGTATATATGCCTATAAATATGTAAATGTCTACCCTGTTGGCTGTATACAGCCTCTTCAATAGGGATGAATGGAGGTTTAATTAATCAATACCACGTATGTTAAAAACCTTTAAAATGTCTCCAGTGGCCATTTCAGAGTGTTTAACATAGGTGCAATGTAAAAGACTGTTTGGAAATAGTCAAACAGGTAGCCCAAAAGCCCTTCCGATTTGTCAAGTGCCTTGATGTGCAGAATTCGATAAAAATGGTCTAGAAAAGTAGTTGAAAAGTGAGCCAAAAATGATCGCTGAGCAGTTTTTAGCTCATAGTGTAGATAGAACTTTTTTTTGAGCAGCTAAAAATCCATTTGCTAGTGTGAGAATCAGCTGACAATGTTCTGTTGTGATCATGCTGGCTCTAAAAGTAGCCATTTTGTAATGAAAAACAGACAAAAACACAGCTCCGGATAGATTTTGATTGAGGCCATAATCAGTGTTGTGCAAGACCTCCTGACATACCCAGGAAACCTACCTGCCCAGCCTACTTATTGAAACTGTGACATTTATTCACATATAAAAAAACAAACAAAAGAGAAGTATAACATATTTTTTTTACTTTACACAGAAACAATAAAGTGCAATAGCAATTTGTAAAATCACAATTTAAAATACACTGCTGTATACAAAATCTAAATGTGTTAAAATACAAATAGAAAGTGCAAAATATGAAATCTAAAGTAAATTAAAAAAAAAGCACAAACCATAAACACAACAAAACTATCATGTAATACAGTCCTTTTATTGTGCTCAGATTCTCTCTCCTTCACATCTAGAAATGCATGGACGCCTCTTAGAAAAGTATAGCAAAATGTACCTTTCTAGGATCTTGTGAGGGAGCTTGCATTGTTGGATGATTATTTTGCATGATCTCTTCTGAGCACAGAGCTTTAGATTTTTGGCCCATTTTGAGTCAGTGACACAATATTGGTTTGTGGGCATTCCTACTATTAAAATGTATAATATGCCTGCGTTGCCTTTTATATGATCTATCAAACGCGAAGGTGCTTTTAAAACAGAAAAACAATAATTACAACCACAACACTTAGGAAGCACTCTTACAAAATGCTTTATAAATGTTTTTAATTGTCAAATATTTGCAAAACTGTTCTATGATGGTAAAGTAATATCACTGAATTCATGATCAGAATTTTTCATCTACGCCTCAGCCCAGCGTGCAGAATTCATAAAGACTCTATCGCCCCTGTAAAGTATATTGCCATGCAGTCGTGTCTCACTATTTCAAAGCTGACGAGGTTGTCTCATTTTCTTTTTTGTTTTTGTGCTTTTGGTATCTATCACAGTGGTACTAGTTCTAAGCTCTGAGAAGTGAACAGTTGTTAAATATATGTATCTCCTTTATGAATAATGGAGCTTAACTCAGAACTCACTCTGTGACAGAAGTATATATATATATAGCAATAAATTAAATCAATATTATAAATCAAATACATTTTTTTCTAATATCTAGTAATACATCATTGCAATTTTGGGAGTATTAAAGGGAGAAAAACACGATGAGGCCCATTTATCAAGCTCTGAATGGAGCTTGTGGGCCCGTGTTTCTGGCGAGTCTTCAGACTCACCAGAAACAGCAGCTATGAAGCAGCGGTCTAAAGACTACTGCTCCATAACCCTGTCCGCCTGCTCTGATGAGGCAGACAGAGATCGCCACAATTCAACCTGATCGAGTACGATCGGGTTGATTGACACCCCCCTGCTGGTGGCCGATTGGCCACAAGTCTGCAGGGGGTGGCGTTGCACCAGCAGCTCTTGTGAGCTTCTGGTACAATGCTGAATATGGAGAGCGTATGCAATCAGCTAATAGGATTGAAGTTCAATCCGATTGCCTGATCCAATCAGCCAATAGGATTGAGCTTGCATTCTATTGGCTGTTCCAATCAGCCAATAGAATGCAAGGTCAATCCTATTGGCTGATTGCATCAGCCAATAGGATTTTTATTACCTTAATTCAAGGGACGCCATCTTGGATGACGTCACTTAAAGGACCAGTCATTCAGTCATCGGCCGTCGGATGAAGAGGATGCTCCGCGTCGGCTGTCTTGAAGATGGATCTGCTCCGCTCCGGAAGGATGAAGATAGAAGATGCCGCCTGGATGAAGCCTTCTGCCGGTCTGGATGTCCTCTTCTGGCCGGATAGGATGAAGAATTCGGACCCTCTGGAGGACCACTTGTGCCTGGCTGGATGAAGACGTCTCAAGGTAGGGTATCTTCAAGGGTTAGGTTTTTTTAAGGGGGGATTGGGTGGGTTTTAGAGTAGAGTTGGGTGTGTGGGTGGTGGGTTTTAATGTTGGGGGGGTATTGTATTTTTTTTTACAGGTGAAAGAGCCGATTACTTTGGGGCAATGCCCCACAAAAAGGCCCTTTTAAGGGCTATTTGTAATTTAGTATAGGGTAGGGAATTTTATTATTTCTGAGGGCTTTTTTATTTTATTAGGGGGATTAGATTAGGTGTAATTAGTTTAAAATTCTTGTAATTCTTTTTTAATTTTCTGTAATTTAGTGTTTTTTTTTCGTAATTTAGTTTATTTAATTTAATTTAGTTTAATTATAGTGTAGTGTTAGGTGTAATTGTAACTTAGGTTAGGGTTTATTTTACAGGTAAATTTGTATTTATTTTAACTAGGAAGTTATTAAATAGTTAATAACTATTTAATAACTATTGTACCTAGTTAAAATAAATACAAAGTTGCCTGTAAAATATAAATAAACCCTAAGCTAGCTACAATGTAACTATTAGTTATATTGTAGCTAGCTTAGGGTTTATTTTATAGGTAAGTATTTAGTTTTAAATAGGAATAATTTATTTAATTGTAGTAAATTTATTTAGATGTATTTAAATTATATTTAAGTTAGGGGGGTGTTAGGGTTAGACTTAGGTTTAGGGGTTAATAAATTTATTATAGTGGCGGCGACGTTGGCGGCGGCAGATTAGGGGTTAATAAATTTAATATAGTTGTGGTGACGTTGGGGGGCAGATTAAAGGTTAATAAATATAATGTAGGTGTCGGCGATGTTGGGGGCAGTAGATTAGGGGTTCATAAGTATAATATAGGTGGCGGCGGTGTCCGGAGCGGCAGATTAGGGGTTAATAATATAATGTAGTTGGCAACGATGTTGGGGACGGCAGATTAGAGGTTAATAAGTGTAAGATTTGGGGTGTTTAGACTCGGGGTTCATGTTAGGTTGTTCGGTGCAGACATAACTTTTATTTCCCCATAGGAAATGATGGGGCTGCGTTAGGAGCTGAAGGCTGCTTTTTTTGCAGGTGTTAGTTTTTTCAGCCAGCTCAGCCCCATTGTTTCCTATAGGGAAATCGTGCATGAGCACGTTTTGCCAGCTTACCGCTACCGTAAGCAACGCTGGTATTACAGTGAGATGTGGAGCTAAATTTTGCTCAACGCTCACTTTTCTGAGGCTAACGTCGGCTTGAAGAAAACCTGTAATACCAGTGTTGGCTTAAGTGAGCGGTAAGAAAAAAAGGCTTGTTAGCCCCGCACAGCCTTACCGACAAAAACTCGTAATCTAGGCGAATGTTTGCTAAGCCTGCACCAATAACAATAAAATTTAAAAATGTCATGGATGATCTGCAAGAATGTCTTCAATAAATCTGTGATGCGATGCAAACTCCAAACTGCATATGTTTAGTTTGAATGCTTTTTCTAGTGTGATGTTTTTTTGTGCCTCTGCAGTTGATTCAGTCATTGACAACTCTTGGCATAGCATATGTAATATATTATGAGAGAGAGCTAGTTCCGCTTACAAGTGAATAACTGTGTGACAATAGCCAGCGGTGAGTTTTATTACACTATAGGACGTTAGATTTAAAAGAATTCTAGGTTTCAATTTATGTAATTCATAAAAGGCTTCAATAGGTCCTATAACCAGAAGTTCTCCAGTCTCAAGATACTCTCAGAGAATAAAGTAACCCATTAAACATTGTTAAGTATAAGCAATCTAAAAAGATTGTTCTCTGAATTAAAGGAAATTCCCCAATGTTCAACACTCACTTTTTGCTAGAAATTAGAAGTGCGAGAAAGAATAGACTTATAAAATGTAACTTTTATTAATACTATCAGACAAAGTTTACTTATTAAAATGATGTGGATGGAATGCCACAGGAGAACACAGATTAGCAGGTGAATTAAAATTAAATTCAAACATAATGTGTACCCAAAAGTCTCCTAAAGAAGGCTTGGTAAGTGATTATTTTGCTTCAGCAAGATAGATATGACTCATTATATATACAAAAACCTCCCCCCCATATAATCAAAAGGTTTCTTACTTTAAAGTGATGGTAAACTTTAGGCTATAAGAATGTTGCAATAAAAAATATAACAGTTTGCAAGTAAAATCATATAATTATTTTTTGTTTTAAGTATATATATATATATATATATATATATATATATATATATATATAGGTACAGAAAGGGGCAGGATGGCTCTATGCAGAGTGTATTACAAAGACTAAAAGAACAAAAGCAACAGAAGAGCTCAAAACCCACATAAATAGCTCCCCCAGCAAATAAAATTACAATTATAATTTGATATAGTTCATATAAAAGTCCATAGAGGTGATTTAAGTAATATTATAAACGAAAATCCAAATAATGTAACACTCCAGGGTGAGTGGTCTGCACGCCCAACTGGATGTACACTTACTTAAAGCACCCTCAATTAGTATGAGGTAAGTAGATCGTATCGGTCCGGCACCTCCCAGAATACTCTGATTACATGTTATATTCGCAATTATTCTGATGGCTATGTAAGGCAGTTAAGTAACAAAGGATGTTACTTAAGTGTATACCTGACCGTTGGAACACTTGCACGACTATGACTTCGGATATTTCAAGTTTAAATACAACAAAGGGTCCCAACACTTTTGGATACCCAATAGAGGATGCACAAATGGTATTTTCCTCTGTACTAGGCTCCAGTGACTTTCTTAATGTTTTTCCAAAAGAGAGATCTAGCAAACGCCTGGAGAAAGATAGTATCAAACAAATGGTGCTACAACTACATGCATGTTACCTTATCAGAATACTTTAAAGTGCAGCGGATCCCTAGAGGTCTATGCATGTCCACACGTCCCACTTTGTTTGCCGACAAACCAGAATATTGCGAGAGATTTGAAAGCATTTTAAATAAATGTTCTTTCGATATTATTACCTGGACTGCCGAGTTTGCACAAAAAGAAATCACCAGATACAAAGATGAGGATGAAAAGGCAAAACAAGAATTGCAACAAAGTGTGTCACTTGAATACAAAGCGCTGATTGATAAAATTACGAAATTAGTGAATGAGTATAAGAAAATATTGGAAGAAGGTAAATGTACCAAATTCATGCGTGATGAACAGGATTATGCACAAGGTAACGTCTATAGATGGTCCCAGAAAACAGATGCAAGTTGTCCCCCCAAACCGAGGTTTCAACGTCAGAGACGCGACAAGCACACCAGGCGACACCCAGAGTGAGTCCGAGTCGTCAGTTTGTTTTTTTGACGGAGGACTCAGATGCAGACGCCGGAGGGGCGGCAGGAAACACCGGAGCTGCACAGTCATCGACTCAAGGTGTGAAAAAAGCCAGACAAACCAGTTGGGGCAGAGGCCGGAATTTCAACTGACCATGGCACAAGATACTGTGAGTATTCCAGCGGACTCACAGGACCAACTGACTTTTGCTTTCCCAGACGGAGATCGACATTTAGCAGAGGACTCTTTTGTTCTTAGTGCTTCAACAGGGTGTATCACAGACTGTGTTAATAGAGGTATATGTACAGACCAGTTATATATAAATCCAAGACATAAAGGTGATGGCAATATTGAGATGTGTAACATTAATAATATTAATGCCAATAATACTAATGCTGATATTGGGATTGCTAATGTTGATGAGGTTAATATTGTTCATAATATTTCAGGGGTTAATTTAACCGATGCTGAAATTGGTCTCCTGAATAAGGGGTTATCATACTTCCCCATTAATAAAGGGAATTTGTTTCGACTTAGACATGAATTACAAACATTTTTTTGTACAATTAAATTGAAATTATTTTTTGATAAAAAAGATCATAATCAAAATAATGAAATGTGTACTAAGGGTGACGATATACTCACTTTTCAAAAGGTGGGACTGAGAAACACCAGTAACACCCGGTGACTACTGATAATGGTGTAAATACATTCTTTGATTTAGTACTTAAGGATGTTGAGCAATTATTCCAGAAACTTGACATTTTGTTTCAAAAGAGACATATGGAATATAAAAACGACTCGGCATCCTTAAAGTCCTTAAAGTCGAGGAGAGATTTAACCATTAAAGCAGCTGATAAGGGCGGAGCCCTTGTAGTCATGAATCAGGAGGCATATATTTATGAAACAACTCAGTGATTCTACAGTCTATAATGTGATTGGGTACGATCCCACATATAAGATACAGAATGAGATTGCTAGTATTTTACATAAAGCTAAGAATAATGGGTTGATTTCAAAAGGGTTGTATGATTTTTTGTATATCAAACATCCTGTAAGACCAGTAATATATTGTCTACCTAAGATCCATAAAGATGAATTAAAACCACCAGGTCGACCCATAGTGGCAGGATCAGGATCTATTTTTACTAATATTTCAATTTTCTTAGACAAAATTTTGCAACCCTATGTAACTAAATCCTCATCCTATATCCAAGATACATATGATTTTTAAAAAAACCTGAAACAGCTTAACTTGGAAAATAATAAAGTAATCTTGTTTACACTTGATGTATCAAGCTTGTATACATCAATTAAACATACAAGTGGAATTGGGTTGGTATCCAAAGTTTTAAGGAGTGATAATAAGTATACTTTGGCACAAATGCAATTTTTCTTGGAATTATTGGAAATTATACTGTACATGAATTACTTCCTTTTTAAAGATGAAATTTTCTTTCAGAAAAAAGGGACTGCCATGGGATCCAATGTCGCCCCTACCTATGCCAACATATTTATGAACAATTTTGAAGAATTATTCATGTATGAACACATATTGTTTAAAAAATTTGGCGCCACCTGGTGGCGGTTCATTGACGATGTGTTTGGCATATGGTACGGCGCCATTGGATCCCAATTTTCCTTTGTTGATGATCTTAATAGATCAGTCAATGTTATTAAGTTTACCTTGACGTGGAATGAACAGTCCATTCAATTTCTAGACACATGTATTTACAAGGGGGAACATGGTTTGAGAGCTGATATTTATTCAAAGCCAACAGATAAAAACAACACTTTGTTGTTTAAAAGCTTTCATCCACCTTCTACCTTTAGAGCTATACCTAAAAGCCAACTATTGCGAGTGGATCACATTGTGTCTGATATTGATTTAAAAACAAAGCGTTTGGAACAGATGACTAAGAAATTTATACAAAGAGGTTACCCTATTGATCTTGTACATAAAGAAAAGCAGAACATTATTTTGAAATCTAAAAATACTGGGCCTATTGTAACAACAAAAAAATGATAGTGGAGTACACCTAGCGCCTACTAAATAAGACCTCTGGCTTTGATAATTTGACACCTAGTTGTTAAATGGAAAGATGAAACTAATAAGGTATACCAAAGCACCAACTATACGAAGGCTGGGTCTGGACCTAATGCAATATTGTCAAACGATTACAATAAACAATTTATTGAGTGCACAAATAAGTTAAAAACATGGATCCATGTATAAACAATCAAATTTATACAACAATAATAGCTAAATGAATAGTTAAAACAAATAGTTATGTAACGGATATAGTATTTAAAATTGTGCAAACATTGCTCTTAAAAATATTCCTAAAAAATTCCAAATTTAGTATAAGGCTCATAACAGAAATTCAACTTTGTGTTTACCATATACACATACACAAATTTGTACAGCAATAATAGCTAAATGAATAGTTAAAACAAATAGTTAAATAGCAGATATGGCATTTAAAATTGTGCAAACAATGCTCTTAAAAAATATATTCCTAAAAAATTCCAAATTAAGTATAAGGCTCACAACAAAAATTCAACTTTGTGTTTACCACATGCACATAATAGGTGAAATATATTAGTCAGTTATATAATATTATCGAACCAATAATGTTCTCGATTCTATGCAATACTAAATATTGCCAATAGTGACTAATGTGTAAGGCTCTGAGTAAGACCTTTAACTGTGTGTTTACCACATACGCATTGTCAAGTAAAAAATATTGTGACAGCAATAAGCCAATTTAAAGAATGTGTATCAAAAACGTTGTGTGCAAAAATTAGTGTACAAAAGATATTAATGGTAAAAAAATAGGTTGATCTTCAAAAAACGTGAATTAAGAACAAAGATTGTGAAAAATGAAAAACCAAAAATTTACAAAAACATTGTGGTGTGTTCCAATAGTAACTTATATAAATGTAAATAATAGTCCAAAAAATAGTCCAACAGTGAAAACTTAATAGAAAAAATAATCCAACAATAAATTATAATAAGTAGTGTGTCTCTTTAAGAAAAAACAATAATCCTTAAAGTGTTGTGAATCCTAACAGCAATAGTTATGGTGATTTTCCAAGTGTTTTATACTGAATAGCAGTGTCAGTACTTGCTAGCCGTTTACCAACCCAAAATTCTATCTTCTTGGCAAATATTTTGTTATAATCCCTGCATGATCCTTCTGTAAAAGAAAGATATGATGGTGTAGATTGTTTTTAGATCAATAGACCAGTCTTGATAAAGGTCTCTTTGTGACCGAAACGCGTCGACTGGTAAGCATAATATCATTTTCTATTGATCTAAAAACAATCTACACCCATCATATCTTTCTTTTACAGAAGGATCATGCAGGGATTATAACAAAATATTTGCCAAGAAGATAGAATTTTGGGTTGGAAAACGGCTAGCAAGTACTGACACTGCTATTCAGTATAAAACACTTGGAAAATCACCATAACTATTGCTGTTAGGATTCACAACACTTTAAGGATTATTGTTTTTTCTTAAAGAGACACACTACTTATTATAATTTATTGTTGGATTATTTTTTCTATTAAGTTTTCACTGTTGGACTATTTTTTGGACTATTATTTACATTTATATATGTTACTATTGGAACACACCACAATGTTTTTGTAAATTTTTGGTTTTTCATTTTTCACAATCTTTGTTCCTAATTCACGTTTTTTGAAGATCAACCTATTTTTTTACCATTAATATCTTTTGTACACTAATTTTTGCACGCAACGTTTTTGATACACATTCTTTAAATTGGCTTATTGCTGTCACAATATTTTTTACTTGACAATGCGTATGTGGTAAACACACAGTTAAAGGTCTTACTCAGAGCCTTACACATTAGTCACTATTGGCAATATTTAGTATTGCATAGAATCGAGAACATTATTGGTTCGATAATATTATATAACTGACTAATATATTTCACCTATTATGTGCATGTGGTAAACACAAAGTTGAATTTTTGTTGTGAGCCTTATACTTAATTTGGAATTTTTTAGGAATATATTTTTTAAGAGCATTGTTTGCACAATTTTAAATGTCATATCTGCTATTTAACTATTTGTTTAAACTATTCATTTAGCTATTATTGCTGTACAAATTTGTGTATGTGTATATGGTAAACACAAAGTTGAATTTCTGTTGTGAGCCTTATACTAAATTTGGAATTTTTTAGGAATATTTTTAAGAGCAATGTTTGCACAATTTTAAATACTATATCCGTTACATAACTATTTGTTTTAACTATTCATTTAGCTATTATTGTTGTATAAATTTGATTGTTTATACATGGATCCATGTTTTTAACTTATTTGTGTACTCAATAAATTGTTTATTGTAATCGTTTGACAATATTGCATTAGGTCCAGACCCAGCCTTCGTATAGTTGGCGCTTTGGTATACCTTATTAGTAACAACAAAAAAAGACAAGAAAAAGATGGAAAGATTAATTTTTGTATCGCAATATAACACTAGAAGTGATCAGGTAAATAAAATTATACGGAAGTATTGGCACATTCTACAGAAGTGCCATCCTGATATTAATGCATTTTCAGAGCCCCCTATGCCAGCCTACAAAAGGAGTCCTAACATAAAAGATCAATTAGTTAGAGCAGATGTTGGCAGTCGCAAACATATTCAAAAAACTATTACTGGTAAGCGACGTACAGGTTGTTATCCTTGCCTCTCATGTGTCAATTGCAACTCTATGATTAAAGGTGACAACATTTTTCATCCTTCTACAGGCAGAAAATATCAGATTAGCGATTATTTGACTTGTAGATCAGAGTTCATCATTTATGCAATTAAGTGCCCATGTTCGTTATTATATATTTGACAATCTACTAGGGAGGCACGAGAGAGAATTTCTGAACACAAGTCAAATATCAGATGTGGTAAAGATGCCCCGGTATCCTTACACTTTTTACAAATGGGACATAATATTAGTCAATTACTTTTCCAGATTTTGGAACAGGTTCATATGCCCAGAAGAGGTGGTGATAGGGAGGCTCTGTTAAACAAAAGGGAAGCGATTGGTTTAAGTAGTATCTCACAGCGCTCATAATATCCCAATAATGCTTTATGATAATGGGGTACCTAGCTACCCCTGGAAGTAGTATGTATGATAGTAGGATATCAGAAAGCGCCTAACTCGAGGCTATGGGAAGTGGGTTTAAATAATATCGGATATGCCTAACTATCTGGTATAGATAGTTTTCTTTAAAATATAAAAAACATATGTTGTGGAACACTAAATGTTTAAAAGGTATAGCAGTATACAAATTAACAAATTAACAGATTTATTGTCCACATACAATCAAATAAAACATATAATCAAAGACATTTAGTTAAAAACATGGATCCATGTGAAAATTATACAATTATGATTAATGACAATCTTGTTTTGGGTTAAAAACAATGCGCTGACATAAAATTTCATAAAAAATTTCTTTAAAAATTGCTTTGAAAAAATGTTTGGTTTAAGTTTGTTTGGTCACCCACCGGTTTGGGTGATTGGATAATTTTAAAAATGTCTCTAGTCCCTTAATAAATGTGTCCTCTTCAATGAAAAAATGATGTTGGAACAATGATAAAAAATATAAAAAATTGATATTAAGTGATGACAAATTAGTGTATTAAAAATGTGTAAAATCAAAAATATGTTAGATCAAAAATTTTAAATTTAAAAAACCAAAAGTGAAAAAATTAAAATTAAAAAATAAAAGTCAAATTTTCGTGTTTGTAATCCAAAGTGGTGGTTTAAGTGATTGTGATATACCAATTGTGAAAGAAGTGAAAAAATATATACATTAAATCCAAATCCTTTATCCAATAGTTGTTCTGTAATTCAAAGTAAGTGTAATAAAAATAGTAATTGATGTGAATCCTCCTTTTCTTTAACAAATGATTTGTTGTTGGTGTGTTGTTTCTAAGGTGTTCGGTCTGTGGTAAAAGACTCTATCCTTATAAAACCATTGTTTGTCCTGCTGCAGGTTTATTTTCCTTTGCACATCAATCTTTCACACAACGATCACGTGTTGTAGGTGCACCCTTATCGTCTGAATACCTGGTTCTGCTTTGTTTTTACTGCTTCTAATACCTGAGGAATGTTGTCTCATAATAATGTGGACACTGCACACTTAACTTCAAATTCTGGGTTTTAAATGATGGATTTAATTTTGAATTGACCCTTTGACTTCCTGTCAGTATTAGGTTATGCTCACTTACTGTCCCCTCATGTTAATGAGCTGTATCTGAACACAATTTGTGAATCATAAGAGATGTAGACTACTACTTTACTCTTCTGCTTGGTGTCATCTGTTCTTAGGTTACCTCAGCTTCCAGTTGTGTCACATGACCCTGCTCACTGCATCCTCCTTCTGATTATTCTATATATCCTTCACTTGCTAGGAGGCATCAAGAGGGGTGCCTCCTATTGGTCCCAATTTTTGCTGCTAATATATTAACAGAACACAGGTGGCGCTGCAGCACAGCTTTTCCTTTGACCCATGTACTGCAATGGAGAGAAGCGTTCCTGTACCTGCCTCTCCATAGCATTACATGGGGGGGAAATATTTTTTTTTTACTTTTTTGTTTTTGCTTTAATTAAAATTTCATTAAGCTTTGGCCACATATGGAAGGGTAGGCACTGCCTCCCCTGCCTCCTATGAGTGCACGTCCCTGCTCTAGCGCTAACCCAACTGGGGAAAAAGGTTACCACTAGCGCAATGACTTACTGCTCCATAAAAGTCAATGGAGCAAAAAAAAGTGAAAAAAAAACCACACCCTACTCGCACGCTAACCTGAATCACCATAAGACCTTACTCTGATAACCCCTAAACCGCCACATAGCCCACCGCAAAGTCCCCACTACACTATCAACCCCTAAACCTCCATCGCCCCACATCGCAATGTCTAATCTATACCATTAACCCCTAAACTGCTGCCCCCCACATCACAATGTCTAAACTATGCTATTAGCCTGTAAACCACCATCCCCCCACACCGCAAAATAATACGCTAACACCTAAATCCCCTAACCTTACACCCCCTAACTTAACCCAAAATAAACTAACCCAAACTTTACAAAAATATATTAACTACCTTACAAAAATAAAAATAAAAACCTAATCTTACCATTAAAAATTAAAAAGAACCTAACATTACTAAAATAAAAAACACCTTTTTTAATACCCCAAATAAAAAAAAAACACCTAAAATAATAAAAAACCCTATTCTAAAACCAAACAAAAGGGGCCATTGCCCTAAAGCGAATCAGCTCTTTTTCAAATAAAAAAAAACATAAAACCTTCTAACATTAAACCCCCATCCTCCAAAATAAAAACAAACTATCATTCAGCTCTTTTGCTGCCCAGTAAAATAAAAAATAAAAATTATCTTTAAAAAAAAAAAGACACCCCACACACCAAACAAGCCCTAACGTGACTAAGCCCTCTGCCGCCACCATCACTGCGGGCCCCGAGATGAAGATAAGAAGAAGGAACACCGCCGGAGAAGATGGACCACCACCGGGATAAAAATGGAGCGCTGGGACATAATCTTCGGTGAGTACCTTCTTGGGGGTTAGTGTTAGTTTTTTTTTAATTTAGATTAGTTTTTTTTTTATTTTACTGAGCAGCAAAAGAGCTTAATGCCCTTTTAAGGGCAATGCCCAGCAAAATGCCCTTTTCAGGGCACTTTGTAGAGTAGTTTTTTTTTATATAGTTTGTTTTTATTTTGTGGGGTGGGGGGGGGTAATGTTAGTGGGGTTAATGTTTTTTTTATTTGAAAAATAGCTTTTTTGTAGTTTAGTTTTAGGCCCTTTTGTAGTTTAGTTTTAGGAAAGGTTATTTTTATTTTGGAGTATTTATTTTGGGGTATTAGAATAGGAGTAAATATTTTTTATTTTTTGTTAATTACTTTGCTATTTTATGTAATGTTAGCCTTTTAATCTTTTTTGTAATGTTAGGTTTTTTTAAGTAATGGTAGGGCTGTTTTTTCTTTGTAATGTTATTTTTTTTATTTTTAGTAATGGTAGTTTTTTTTTTAATAGTATATATGTAGTTTGCGTTGTGTAGGGATGGTGGATTAGGGGTTAATAGTGTGTTAATTGTTTCATCTGGATAAAGTTTGACCGGTAAATGTGATTGCACTTGCAAATTTACATTTACTTTCAACTTGTAAAACTTGTAATACAATTGCATATAAGCGCTTTACACTACCCATAGAAAATTTGGGGAGCTTAAAGGGACACTGAACCCAAATTTTTTCTTTCATGATTCAGATAGAGCATGAAATTTTAAGCAATTTTCTAATTTACTCCTATTATCATTTTTTCTTCGTTCTCTTGCTATCTTTATTTTAAAAGCAGGAATGTAAATCTTAGCAGCCAGCCCATTTTAGGTTCAGAACCATGGATAGCGCTTGCTTATTGGAGGCTTACATTTACCCACCAATAAGCAAGCATAACCCAGGTTCTTAGCCAAATATGGGCTGGCTCCTGTGCATCCCATTCATGCTTTTTAAATAAAGATAGCAAGAGAATGAAGAAAAATTGATAATAGGAGTAAATTAGAAAGTTGCTTAAAATTGCATGCTCTATCTAAATCATGACAAAAACATTTGGGTTTAGTGTCCCTTTAAATTACCGTGAGTTTGCACAAACAAATTTGTGGTAATTTTTTACATTGCGCCACTTGTAATATGGATTTGAACGAAAAGAACACTGCGACCTTGCAATCACATTTACGCTTCTATCGCTAACGATATTGCTCCACTTCTAATCTAGCCCTAAATGTTTTTGTCACTTAAATAAGTACATTATATATGTTTGGTATACAGTTAAGTAAGAAACGGTGTGGGCTGCTTTACATTTAAATGCTGATTTGAATGTAAAATATATACAGTAAAACATAAACAAATGGAATAAAAATGATTTTTCATGTTTAAATTTATTTGAAAGGGCTCTAAAGTATATATATAGTTTAATTTAGTGTTTTGCAATGTGGGGGGCCGGCGTTTTAGGGGTTCATAGGTTTAGTTTATTAGTTACGATGTGGGGAGCTGCCGGTTTAGGGGTTAATAGGTTTAGTTTATTAGTTGTGATGTGGGGGGATGGGGGTTTAGGAGTTAATACTTTATTATAGTGTTGGCGATATGGGGGCCAGCGATTTAGGGGTTAATAGTTTTGTTTTATTGTTGGCTATGTGGGTGGGCAGCAGATTAAGGGTTAATAGGTTTAATATAGTATTTACGATGCGGGAGGGTGGCGGTTTAGGGGTTAATAGGTAGTTTATGGGTGTTAGTGTACTTTGTAACATTTTAGTTATGAGTTTTGTGAAACATTTTTGTGGATCGGATCGTGTTGGTATAGGCTATAACGCAAGCATTTTTGCCGGACCCCACAACCTGTAATTCTATGGAATGTCCCGCACTCAAACGTAATTTTTTGAGTGCGGAATGGAGGGTTGCGTTAAGGCTAAAATGCTATACCGCCACGACTCGTAATATGTGTTACCTGCCATTCCACGGGCAATGGCCAATTTTTCAGCAGTATAGCCGTACTGCACCATAACACAAAACTTGTAATCTAGCCGTTTATACTTTATTTTATGCAGCTCTTTCCTTTTAAGTCAACAAGTAAGTTAACCCCAATCTTTATATATTTTTATTATCAATATAGTAAACAATATATTACTGAATCTATTGAATAAGCATTTTAAATGAAATATTCAGTCTGTTAGCGCACAGCAGTATCAGCTTACAGCACAAAGAGTGAATATGTTTTTAAAAGATAAAATCTTGTTATGTAATTAAATCAAGAATGATCTAATATCATTAGAGGCTCAGATGCAAAGAGAGGTATTAATTATGGTGTTATGCAGGTTTTTAGCTTGTATGTGAACAAAATAGTTTTACATTTGGGCTTATCAAAACTCATATGCATATGTGTATATCTATCTATCTATCTATCTATCTATCTATCCATTTGAAGACTTTTGAAGCTTTTCTAGTAAGTTAGGATCAACACTGTTAAATGAGCATAGCTAAAATTATAATATCAGACACATGCATAAATACACACCCAAATTGCTGTGGCTCAAAGAAGGTTTACATGATTAACCCATTTTAGTGTTAAACACATAGCAAAGGACACTAATGCTAAAAGTAAAACAATTGGCATTAAAATGTTCCTTTAATACTGGGTGAACTAAAAATATGCTCTCGTCTTAGTAACATAGGGGCCGATTAGCAGAACCTCTGGTGGAATTATCTTAATAAAGGGGCAGTCCCTGCAGTTAACACATTTTTAAATCCTGCAGGCAACAAAAATCACATTATGCTGTCCTCTGCGTATAACAATCCTTCAATCGCCTATATTTTCGTATTCATGTGTTTTTGTATTACGGTATTAAGTATTTTGTCACAACCTCACCACCTTTTCATTTGGGGAAAAAAAACAGGGAGATCTTTAGGGCAAAAATGTTTAGAGAATTCATTTGGGATTTGAGGGAAAATTTATACACACCCATGGAACGCCCATGTTCAACACATTTTCGAACTCCCCCAACAATTATGCTTTGTATTTTGTACTTATATGTACAAATATTTATGTGTTGTTTGCACATCCAGCGTAGTTAAATTAAGATTTACAGTGAGCATATTTAATATGATTTGTTCCTGCGTATTTTGCATGCAAATGTTAAGCTTTTAATAATATGTGATTTATGGTGAATGGTTAAATTATTCATTTTGTATGATTTTTAAATTACAAATTTAATTGTGCACTTTTGTAATGTATGCATCTCCTTCCCATGCCAAAATGCAGTATACACCTCTATTGCGAGACACCCTGTTTTCAGGGTAAAAAGTGGCTTTATAGAATTTGATTAGGGAAATAGAGGAACTGGTGACCATTCTTAAATAATCTCGCCAGCCCAGAGACCTTTATGATATCGGCCCCTTAATCATATCTATCTATCTATCTATCTATCTATCTATCTATCTATCATCTATCTGTCTATCTATCTCTATGTCTGTCTGTATATCTGTATACCCCAGGACATACTTGAAAACGAGAGAAATCTCAATGTATCTTTCCTGGTAAAATATTTTATAAATAAATAAATATCTAATATGCTATAGATTCATATATATTAGGTCTCAGGGCCTGATTATCAAAATGTCTAGTGAGATAATCTAAGGAGTTTTTTCAGCACTATGAGGACCCTCAAATAAATTTAGAAAGGCAAATTTTAGCTTGAGCGAAGCCTATGTAAGCAGAATTCTGGATGTGATATTGAGATATACATTACAACAATGCTAAAAAAAAACTAGAAGTTTTTGCGTTTCTCTCCATGTCAACAAGTTTTGATAATAGGCCCTCACTGTCTACCTGTTTGTATCAATGTATGCCCAAAGATGTATATGATTGGCAAATATAACTATCTATGATTTGCAATGAAGTCTTCTTTCTTGCAAAACAATTACAGAAAAAGAAAACTACTCAGCTTACCTAAGAAAAAATCATGTTTATCAAGTTTACCAAACACATATCATACCATTGCATATATTACATAATGTTTAATATCACATGGACTTTATTATCTAAATAGTATTAGAAAACAAAATATAATTGATGAAAGACAGTGTTCATCTTCATTATATCAAAAGTAAAGAGTATAGAAAATAAAGAAATGTGCCAGGCATTTGTTTCTGCTTTCTTAAAACAAGGATTGATTAAACACTCTGCCCCTACACCTGCAGCCGGTGACTCTGTCTTGGCAAAACAACACAATTATTTTAGTAATACTTAGATTATATCACATCCTTCGCAACAGATGGATCATGTGGGATTGTCATGGGTTTGGATATCTGCCCGCAAACCCTCACACAGCTCGCCTGGTGAGGGCAAAAGTCCCTATTGCTAGGAGCCACCTCAGCTTCTCCCATGCTCACCCAACCTTGTCTATATACTTCTTTAGGTATATATTGTATATAAAATAGCTGTCTCTACTAATTGAAACCAAAACCTAATAAAAAGTGCTGAGCTTGCAAAAAGAGCATAGGTCATAAGCTTATCTTTCTATGTTTACATAAAGTCCTCCTTATCTTATCTCTATATACTCAGTGAGCCCAAATTAACTTAGGGCCAATGATCAAAACTTTGGGCTAGACATGACAAAAATGCAAACACTCTCAGTGGCTGCTCTCAGGGACTTATCTTAAAAAGTGCCAAAACGAATCCGGATGGAGAAAAGTGACCCACCCTTAATGACGTCATAGCCAATCAGGCAATATTAGAGTTACACACCTTAAATGACATCATGCCCAATCAGGCAGTCCTATAAGCAATACACCCCCCTGTGGACGAAGTGAACACAAAACCAGTAGGCGATGTGTAAGGGGAGGGGGCATGGGTAAATTTCTTTAACTTTCACTATAGCTTCAGTATATTGCCATCTGTTGGTCATAATATTCTTATGCACATTTCTTTATTTTTATCACACTCTTATTACACTGACATCTGTTGGTCACAATACCCCTGTTCACTGCTTCATGTTGGCCCTTTGCTGACCATAAGATTTCTTGCAACTATGAAGAGCTATATTGCACACTCTCCTATTATGTATATTAGCAGGCTTTTATTGGTCTACTATCATATTTCATCACGTATGGGCTTATATTTATCCTATGAGAACTGGAGTTCTGTCATTGGCTCTTGTTACGGCTTCTGCCTGGCATTCTGCCCCCTTTATATTTATTTATATATAGATTTGTAGATGTGATTTATAACCCATTCCATTTATTTCATACATGTCCTCATACATTACAACAATAGTCCGATTTATCAGTTGAGGTATCAGCTGGGAAATATTGAAATTATCCTTTTTGGGTGATATAAGGATCGTTGGTTGCTTCTTTCTCTTTTCATATCTGCTTATGATTCTCCTTTATTTGTGGAACAGTCCATGAAATGTTTGTGATTTGAGGTAAATTATATGATGTTGCTTAAACTTTTATCCTGTGATATACTTACCATACCTGTGATCACTTGGCTGCCTGGCTACCTTATTTCCTTTCCTCAGACACCCCTTCCCTCATTCTTGGTGACTTCAACATCCCTCTTGACAATCCCACTGCCTCCTCTGCAAAACAACTTCTGCAACTCACTTCCTCTTTCGGCTTGTCACAATAGACTGATTCTACCACTCATAAAGATGGTAACTCCCTTGACCTGATCTTTAGCTATCGATGCACCCTCTCAAACTTCACAAACTCCCCCTTTCCTCTTTCTGACCACCATCTCCTTACTTGCAACATATCATCCCTCCCTACAACTCTCCCTCCTTCTGCTCCTCACACCAAACTTCACAGAAGCATTATGTCATTAGATCAACAACAGCTTTCTAATTGCCTCTAAACTCTCCTCTCATCCTTCTCCTCCTTTTCATGCCCTGACCAATCTATCTGCCACTATAATTCCACCCTTACATCCGTACTTGACAATCTTGCCCCTCTTACCATAGCTCGGAAACCAAACACTCATCCTCAGCCCTGGCATACTCCTCTGACACGATACCTACGCAGATGTTCCCGTACTGCTGAGCGGCACTGGAGAAAATCTAGGAGTTCAGCTGATTTTCAACATTACAAATTTATCTTGAACTCCTACTACTCTGCCCTTACTTTCCATAAGCAACACTACTTCTCTACTCTTATCTCTAATCTTTCTTCAAACCCAAAATATTTGTTCTCCACTTTCAATACTCTTCTCCGCCCTCCCCCGCCTCCTAATACAACTTCTCTGTCAGCTCAAGATTTTGCCAACCACTTCAATAATAAAATCGACTCCATCAGAAATGAAATCAGCTCTCAACATAATTCCATTCTCTCACCCCCTCAAATGCTCTCATTCAACCACAACCCACATAACCTTAAACTTAGCTCATTCTCCCCTGTTACTGAGGAAGAAGTTTCAGCACTTATACTGCGCTCTCACCTCACTACCTGTCCCCTTGACCCTATCCCCTCACAGCTACTCACCTCCCTCTCTGCCACCCTTTCCCCTATACTCACACACACTTTCAACCTCTCCCTCAGCACCGGTATATTTCCCTCATCGCTGAAACATGCACTGGTCACACCTATCCTCAAAAAAACCTTCCCTTGATCCTACCTCCCCATCCAACTACCGCCCTATTTCCCTCATCCCTCTTGCATCAAAGCTTCTTGAAAAACTGGCTTATGCACGCCTATCCCATTTCCTTACAATAAACTCCCTCCTTGACCCATTGCAATCTGGATTTCGTCCCCATCACTCCACAGAGACAGCAATTGTTAAGGTTACCAATGACCTACTTACAGCAAAATCAAAAGGCCACTTCTCTCTGCTTATCCTCCTTGATCTGTCCACAGCATTTGACACTGTTGACCACCCTCTCTTGCTCCAAACCCTCCAATCCTTCGGCATATGTGACACAGCCCTCTTGTGTCTCTCTTAATACCTGTCAAACCGTACCTTTAGTGTAGCCTTCTCTGGGGCCTCCTCTGCCCTGTCACCACTTTCTGTCGGAGAACCACAAGGCTCTGTCCTCGGTCCCCTTCTCTTCTCAATCTACACGTCATCACTAGGTTCCCTAATAAAGTCCCACGGTTTACAATATCATTTGTATGCCGATGACACCCAAATCTACTTCTCTGCACCAGACCTTTCTCCTTCCTTGCTAACCCGTGTCACTAACTGTCTTTCTCACATCTACAACTGGATGTCCTCTCACTACCTCAAGCTAAATCTCTCCAAAACTGAGCTCCTTATTTTCCCCCTTCTTCTAAACTCTCCACCCCCAATCTCTCTATAACTGTCGACAACTCCATCATTACCCCTACCCTGCATGCCCGATATCTCGGGGTCACATTTGACTCAGATCTTTCTTTCACTCCTCACATTCAGTCATTGGCTAAAGCCTGCCGCTTCCACCTTAAAAACATCTCTAAAATTAGACACTTCCTTACACAAGATAGATATGTACGATATAAAATCATACAATAGGGTGCGCTATAATAATATACAAAATATGTGCATATAAATGTGTGTGAAGTGGATTGTGCTATTTGTGTAAGAATTAGGACTAGGGTAAATAAAAACGCTAAAAATATATATATAAAATGTCCTGTTTATAGTGTACACCTAAGGAACTAAATAGGTCTGGATAAATAGATAAGTGACTTCACATAAGCAATAGTGTATATTTCACAAAAACTTCATCCCCTAAAAAAATGTATACATATAAATCAAGTGATACAGTGTTACTTGTATTGAAAATAGATAGAATATAATTAAATATTATATTATTAGAAAATATATAAAAAACACAATACAAAAGATTTCACATATAGTGCAGAGTCATTGATAGATAGATGCAATTGTTGAAATCGATAATTCTGGAAGGCTGCTCCACTCCAAACCGGTGGTAAGTCGGTAGAACTGAAAAAATAGAAAGCAAAAAGAGAGAGCGCCTGATGGTGTAATATCGTCAAGATCAAGAATGGTACAGGTATAAAAAATCTCTGCCAAATGGATACTCACAAAGAGCTTGGCACTCGCAAGTAGTGCATATAGGCGGGCTGACCTTTATACAGCAGTCAGTACACTGAATATATGGTGGTCGTATCGGAAATCTGTAGTAATAGAAAAAGAAACACAAAAGACCAATAGTGCAATATCGTCTGAATCCGAAATGGGCACAGCTAAGGGCACGGTGTCAGCAAGATGTATACTCACAATGGAGTTGGCACTCCCAAGTAGTGCATTAGGGCAGGCTGACCTTCATACAGCAGTCAGCGCGCTGATAGTTAGTAGCTGTAGTTGGTGGCTGTAGCTGTTATCGGCTTAGGCTTGTCCTCTGCTCACCGGCGTGTGTGCTGAATACTCAGCTATAGCTAGGCTGTTAGCTGTAGAAAGTAAATCCTCTAGGTATGCCGTGAACACACCCAGAGATGTACCTGAGGCTCGTTACAGGCTTCAGAAAACACAAGGTGCATACAAAATGGTAAGCCACTAAAGATGAGTGACTAAAAAGTTTTTTTATAAGAAACAAATTAAAAAAGGAAGTCAGCGGACAAAATGTTAAGTAAAAATAATAAAAAAGGGTTTTATTTAAGAGCTATAACAACGCGTTTCTCGGCCAATTTAAGCTCACTGGCCGTTTCATCAGGTAAGTGTCTTCCTTACACAAGACACAACTAAGATTTTAATCCACTCTCTCATTCTCTCCCGCCTTAATTACTGCAATTCTGTCCTCTCTGGTCTCCCCACCTACCGCCTAGCTCCTTTACAATCCATAATGAATGCTTCTGCCGGACTCATCTTCCTAACACGTTGCTCTTCATCTGCTGCACCTCTCTGCCAATCTCTTCACTGGCTTCCTCTTGCCTCTAGGATCAAACACAAAATTCTCATTCTGACATACAAAGCCCTCACCTGCACTGCTCCCCCCTATATCTCAGACATTTCTCCAGATACTCTCCCTCCCGTCCCCTTCGCTCTGCTCACGACCTCCTACTCTCCTCCTCTCTTGTCTCCTCATCACACTCCCGTTTACAGGACTTGTCCAGACTGGCTCCAATCTTGTGGAACTCTCTGCCTCGCTCCACAAGACTTTCTTCTAGTTTTAAAAGCTTTAAGTGCTCCCTAAAGACTCTACTGTTAAGGGATGCATACAACCTACGCTAACCTTTCTTTACACCAGTTCCTCTCCTCCATTGCTATCCCCTGAACCCCCTTAGCATGTAAGCCTAAGAGTCCAGCTGTTTGTTGATCACCTTCTCAAGAGCTGACTACAACAGTGCAACTCTTGGCAGGGCCCTCTACCCATTTGATCCCTATAATTGTTTTGTTGTACTCCGTCTTTGTTAATAGAGCTGTGAAATCTGTTGGCGCTCTACAAATAACCGATAATAATAATGCCCCCCTCCCCTTACATGTCACCTACTGGTTTTGTGCTTACTACGTCCACAGGGGGTGTATTGCTTATAGGACTGCCTGATTGGGCGTGCTGTCATTTTAGATGTGTAACTCTAATATTGCCTGATTGATTACAACGTCATTTAGGGTGGGTCACTTTTCTCCATCCGGATTCGTTTTGGCACTCCATTTAATGTAGCAGCTGTTTGTTAGTTAGTATAGCCTGATGAAACCATGCTGCGACACTGAGAAACACGTTGCTGGTGGTTTTATTGAATTTTAATAAACCTTTTAACCTTTTCTGCTGCTACATTATTTGCCTGTATATGCCAACATAGCCTGCTTGCTGCACGTTTGATGTTAAGCACTCTGTGGATCCCTGGACTCCAGAACTGTTGGACGAGGGTCGTTCTTGTTCCTGTGCCCTATTGAGCACATCTTGTGCTTCTCCACATGTGAGTAGGGCTACTTACTTCCTATTCCTGCTTGGTAATTTATTGGTCTGTACCATGAGGTGCATTCTACTTTTTGTATTTTAGAACTTTCCTTTGTCTGGCGAGACATCATAGAAGAGCTGCCTTGGCCTCTAGTACCTTTCATCAGTTTAGCGACCTATCCTGCACTGTGATTGATCTGCTGAATACTTGGTACATTACTGGACTGTTATCTTTTGTCACTATTGTGTGCGCTCCCTTGTGTATTGACTTTATTCACTCTTTTTTTATTATTTCCTTTTGGTTTATTTTGTTTGCTGTTTTTTATTTTTACTCATTTATTTTTTGTTTTTGCTTTTTGTTTTCAACTTATCATCGATTTTAGGGTTTGCGCCTATCATTGATATATTCTAGATACAGTGATACTGATCTGTTTATATCTGTTTGTTTATCTTAAAAAGTGCCATCCCTGCGAGCTGTGAGATGTCGGCCATAGAAAGCAAAGGAGCTTGCTGTAAAGGGAAACTTTGCTCTCACTGGAAAGGAAATTTTTAAATTAATTTTAAAGATGAAATCCTGCAGTCAATACAAATCAGATTACTTTGCTTTGCGCTGATAGTATCTTAAATGTCCTCTTTTTTTTGTATACATGTTTTTATATTAGGGTAATAACTACCATTTAGTTTGCAAGAAAAAAAACCAGTGAAATCTGCAGGGCGAAATATATTCCAGACCTGACAGAGAAATTTCAGCTACACCCAAGGATACTCCTCTGTTTAGCCCACTAGCAGAGACGGAGAAACTGATTTGACAATAAGGAAAACAATATACTTTTTGTATTATAATTACAGTTTTCACTATGTATTTTTATGTGCGGTGTATTTTTTTTTCTTATTTGTGTCTTAAATATTTTGTTCCCTTGCATAATTTTTATAATCACATGAAATAGGATTTTCTTTGCAGAGCAATTTTGTTATGATTTTTTTAATTTTTTTATTCTTTTTTATTCAAGGAGTTCAGGTACAGGACAAGCACAAATAAAGATACAGAACAGATACATTAAAGTCAATCTGACAATAAAGTCAATCTCACAAAATATACAATATGAGAGAGTACATTATGCATAAACAGTTTTTCTTAAAATAAAGCAGAAAAACATAATTTATGTAAGAACTTACCTGATGAATTCATTTCTTTCATATTAGCAAGAGTCCATGAGCTAGTGACGTATGGGATATACATTCCTACCAGGAGGGGCAAAGTTTCCCAAACCTCAAAATGCCTATAAATACACCCCTCACCACACCCACAAATCAGTTTAACGCATAGCCAAGAAGTGGGGTGATAAGACAAAAGTGAGAAAGCATAAAAAATAAGGAATTGGAATTATTGTGCTTTATACAAAAAAATCATAACCACCACAAAAAGGGTGGGCCTCATGGACTCTTGCTAATATGAAAGAAATGAATTTATCAGGTAAGTTCTTACATAAATTATGTTTTCTTTCATGTAATTAGCAAGAGTCCATGAGCTAGTGACGTATGGGATAATGAATACCCAAGATGTGGATCTTCCACGCAAGAGTCACTAGAGAGGGAGGGATAAAATAAAGACAGCCAATTCCGCTGAAAAAAAATCCACACCCAAAATAAAGTTTAAATCTTATAATGAAAAAAACTGAAATTATAAGCAGAAGAATCAAAATGAAACAGCTGCCTGAAGAACTTTTCTACCAAAAACTGCTTCAGAAGAAGAAAACACATCAAAATGGTAGAATTTAGTAGAAGTATGCAAAGAAGACCAAGTTGCTGCTTTGCAAATCTGATCAACCGAAGCTTCATTCCTAAACGCCCAGGAAGTAGAAACTGACCTAGTAGAATGAGCTGTAATCCTTTGAGGCGGAGTTTGACCCGACTCGACATAAGCATGATGAATTAAAGATTTCAACCAAGATGCCAAAGAAATGGCAGAGGCCTTCTGACCTTTCCTAGAACCGGAAAAGATAACAAATAGACTAAAAGTCTTTCGGAAATTCTTAGTAACTTCAACATAATATTTCAAAGCTCTAACTACATCCAAAGAATGCAATGATCTCTCCTTAGAATTCTTAGGATTAGGACATAATGAAGGAACCACAATTTCTCTACTAATGTTGTTAGAATTCACAACCTTAGGTAAGAATTTAAAAGAAGTTCGCAACACCGCCTTATCCTGATGAAAAATCAGAAAAGGAGACTCACAAGAAAGAGCAGATAATTCAGAAACTCTTCTAGCAGAAGAGATGGCCAAAAGAAAAAAAACTTTCCAAGAAAGTAATTTAATGTCCAGCGAATGCATAGGTTCAAATGGAGGAGCTTGAAGAGCCCCCAGAACCAAATTCAAACTCCAAGGAGGAGAACTTGACTTAATAACAGGTTTTATATGAACCAAAGCTTGTACAAAACAATGAATATCAGGAAGAATAGCAATCCTTCTGTGAAAAAGAACAGAAAGAGCAGAGATTTGTCCTTCAAGGAACTTGTAGACAAACCTTTATCCAAACCATCCTGAAGAAACTGTAAAATTCTAGGAATTCTAAAAGAATGCCAAGAAAAATGATGAGAAAAAACACCAAGAAATGTAAACCTTCCAGACTCGATAATATATCTTCCTAGATACAGATTTACGAGCCTGTAACATAGTATTAATCAGAGAGTCAGAGAAACCTCTATGACTGAGAATCAAGCGTTCAATCTCTATACCTTAAAATTTAAGGATTTGAGATCCTGATGGAAAAAAGGACCTTGTGATAGAAGGTCTGATCTTAACGGAAGAGTCCACGGTTGGCAAGTGGCCATCCGGACAAGATCCGCATACTAAAACCTGTGAAGCCATGCTGGAGCCACCAGCAGAACAGATGAGCACCCCTTAGAATATTGGAAATTACTCTTGGAAGAAGAACTAGAGGTGGAAAGATATAGGCAGGATGATACTTCCAAGGAAGTGACAATGCATCCACTGCCTCCGCCTGAGGATCCCTGGATCTGGACAGATACCTGGGAAGCTTCTTGTTTAGATGAGAAGCCATCAGATCTATTTCTGGAAGTCCCCACATTTGAACAATCTGAAGAAATACCTCTGGGTGAAGAGACCATTCGCCCGGATGTAACGTTTGGTGACTGAGATAATTTGCTTCCCAATTGTCTATACCTGGGATATGAACCGCAGAAATTAGACAGGAGCTGGATTCCGCCCAAACCAGAATTCGAGATACTTCTTCATAGCCAGAGGACTGTGAGTCCCTCCTTGATGATTGACATATGCCACAGTTGTGACATTGTCCGTCTGAAAACAAATGAACGACTCTCTCTTTAGAAAAGGCCATGACTGAAGAGCTCTGAAAATTGCACGGAGTTCCAAAATATTGATTGGTAATCTCACCTCCTGAGATTCCCAAACCCTTTGTGCTGTCAGAGACCCCCAAACAGCTCCCCAACCTGTCAGACTTGCATCTGTTGAAATCCCAGGCCAAGTTGGAAGAAAAAAAGAAGCCCCCTGAATTAAACGATGGTGGTCTGTCCACCACGTCAGAAAGTGTCGAACAATCGGTTTTAAAGATATTAATTGAGATATCTTTGTATAATCCCTGCACCACTGGTTCAGCATACAGAGCTGAAGAGGTCGCATGTGAAAACGAGCAAAGGGAACCGCGTCCAATGCAGCAGTCATAAGACCTAGAATTTCCATGCATAAGGCTACCGAAGGGAAAGATTGAGACTGAAGGTTTCCACAAGCTGAAACCAATTTCAGACGTCTCTTGTCCATCAGAGACAGAGCCAAGGACACTGAATCTATCAGGAAACCTAAAAAAGGTTACCCTTGTCTGAGGAATCAATGAACTGATTGGTAAATTGATCCTCCAACCATATTCTAGAATAAACAACACTCATAAAAGACTGGAAAGGTTCTTTCTAGTGAAAATGAGCAAAGGGAATTGAATCCAATGCCGAGGCCATAAGACCTAAAACTTCTATGCATATATAGCAACTGAAGGAAATAATAGAGACTAAAGGTACCGACAGACGGAACCCAATAGAATTATCCCTTGTCTGATAGAGACAAAGACAGTGACACAAACTTTCTGGAAACCTAAAAAAAGGTGACCCTTGTGTGAGGAATCAAGAGCTTTCGAAAAAAAGAACCTCTAACTATGTCCTGAAGAGCAAGTGAATCATATGAGATTCCGCATCCTCAGAAAATAATCTGAATGAAAACAGAAAAATGAAAATATGCATTTATTGTATCTAATGAAAACAAATAATGCTATCAATGACCATAAAAAGGCAAAATAGTTTGAATAAAACTCCAAACCCGGTTCCTAAAAAAGGAACTGGAAGAAATACCCCAGAAGATTCCAGGTCTGAGCAGCGCTTGAACCCCATGGGTGCCCAGCCATGCTTCAACAGTACCCAAAACATATAGGACAGAAACACACTTAAAGAAAGTGTTAGCCTTACTGGAATAAAATCAAAGACATTTGGACAAAATAGAACCAAATAATTTTCAAAGAAGTCTTAACCTGCCCCTTACCAGCCTGGAATACGGCACGTACATCGCAATATTAGGGAGCTGATTTCGAACCCCAATTACAAACATGTTACTTGGGAAAGAACTCAGGAATTTGTTCCTTAATAAGAACAATTAAACTAGTATAAGTTTAAAGTTTTAGTCTTAGAACTCAATCTTGAAGCCCAGAGTAACAGTTAAGAATTGAATCCAATTATAAAAACAAATAATTGATTATCTTAGAACAAAATTCTTCTAGCTAAAATAGCTAAAGACATAGATTAACCCTCATTTGCGAAAATATTCAATAAAATGAAGACACAAATGGAATTATTAGCATGATAGTCCAGTTTAAAGGACCAGTCAATACAGTGGACTTGCATAATCAATAAATGCAAAACAACAAGACAAATGCAACAGCACCTAGTCTAGTAAATGTTGTCCTTTAACAATGCTAAAATAAATCATAATCTGATACTTGATCTTAAAGTAAACAGAAAAAATGAAGCAATTGCAATATCCAAATAAATCACAGGACCAAGAAAAGTACCTGAAACTAAATAATTTTCCATAAATAAGATACAACTATCTAAAGGAAAATAAATACTATTTTGCTATAGAAACAATAGCATAATTAGTAGAAGTAGAGATAGCCCCAATAAATTGGAGAACCCTCCAAATTGAATTTAACTGCTGGCAAAGAATATAGTTTAAAACCTTTGAAAAAGGAATAAAAGAAAATTCTCAGCCTATTCCATTCCCTAGAATGGGGAATTGGAAAGAAAACCTCTGAAAACACAGAAGAAATAAATAGGCAGAAATAGAGTCAGCTAGTCTTAAAGAACTAGTTACCTTAATATCCAAAATAATCAACACCTTTTCAACAAAGAACAAATGTACTTTAATAATAGAAAAATAATAAAAAAGTAGATTTGTTAGTGTCAATATCTGATGAAGAAAATTTCTGAAAGAGAAAAAACATCATCAGAGAAGGATAAATCAGTATGTTGTTGGTCATTTGAAACTTCAATAATTAAAAAAGAAGTGAAAAAGACCTAAAAATTTTATTAGAAGGCACAAAGTCAGACAAAGCCTTTAAAATAGAATCAGAAAATATTTCTTATAAATCTTCTAAATATTTCTTGTACATAAAATGTAAGAATGGAAATATATAAAGCATAAACACTAATGGATTCTGCATGTAAAAGTATATCATAATACCTTATTACAAACCATAGCTAAAGATAAACATTTATAACATTTAAAATAAATTAACTTAGCTTTGGTAGAACTGAAACTCAGTTAAGCGTTTTTCCAGAAGTGGCTTCTGATTCAGGGACAATCTGAGACATCTTGCAATATGTAATAGAAAAAAACAACATATAAAGCAAAAATGATCAAATTCCTTAAATGACAGTTTCAGGAATGGGAAAAAAATGACAATGAACAAGCTTCTAGCAACCAGAAGCAATAAATAATGAGACTTAAATATTGTGGAGACAACAATGACGCTCAAATTTTTAAGCGCCAAAAAAGCCGCCCACATTATTTGGCGCCACATCCGGTAACGCCGACATTTTTTGGCGCAAAAAGTAAAAAAAATTACGCAACTTCCAGCAACACGTATGACGCCGGAAATGACAAAAAAAAAATTTTTTGCGCCAAGAAAGTCTGCGCCAAGAATGACGCAATAAAATGAAGCATTTTCAGCCCCCGCGAGCCTAACAGCCCACAGGAAAAAAGTCAAATTTTAAGGTAAGAAAAAAATGATTTATTCATATGCATTATCCCAAATATGAAACTGACTGTCTGAAATAAGGAACGTTGAACATCCTGAATCAAGGCAAATAAATGTTTAAACACATATATTTAGAACTTTATATAAAAGTGCCCAACCATAGCTTAGAGTGTCACAGAAAATAAGACTTACTTACCCCAGGACACTCATCTACATGTAGTAGAAAGCCAAACCAGTACTGAAACGAGAATCAGTAGAGGTAATGGTATATATAAGAGTATATCGTCGATCTGAAAAGGGAGGTAAGAGATGAATCTCTACGACCGATAACAGAGAACCTATGAAATAGACCCCGTAGAAGGAGATCATTGAATTCAAATAGGCAATACTCTCTTCACATCCCTCTGACATTCACTGCACGCTGAGAGGAAAACCGGGCTCCAACCTGCTGCGGAGCGCATATCAACGAAGAATCTAGCACAAACTTACTTCACCACCTCCATGGGAGGCAAAGTTTGTAAAACTGATTTGTGGGTGTGGTGAGGGGTGTATTTATAGGCATTTTGAGGTTTGGGAAACTTTGCCCCTCCTGGTAGGAATGTATATCCCATACGTCACTAGCTCATGGACTCTTGCTAATTACATGAAAGAAAGGGATATAAGTGGGGGGTATATCCATCCCATTGTGTGAAAAAAAATGCTATAAGTTAGGGTGGCACTTACAGCATGAAAAGCAAGTGAGTTTACTGGGATATCCCTTAATGCAAAGCACCTGAACTCCTTGTTTTTTCCGATAAAGTAAACATTAAAATAAATCAAAACAAAACAAAACAAACAAACAAACCAATCCTTCAATAGGTTATACTGAGAGTGAGACTTAGCATGTATAACAGACTGAGTGCATTTTATCCAAATCTACGTTTGCAAAGAGGTTCTAACTATTCTGTTCATAAGGTGTAGGTCGGCCGGGTGAGGTACTAAGCAGTTTTCCTGACAATACTTATCCACAAGATATAGTGATATGAACTATCGGCTAGATTACGAGTTTTGCGTTAGGAGTGAAAAAGCAGCGTTATGGGTTATAACGCTGCTTTTTCACTACCGCTGCTATTACGAGTCTTGTCAAAGAAGCTGTTTTTTGTCCGACAAAAAAAAAATTGCTTTTCTTTCGAAAACAAAAACAAGGAAATTTCTAAGGCCTAGATTTAGAGTTTGGCGGTAGCCGTGAAAACCAGCGTTAGAGGCTCCTAACGCTGGTTTTAGGCTACCGCCGGTATTTGGAGTCAGTCAGGAAAGGGTCTAACGCTCACTTTTCAGCTGCGACTTTTCCCCTTACGTCAATTGCCTATCCTATCTTTTCAATGGGATCTTTCTAACTCTGGTATTTAGAGTTGTGTCTGAAGTGAGCGTTAGAAATCTAACGACAAAACTCCAGCCGCAGAAAAAAGTCAGTAGTTAAGAGCTTTCTGGGCTGGAATCAGCCAATCAGAATCAAGTTCAATCCGTTTGGCTGATCCGATCAGCCAATCAGATTGAGCTCGCATTCTATTGGCTGATCGAAACAGCCAATAGAATGCGAGCTCAATCTGATTGGCTGATCGGATCAGCCAATCGGATTGAACTTGATTCTGATTGGCTGATTCCATCAGCCAATCAGAATTTTCCTACCTTAATTCCGATTGGCTGATAGAATCCTATCAGCCAATCGGAATTCGAGGGACGCCATCTTGGATGACGTCCCTTAAAGGAACCGTCATTCTTCAGTTGGACGTCGTCGGAAGAAGATGGGTCCGCGCTGGAGGTCTTCACGATGGAGCCGTTCCTCATCGGATGAAGATAGAAGATGCCGCTTGGAAGAAGATGGTTGCCGGTCCGGATCTACTCTTCTTCCCGGATAGGATGAAGACTTTGGACCCTCTTCTGGACTTCTTCAGCCGTCAGATGATGGATGTCTAGCCCCCGCTTGGGCTTGGATGAAGATTTTGGAGCCAGGACGGATCGGTGATACCCGGCGAGGTGAAGATAAGGTAGGAAGATCTTCAGGGGCTTAGTGTTAGGTTTATTTAAGGGGGGTTTGGGTTAGATTAGGGGTATGTGGGTGGTGGGTTGTAAAGGTGTGTGGGGGGGGTATTGTATGTGTTTTTTTACAGGCAAAAGAGCTGAATTTCTTGGGGCATGCCCCGCAAAGGGCCCAGTTCAGGGCTGGTAAGGTAAAAGAGCTTTGAACTTTTGTAATTTAGAATAGGGTAGGGCATTTTTTTATTTTGGGGGGCTTTGTTATTTTATTAGGGGGCTTAGAGTAGGTGTAATTAGTTTAAAATTGTTGTAATATTTTTCTAATGTTTGTAAATATTTTTTTATTTTTTGTAACTTAGTTCTTTTTTATTTTTTGTACTTTAGTTAGTTTATTTAATTGTATTTATTTGTAGATATTGTATTTAATTGATTTATTGATAGTGTAGTGTTAGGTTTAATTGTAGATAATTGTAGGTATTTTATTTAATTTTTCAAACAAGCTTCATTAAGTTCGACAAGAAAATACATATAACAACCAGCATTGAACATAATAAGTCAAGACAGAGAGCAGGGGACTCGCCCATCTCATTAGGCGGCCCATACTGTCATACCAGAGATATCGGAAGTACAATGTCTTCAGGAAGCAAATGATATGAGCATAAAAGTCCAATGAAATTATCAGTTTTTTGTTTTCTTTGCTTTAGGAACAGAGCTGTAATCTTGAGCTTGTATCCTCGAGCTAGAGAGCTCGCGGTATTAGAATACTATAGTCAGTTAGAACATAAACTTAGGAATTTGACATCAGATGTGAAAACAAGGTTATTTAAATCTATTTTCAGCACGCTTGATTCATGCTGCTGAAATTCAAAGATCTGACGTCATCACTCGTACGAGTGGTAAAGAAAGAGTTAAGAGCAGAACAAGAAAATCCAGGTGGGAGAAGAGGGGGAGGGAAGGGGAAGAGGAAAGAAAAAAAAAAAAAAGGGGAAAGGGATGGAGGGAGGGGATAGGATAAGAGGTAAGGTGGGCTACATGGAGGAGAGTTATTAAGTTTTGTTTTGGGGCTGTTTATGTGTTGATTATAGCCGTTTGCCCTCCCAAGCCAGAGTCATCATCTCATGTGTGACAAGTCTCCCAGTTTTAAGAAAGTGATAGCGCTCCAGCCTGAGGAGGTCTCCCACCTTGTGCCTCCATTCCTGCACAGTAGGGGTCTGAGGACTCTTCCAGTGCGCAGGGATGAGTCCCTTTGCACCGCTTAGCATAAGAAGCAGAAGTATGTGCTTATCCACTCCTACCACTTTGGGCAGATCGTGGAAGATCAGATATGTTGGTTTAGGGGGTATGATAGTTCCCAATATATTGCTCATTTCTCCCAGCACTCTCTCCCAGAATGGTAGTATATGTGGGCAAGTCCACCAGATATGGAGGAACGAACCTTCTTCTCCGCAGCCCCTCCAGCACCTCCCATCAGTGTTAGGGTAAATTTTCTGTAGTCTTTGAGGCGTTAGATACCATCTACTAATTAGTTTGTAGTGCATTTCTAAGAGCCTCGCGGAAACGGAGGCCTTCTTGACCTTTCAGAAGATCTTAAGCCAGTCCTTTTCGGATATGTCCAGTCCCAGATCAGTTTGCCATTGGGAGGTATATGTCGGGAGGGTTTCACTGCCCCCGTTCAATAGGAGCTGGTACAGGAGAGAGATCAAGTGCGTCAGGGATTGCTGCATTGTGCATAGAGCCTCGAAAGGCGTTCTATTTCTCGTCAAGGCCTCCCTGTCCTTACAGGTAGTGAAGAAGTGTGTAATTTGCGTCATCCTGTACCAGGATGAGAATGTCGCCTGATCCCACTCAGCCAGCTCCATCTGTGTTTTGAGTTTATTATTTTGGAGGGCATTAGAGAAAGCAGTTTCCACTAAGGCGTAGCCTCCCCCTACGGGTCGTTTCGGTAGCTCCATTCCCAGATCAGGATTTTCCCACAAAGGGACATTTGGTGATGTAGGAGTGGAAACATATGTGCCTTCACTTAGTACCCTGTCCCATGTCGTCAAAGTGTCATGAATCAATGGGTACAGTGCAAGAGATTGCGGGCGGTTCCGGGCAGATACCCAGGCCAGAGCCCCCGAGTTACCACGCTGCAGGATTTCGTTATCAATGCGTATCCATTGTTTATCCTGGGAATTGCGACTCTACTCCACAATTCTCTGGAGAAATATCGCTTTTTGGTATTCTTTTATTAGCGGTACTCCCAGATAGCCTTTATTCCTGGGCATATACATTGTGGCCCTTCTGATCCTAGGCCTAATTCCGTTCCAAATATATGTTTCAATGCCCACTTGTATACGTTGGAGATAATGTGAGGCCGCCACCGCTGGGACCGTTTGCATTATATAAAGAACTCGTGGGAGCACGTTCATCTTAACGATTCCTATTCTACCCAGCCAGGAGAGCGATTTCTTCTTCCAATTGGATAGATCCCTGAGGACCTTGTCGCAGATTTTTTTATAGTTGAGGTCAATAATTTCAGGGGGGTTAGGTGTGATAACGATACCCAGATAGGTGATGTTATGTGTTGCGACTTTTAACGGGCAATTCGCTGTAGATGCAGCAAATTTGTCCGGGGGCTCTGTGATGTTTAAGATTTCAGACTTCAGGGGATTAATAAGGAAGTTAGACAAGACTCC
Source organism: Bombina bombina (assembly GCF_027579735.1). NCBI lineage: Eukaryota > Metazoa > Chordata > Amphibia > Anura > Bombinatoridae > Bombina > Bombina bombina. The sequence continues at coordinate 395,653,117 of NC_069500.1, read as the reverse complement.
ATATTCTTTGAAGTTCCCCAGGGCTTCGTCTAGTGACGCGTCCGAGTCCGCTAAGGTTAGTAGGACATCGTCCGCATACATCGAGAGCTTGTGTTCAATGCTTCCAACCCTCAAGCCCTTCACCCCCGTGTTGGCCCTGATCTTGGCTGCCAGGACCTCAATTGCAAGAACAAACAGGAGGGGAGACAGGGGGCATCCCTGTCTCGTCCCGTTTATGATTAGGAACGTCTCAGAGAGGGTGCCATTAACTTTCACACGAGCGTTAGGAGTCGAATACAAAGACATAACCATATTGATAAACCCAGAGCCGAAGCCGAACCTGTCCAGTGTCAGTCGGATAAATTTCCAGCTAACCCTGTCAAACGCTTTCTCCGCGTCGGTTGTGACCAGGGTAAGCGGTAAGTCATTCATATGGGCATGGGTTATTAGCTGTTGCACCTTGAGGGTATTGTCTCTAGCCTCCCGCACGGGCACAAAACCCACCTGATCTGCAAAGATCAGCTCAGGGAGAAGTCTATTCAGACGGGTGGCCAGTATTTTTGCCAGTATTTTCACGTCGGAATTAAGGAGGGATATGGGCCTGAAATTTTCGGGCCGATCGGGAGACTTTCCAGGTTTGGGAATTACTGCTATATGTGCCTCCAACATGGAAGCCGAGAGCCTAGGAGACTCCTGCAGGGAGGCGAATAGGCTTGTTAATTCCGGGATAAGGACATCCGAGTAGATCTTATAATATTTCAGGCCAAATCCGTCCGGCCCAGGGCTTTTGCCCGCCGGGAGATCTTTAATTGCTCTTTGGACTTCGTCTGCTGAGATCGGTAGCTCCAAGAGTCTCCTGTCTTCCTCCGATATTGAAGGGAGGTCAACAGCCCGGAGATAGGCACTGGTAACTTCGTCTGCTCTTAGTCGAGCGGATGGGTTTTCCCCATCTTCTGTGGGGCTCTCCAGGTTATACAGAGATTCGTAGTATCTCCTGAAATCTGCAGCAATAGAGTCTGCATCAGCCGAGTACTCCCGTCTGCGGCAACAGTGTGATGGACATACGCTTTAACTTTCTTCCTAGCTACCGCTCTAGCGAGCAGCTTTCCAGGCTTGTCACCTTGCTCATAGAATATCTGTCGCAGGCGAAGAGCCTGCTTTTGATAATCCTCCTGCAGAAACTGCAAAAGTTCCTTTTTTGGCGCATTTAGTTGTGCCAGCCCCGTTTCATCGCGTGGGGAGCGCATGTGACATTGTTCCCAATGTTCAACCTTTTTCAAAAGATTATTGTAACGTTCTCTCCTCATTTTTTTAAGTCTTGCTTTGTGCTCAATCAAGAGGCCCCTAATGGTGCACTTATGCACTTCCCAGATAGTGGGACTGCTTAATTCTTTGTCCGTGTTTAATCGAAAGAATTCTGTCAGGGATTTCTTGATGTCTGTGTTAAACACCGGATCATCTAGAAGGGTATCGTCAAGTCTCCACACAAAGGGAGTGATTGGCGTGTTGGGCCATTGAATGGTGCAACACACTGGAGTGTGGTCGGACCATGTAATCGTAGAGATTTTACTGGATTTGGTGATAGTGAGGCCAATGGAGTCTGTAAGTAAATAATCTATCCTAGAGTATTTACGATGGGGGGGTGAATAGAAAGTAAAGTTTTTGTCAATTGGATGATGCGTGCGCCAAATGTCGTGAACTCTCATCTCTGCCAGAGTTGCGGACATTCGTTTAAGTGTCTTATGCGGGGTACTGGAGAGGCCGCTAGAGGTGTCAAGAGTGGGATTGAGAGGGGCATTAAAATCCCCACCGAGGTACAGGATTCCTATTTGCATTTCTAGGATTTTGCGGGTAACCTTCTGGAGAAAGAGGTGCTGGGAGGTGTGCGGGCAGTACAAGTTGGCCAAAGTGATAGGCCTATTGTGTAAAGTGCCGGTTAGTACTAGAAATCTGCCCTCCGGGTCGCGGTATATGTTTACAAGTTGAAAGGGTACTTCAACACTAAAAATTATCCCAACTCCGTTCTTTTTTTTTGTATCCGAAGCAAAGTAGGCTAGCGGGTATTGTCGACTAAACCATTTAGGCTCATGTAATGACTCAAAGTGTGTTTCCTGTATGAAAACTAAATCCCCGCCCATTCTGTGTAAATTCCTCAATGCTATAGCGCGTTTGGAAGGGCTATTAAGCCCCTTTGCATTGATTGTTATGAGTTCAAGCGGGTGCGGCTTGCGCTTAGCAGCTTGCCTTGACATGTTCTCTTGGGTTATGTAGCAGGAGCTGTATGGGGGGGGTGTCTGGAGGAGTTCCCCCGTGAATAATTGAGTACTGAAGGAAAGAAGGGGGGGGGGTAAGGAGAGAAAGAAAGAGAGAGATGAGAAAAAAAAATAAAAAAAATAAAGGGGGAGGGGGAGAAGATTTAAGGAAAAGAAAAGAGAAGAGATGGGTAAAAGGAAGCAAGACAAGAGTGGGGGTGGAAAGTCTTGTCTAACAAGGCTAGAAAACAAAGGAATGAGAGTAGTTTACTGTGAACTGTACAATGTATGAAAGAATTACAATAACAGTTGAGAACAGTTCAATCAACAATAAATACAAAAACTACAACAAAAAAGTTGTCCCCGTGTGTATCGCATGATAACATAAACATATAACATAATATGCTGAAACCTAACTGAACCTTTGTTACAACATAAATGTCTGTAGAGCAATCACCCTGTGCAGTGAAGAATAAGATTGCAAAAAAAAAAAGTAAACCCAGTGGTAAGTATCAGCTATGAGTGTTTAGGGATAGCTGATTTAATTTACTACTATTAGTTCTTAGATCAAGGGGTTTGAAAAGTTATCATCATGATTCTCTACGATCCACATTTTAAACTAATACACTGCTATTGTTTTCAAGGGTATCCCTTTGTGTGATGTAGAAACCTTGGTTCTTCCTTTACCGTGATTATAAAAAAAACAAAAAAAAAACAAAAAACCCCCCACATAATTAGGAACGTTGATAAGTATTATAAGTATAAAAGTGAGGTCAGTTAGACCGGGAACCCAAAGGACCACCATGTCAGAGTGACAAAAACAACAATCAAAGTGAGATGGTATATGCTATGATCAGAAAGTAAACATTTACCAACAGACATGTTAAGCCGTGAGAATATTCTGTGACATACGTGACCCGAGCACTCCGTTCGAGTACCGCAGGATTCTTTCTTATGCATAGTGTCATTAAGTGCCCAGATCTCCATAGCTCAAACAGGAGCAGGCCTCGCATGTCACAAAGATTCTGGCTCCTCAAACCTGCTTGAACCATTACATTAAGCACATATCAGAAAGATTAGGAGCAATGGCAAACATTATCGATTTATAGGTGAGATCATGTAGGTTAGGAACATATGACACCACAATATCAATCAGACAATAACAGCACTCAGGGTAAGGTGGTATGTACTGTGAACAGAACTCAACATTAAACAGTGTAAACATTTTGTGATATAGGTGACCTGAGGATTCTGTTAGGGTACTGAAGGATTCTCTCTTGGGCTTAAGTCCCTTAGATGGCCAGATCTCTACAGTTCCAATATGGGCAACCTAAAAAAGGGAGAAAGCAAAAACAGCAAACTAAAGTGGTCAACAAGCTCTTGACCCCCCTGTCTGTTTTAGTCATGATGCCTCAGGGCCTCCTCGTGGGCAACAGCAGCAGGAGCCCTGCGAGGTAAGTCCTCGTGGCGTGGGAGTTCTATATCTAGGCCCAAGGCCTGGCTGAAGCCCGGAAGGTCATCAGGGCATCTGAGGATGTGAGAGATATTATTTTTTGTAGCAATTAAGCATGTAGGGACCCCCCCATCTATATGTGATATTTTTCTCCTTCAGCGCTGAGGTAATATGTCTCATGTCTCTCCGCTTTTGCAGTGTTGTGGGACACAAATCCGAGAACACTTGGATCTCAGTGCCTCTGAAGGTGATAGGATGTTTTGCCCTTGCTAACTTGAGCACCTCTTCTTTGTCCCGAAATTATAAGAATTTGATTATTATGTCCCTGGGGGGGGCCCTGTTGGGTGGCTTAGGGCCTAAGGCTCTATGTGCCCGCTCAATGTGTATTTCCTGTGCTGCAGCATTGTTTTTCAGATACCTAATAAAGTCCTGAATGTAGGGCTCTAATGCAGGGGGGTCTACAGCCTCTGATATGTCCCGGAGTCGGAGATTACTCCTCCTGCTCCGGTTTTCTAGATCCTCTATACGGTCCATAAGGGAATGAACCGTACCTTCCTGCGCTTGCAAAAGACTGGCCTGATGCTGCACATCTGAATTAAATGACTCTTGCTTCTCTTCGACTTGTATGACACGGTGGTTTAATGCTCCTATATCCCTCTTAAGCTCCCCAAACATATTTTTAAAGTCTTGCATAGCATTTTTAATGTCCTCTTTGGAGGAGAGGTGGGTAATGTCATCCTTTGTAAGATAGCCTGGAGAGGTTATGTTAGATCTGGGTTCATGGTCAGCTGTTGATGGACCTGTTATGTCATGGGTTGGTTTGCTAGTTGATTGAACAGAATCAGCAGGAATAAGGTAGTTCTCCATTACTGAGGGCTGTAAAGTCTTAGGGGGCTTAGGGGTCCTTTTGCTAGTCATTGCAAATGTGAAGCTTGAGTTTATAGAAGGCAATCTGTCCTGTCCAGTAGCCAAAGTGATGTAGGCCTGTTAAATCTGTTTTAGGAGGGGGGGTAGGCCTTAGGAGGGTATCTGCTCCTTTCCTTTGCCTGTGGGACGTCTGCAGGAGCTGTAATTAATTGTGCAGCCAAGGCCTGTGTATTTTCCCCTCAGTTGTGTGCTTCAATAGGCCCCTCTGTACATATGTCTAAATGAAGGCAGCTAGTACCCCTGTTGCACAAGTATGAGCATGTAAATGTTATCGATCCCTCAGGATCAAGAAATAAGTTTTCCTGGGGCTGGTTAGGAGCACCGTTAAGGCCCGTGTGTAAGTAGTAAATTGAGGGCCTGTGGCCGAACTCACCCCAGACCGCGTCTGTTTTCTGCTCAGGGCCGCAGTGTCCGCTCGCTCACAAGACGATGTTTGCAGGAAGGATGGGGTCTCAGCTATACCGGGTGCCCTGATCTCACACTCTGATGTTCACGGAGGGCCAAGTGGTCGCGGCTCCGTCACCGCCGCTAAAGAAGGTGATGCGGCACCACCGCCAAGGTTCAGGTACTGTCTCAGGGTCTTGAGACATGAGGGGGTATGTGCCTTCCTGTGTTTCTCCGGCGTGCGTGCTCTTGAGCCCTGTGTAAGTTACCGCTCCACAGTTAGGTCCGGTGCACTGGCAGTATGGCGCGCAATTTCAGGGCCGCAAGGTGATGTAAATCACTTCTCCCTTGTAGATTCCTTTAGATGTGGAAGCCCGTGGTCCCTAAGGCTTGGGGAATCAGGTTCAGAGCTTGCTATGACTTAAATTAGTGGCGGTTCAGCTATCTTATGAGCAATAACACACAGGGGACTACGGAGCTCTGTTAATTAGCAGCCATCTCTGAGCGTGGCTAGACTCCGCCCCCTCGTAGGTATTTTATTTAATTAATTTATTGATAGTGTAGTGTTAGGTTTAATTGTAACTTAGGTTAGGATTTATTTTACAGGTAATTTTGTAATTATTTTAACTATTTTAGCTATTAAATAGTTCTTAACTATTTAATAGCTATTGTACCTGGTTAAAATAAATACAAAGTTACCTGTAAAATAAATATAAATCCTAAAATAGCTATAATATAATTATAATTTATATTGTAGCTATATTAGGATTTATTTTACAGGTAAGTATTTAGCTTTAAATAGGAATAATTTATTTAATAAGAGTTAATTAATTTCGTTAGATTTAAATTATATTTAACTTAGGGGGGTGTTGGTGTTAGGGTTAGACTTATTATAATGGCGGTGCGGTCCGCTCGGCAGATTAGAGGTTAATAAGTGTAGGCAGGTGGAGGCGACGTTGTGGGGGGCAGATTAGGGGTTAATAAATATAATATAGGGGTCAGCGGTGTTAGGGGCAGCAGATTAGGGGTACATAGGGATAATGTAAGTAGCGGCGGTTTACGGAGCGGCAGATTAGGGGTTAATAATAATATGCAGGGGTCAGCGATAGCAGGGGCGGCAGAATAGGGGTTAATAAGTGTAAGGTTAGGGGTGTTTAGACTCGGGGTACATGTTAGAGTGTTAGGTGCAGACGTAGGAAGTGTTTCCCCATAGGAAACAATGGGGCTGCGTTAGGAGCTGAACGTGGCTTTTTTGCAGGTGTTTTTTTTTTTCAGCTCAAACAGTCCCATTGTTTTCTATGGGGGAATCGTGCACGAGCACGTTTTTGAAGCTGGCCGCTTCCGTAAGCAACTCTGGTATCGAGAGTTGCAGTGGCGTTAAACATGCCTGTACGCTCCCTTTTTGGAGCCTAACGCAGCCATTCTGTGAACGCTCAATACCAGAGGTATTTAAAAGGTGCGGCCAGAAAAAAGCCAGCGTTAGCTACGCGGGTCGTTACCGAGAAAACTCTAAATCTAGGCCTAAGTGACCACAGACTTTTGAATGCCACTGTGTATATATATATATATATATATATATATATATATACCGTATTGTTCCGCATATAGGCCGCACTTTTTCCCCTTGATCTGTAGCTTTAAATTTGCAGTGCGGCCTATATGCGGTGCGCGGCCTATAATCGGGTGCTTTTCGGCTAAATTGTACATGCGCAGTATCATGGCCGAAATTCCGGTGCACCCTGTGGCCTTATGGGTAGACGATAGTTGGTAGGTTTGGCAGGACACTCGTATGCATTAGCCACTGCTGTGAAGATGCAGTAATGCTGAGAACAGACATATGAATGAGGAGGGAGGAAGTGGGCAGAGCACAAGGGACATGTGAGTCAGTTGCGATACTGATATTTTCTGGTAAGAAACAGTTTTGTTTTTTTTTGCCCTCACATCATACCTGCTAAAATAAACAAAAAATTGCTTTAATACGATATGTTAAAATAAAACAAAGGAAAGATGCTGTACTCCTTAGTGCTGGTGATTTCAAATGTGAAAAAAGCCTTTATTCAGCCATTAAAGCTGTAATGGCTGAATAAAGGTTTTTTTTCACATTTGAAATTACGGTACTAAGGAGTGCAGCATCTTTCCTTTGTTTTATTCTATACTCTTGGGAAAGTGGAAAAGGATAGCACCCTGCATTGGCCCTCTTTGCTTGCACATTTGGGAATCCAGGTCTCAATCACTTGCAAACACTGCAGCTTGTGCAACTAATGTGCATATTTTCTTTAAAATTACATTTCTTCAAAATGGCACCAAACTTTAAGGGTGCGGCCTATAATCAGGTGCGGCCTATATTCGGCACAATACGGGTATATATATATTTATTTATTTATGTATTTATACATGTATTTATGAACCCTTTCCAGTTGAATACCTAAAAACAAGAAAAATCATTTGTATTCAATAAAAATATTTTATAATGTGTTTTACTGGGTAGTTTCTGTAAATATTTTACATTCCAAGGTTCTTCACATATTTATAAATGTATTTTTAAATAGATATTCCTATATATATTTGTATATACCTATATATAAATATATAATCATATATTTATATATATATATATATATATATATATATATATATATATATATATATATATATATTGTAACAAGAATCTTTGGCAACCACTGTCTTCTAGGGTTTAAATGCAAAAGAGAGCAATCCAGTTAAAGTTTTAAAACTTTATTTTCTTCCAAAATAGCAAGGTGACTTTAACAGCAGCATATAGTTTGTTCACAGGTAAGGCAAAAGGACAAGCTTCTCTGCACAAGCTTCCAAAACAGCAAACAGTCTACATTGTCTGCAGCAATACAAATGTCCTTTACAGAATGTAACAGCAAACAGAAATCCATCAAAACGTTTAGTACATAATATTTTTCACAACACATCATATCAGACCTCCTGACTGGCTGTAATCGACTTAGCTAGAGAAATGCTTCCCTTTTAAACCCTAGGAGCAGTAATCATGAGCCACACCTGAGTTTAATTGTCTTTAACAGCTGTAAGGTATTCACAACTAAAAAACACTAATCACTTCCCTGGGGTTCTTAGCAAAATGGTAAAGTGAAATGTATTAAACTTGGTCTAATATATACTCCCTCTATCACCAAACCAGACTTTCTGTCACACTTCCTCCCCCCCAGCTCATACTTGGTGGAGTGAGTGACCATAGACATTAAAGAGTGTATCCTTGAAAGACCATCAGCATTGCCCTGCAAAAGACCTGCTCTGTGCTCAACAATGAAATGAAAAGGCTGCAGACTAAGAAACCATCTAGTCACTCTTGCATTCCTCTCCTTATTCTGACTCATCCATTTGAGAAGAGCATGATCTGTAATCAACCTGAATTTCCTCCCCAACAAATAATACTGAAGAGATTTCAAAGCCCACTTAATAGCTAAACATTCTTTTTCAACAATAGAGTAATTTTTCTCTTGTTGGTTTAGTTTTCTACTAAGAAATAATACTGAATGCTCCTCCCCTTGGTACACTTGGGAAAGAACAGCCCCCACACCAACATCAGAAGCATCAGTCTGCACTATAAAATCTTTACAAAAATCTGGAGTTACCAAAACTGTATAGGCACATAGCGAATCTGTCAAATGCTTAAAAGCCTTGTCTGCTTCTGTAGACCATTTACCCATCACTAGCGATTTTGCTTTTGTAAGATCAGTTAAAGGAGCAGCTATTGTAGCAAAATCTGGAATAAACCTTCTATAATATCCAGTCAAACCCAAAAAAAAACAAAAAAACTCTAACTTGTTTCTTAGTTAGGGGCTGGGGCCAGTTTTGTATGGCTTCTATTTTAGTTGTCTGTGGTTTAACTAATCCTCTCCCAATTGTATATCCCAAGTACTTAATTTCCTCTAAACCAATAGTACATTTTGAAGGATTTGCAGTTAAGCCAGCAGAGAAAATGGAGTCAAGAACTGCCTGAACTTTTAGGAGATGTGATTCCCAATCTGTACGATAAATGATTACATCATCAAGATAGGCTGCAGCATAACGAACATGGGGGTTTAGAATTCTATCCATCATTCTCTGAAATCTATTAACTCATCAACCCTAGGCATTGGGTAGGTATCAAATTTTGAAATACAATTTAATTTACGATAATCGTTACAAAATCGTAAAGTACTATCCGGTTTAGGAACTAACACAATTGGACTGCTCCAATCACTGTATAATTCTTCAATCACCCCAAGTTTTAAAAAAATATTCACCTCAAATTAAAATCCTTCCTACGGTGTTCAGGAACTCTATAGGGTTTAAGGGAAACTTTTTTCCCTGGTTCTGTAACTATGTCATGTTTAATTATGTTAGTTCTCCCTGGCATCATGGAAAAAACCTCTCTGTTCCTTCTAATAAAATCCTTGACCTCTTGCTTTTGATGCATTGATAGGGTTTCAAAAACATTTACCTCTGGCTCAGTAACAGGTATTACTGTTGTATTTACCGCACACAAAACCTCCCTATCCTTCCAGGGCTTCAGTAAATTAATGTGATATATCTGCTCAGGTTTTCTTCTTCCTGGCTGACTCACCTTATAGTTTACATCACCCACCTTTTCAATTATCTCATATGGGCCATGCCAAGTAGCCAAACATTTATTTTCTACTGTAGGGACTAAAACTTGTACCCTGTCACCAGGCTGAAACACTCTAACCCTAGAATTACGATTATAAATGTGTTTTTGTGCTTCTTGGGCTTTTCCCATATGTTTCCTAACTATGGGCATGACAGCCTCCATTCGATCCTGCATTTCAGATATATGGTCAATAACACTTCTATAGGGTGCAGTTTCCTGTTTCCATGTCTCTTTAACAATATCAAGTAAACCACATTGATGTCGACCATACAAAAGTTCAAAAGGCGAAAACCCTGTTGAGGCCTGAGAAACTTCCCTGATAGAAAACATTAAATAAGGCAATAAAAGGCCCCAATTTTTTCCATCCACATCAATTGCCTTTCGTAACATACTCTTTAGGGTCTTATTGAACCTCTCTATCAGCCCATCAGTTTGAGGGTGATATACTGACGTTTTCAGATGCTTAATATGGAGCAGTTTACACAATTCTTTTGTAACCTTAGACATAAAAGGAGTCCCTTGATCTGTCAAAATGTCCTTGGGTATACCCAATCTACTAAACATAAGCATAAGTTCCTTTGCTATCAATTTTGCAGAACTATTACGTAGGGGTACTGCCTCAGGATAGCGGGTTGCATAATCCAGGACAACCAGTATATACTGATGTCCTCTGGCTGACTTCACCAGTGGACATATCAAGTCCATGGAAATTCTTTCGAATGGCACATCATTGATTGGTAAAGGCACTAATGGACTATGAAAATCCTTAGTGGGAGCAGTTAGCTGGCACTTAAGACATGAAGAGCAATAATTATTAACGTCCTTAAACACAGCTGGCCAGTAAAACCTTCTAAGGACCCTTTCTTTAGTCTTATCCATTCCCAGGTGCCCCTCTAGTATGTGACTATGTGCAAGATTTAACACTGTATTACGAAAAACTTGAGGTATCAACAACTGTTTAACAATATCTGTGCCCTTTTTGTTTATTCTGTATAGCAGGTTATTATTTACTTCAAAGTGAGGATTTTCTGGCTGTAAAATAACACCATTTACAACCCGGATATAATTTCTTGCTTCAGCCAAAGTGGGATCCTCCCATTGGGCACTTTTAAAATTACCACAATTAACCTCCAAATCTAGTAAATCATCATTGCTTTCTGTACTAACACCTGGCTCATTATTCTGGATAGGCTGATCTCTTATCAATACAGGCATAGGACAATAAGTTTTACCTTTACTGTTTTCATCCAAATCAATTTCAGAAAAAGGAAACACAAAATCCTCAATTGTTTCATTCCCTTTGGACTCCTTAGCTAAATTTACTATTAAAGCCCATAATTAAAAAAACTTAGGAAAATCTCTTCCTATCACCACCTCATGAGCTAATTTGGGTACTACACCTACCTGAAGTTTTAAAGAACCACATTGTGTTTCAAAATTTACATCAGCTGTAGCATATTCACGTTTATCACCATGAACACAAAGAATACCCATTTTATGCATATGATCTATAGTCACATCAGGTACTATACATTTTGCCACTAATGTAACCATACTACCTGAATCAAGTAATGCTTTACACATTCTATCATTTACAGTCACCAAACACATGTGAGAGACATCACTATAATCAGGATGAATACAGTTAGACAGAAATGAGTGCGGTCCTGTATTATCACTTGTACTATAGTCCATCAGTTCATCTTTAAGGGCACAGTCTCTGGCAACATGACCAACCTCATTACACTTAAAACATTTAATACTATAATTAGATTTTCTTCCAGGTCTTACCAGTTCTTGTAGAGTTCTGGCAAATAGGAGAGGAGGGTAAATCTGCTGGAGGTAGATGCAAAACTTCTCCTGCCGCAATATACCTTTCCACTAAAGCAATCAGTTGGTCTGCAGTTTGAGGATCACCCTGACTGACCCATCGATGCAGGGAAGAAGGTAATCCTTGTTGAAAGTGATCCATTACCAATAACTCCACAATCTTATTAGTGGCGTTAACCTCAGGTTGCAGCCATTTCTTGGCAAGGTGAATGAGGTCAAACATCTGTGATCTTGCAGCTTTATCAGATGCATATCTACAAGAGTGGAATCTTTGGGCACGTACTGCAGAAATCACTCCTAGGCGTGCCAGGATCTCAGCCTTCAGCTTGTCATAGTCACTGGCTTGCTCCAGCTCTAGGTCAAAGTAGGCCTTTTGAGGTTCTCCACTTAAAAAAGGTGCAAGTATGCTCGCCCACTCATCTGCTGGCCATCCTTCTCTTTCTACTGTTCTCTCAAAGGCAAGAAGGTACGCTTCAACATCGTCTGCTGCAGACATATTTTGAATATAGTGACTAGCTCGTATAACTTTAGAGCCTTGACAACCACCAGCAGGATCAGAGTTCAGTCTCTCAGATATAGCTTGAATCTCTTGCGACAAGGTGCATGTGGCGTTCTGCTGTTCCTCACAAACCTTCCTGATTGTTTCTGCTTAAAATGTGACCATCTGTTGCACCAGCACTTCAGTACTCTCTTTCTGTGTTTTTGCCATAATCATAGCATTCTCCGTCTGTGTCAACACCAATTGCTGCAGAGCTGCACTGTTTTCCTCATCTTTTCTATTGGCCTCCTGTTGCACAGCGGTAGACTGAATCAGTGCTTTAATAACTTCCTCCATGTTGCTTGCAAATTATAAAACCCTAATACATAAAATGTGGCTGCCCGTATTCTCCACCATATGTAACAAGAATCTTTGGCAACCACTGTAAATGCAAAAGAGGACATTCCAATTAAAGTTTTCACAACTTTATTTTCTTCCAAAATAGCAAAGTGACTTTAACAGCAGCATACAGTTTGTTCACAGGTAAGGCAAAAGGACAAGCTTCTCTGAACAAGCTTCCAAAACAGCAAATCTCTGTCTGCGTTGTCTGCAGCAATACAAATGTAATTTAAAGAATGTAACAGCAAACAGAAATCCAGCAAAATGTTTAGTACATATTTTTCACAACACATCATTTCAGGCCTCCTGCCTGGCTGTAATCTACTTAGCTAGAGAAATGCTTCCCTTTTAAACTCTAGGAGCAGTAATCATGAGCCACACCTGAGTTTAATTGTCTTTAACAGCTGTAAGGTATTCACAACTAAAAAACACTAATCACTTCCCTGGGGTTTCTTAGCAAAATGGTAAAGTGAAAAGTATTAAACTTGGTCTAATATATATTCCCTCTATCACCAAACCAGACTTTCTGTCACAATATATATATATATATATATATATATATATATATATATATATATATATATATATATATATTTAAAAACAAATAGAAAATGTTATTCTATGTGAATGTAAAATATTCATAATTTGTTGGTTGTTAGTTTTTTTCTGAAAATCTAGCTCCATTTAAGTCTATGGAGAGAAGAAGTTAACGTAGTTGCAGTATTCAAAGTCCTGAAGTTTGTGCGTGCCCGCTAAGCGGCACGCACAAAAAGCTTACGTCTAGCGGTGTTTACGTTCAAGCGGGAATGCTAAATAATGCTCCACTTGTAATCTAGTGCTTAGTGGACACATACTACAGCATAATGCATAGTTAATATATACTGTAACTGTAGTTTTGTGCATTTTAAAGCTGCTATTGTCATTATTCAACTTATACTATAAATAAGTAGAGTTTAGGTTGTAAAACTACACACTTAATTTACAAGTGCTGCCAAATCCCGCACAGCATGCTTTGAAATCAAAGATGTAGACAGGTGCTTTTAGTTTTAAATGGCAGCGTTAATCATTATTGGGCGGAAGACCACAGCTGGCATATTGTAGAAAGTTAATGTAATGCTGGAGGCATGATTATTCTTTTTTAAATACAAAACATTGTCCTTCATTTTTCCTATCTTCTCTAATTCCCTGTTTTTTTTTTGCACAGGGCCATTTGAACTCTTCAAAAAGAATTCATGACAATTACTGACTTCTCACACAGGGCAAAGTAATTAAATATATCAGCAGATAGTTTTCACTATATGACTTTTGATTCTCTGAAACCCTGCCAGAATATGGTCTTTTGTAACTGGAACAAGATGATCAAATTTTAGCACTTTTATTTTGTCTTGTAATGTCTTAGCTTTAATTTTTGTTTCAACATTAAAGACAATAGAACCATAGTACGACATTTGGCCCTAGTGAAGCCCTCAGCTATGATTATGGGTGTTATAATTTTGTGTATATTGATTATTCTGTCATAAAGATTACAAATAATCTTTTAATCCTTTCAAACAAACAAAAAATGTATTTGAAAACAATCAAAAGCAATTTGACCCATCGGATCACTATCTGAAATCATGTTTACTATTTGTTTACACTTTGTGTTTTCCAAAAAGGTTTTTATTAATTAAAGGGACATTAAACACTAACACCTAGATTACGAGTTTTACGTTAGAGGCTGTGCGGTGCTAACGAGCAGTTTATGCTCACCGCTCACTTACAGACAGCGCTGGTATTACGGGTTTTTACAAACCAGACAAGAAGTGAGCATTGAGCAAAATTTTGCTCATTACTGCACTCCAATACCAGCACTTCTTACGTTAGCGGTAAACTGGTGTAAAGTGCTCGTGCACGATTTTCCCATAGGAATCAACGGGGAGAGCGGGTATCACATGCTTCTCAAGGATGTTGTTTTAGGATTTTCACAGACCTTCATGGAAGCCAGAAGATATGATAAGTGTTTTTACTTATAATTATAACATTTTGAGGAATTTTAGAATATATATTTTTCAATATTCAAATATATTCCAATCATATATTAACATTTTGGTTCTTAGATTTAGGGCTAGATTATTAGTGGCGCGCTATTTATCGCTCCTACTCGGGCTTTAACTCCGTTAGATGAAGGCTTTTCTCACATGTCGGGTAGCTGAAATTTGAATATGACAACCTCATTAATGTATTCCCCCATAGACTTCAATGGAGCAAATCTGATCACATTTTATCAAGTGTGCTAGTACGACATGAAATATGAGTATTTCACATTTTAATGTTCTTCACATAGAGAAATATGTTCAATATATAGAGTATATATATATATATATATATATATATATATACTGTATATATATATATATATATATATATATATATATATATATATATATATATACATACATACATACAAACAGGCATGCACTCTCTGGATTTTTAAAGTGCTATTTAATATTCAAAGAGACGTGATGTTTCGGGAATCTCACCCCTTCATCAGACATTTTATCTGATGAAGGGGTGAGATCTTAGAAACATCACATCTCTTTTAATATGAAATGGCACTTTAAAAATCTAAAGAGTGCATGCCTCTTTGGATATTAATACTACTTTGCCCGCACCCTGGTCGATGCTAAAGGACGTGAGCGCGTGCTTTCTACTACAATTTTATATATATATTTATATGATTTTTTTTGATAGAATATATATCTATGGTATAACCCCCTTCCTCAGAAATGTCACACTGTGTGAATAAAGGAACAGTTTGGTTCACTTTAAACCCAGTGAGTGCCACTTATTTCTATTTGGATGTATGCTGATTTGGCACCCTGGTACATTTGTCTCAGCAGTAGGTGAGAGTGCACATTTGGGGACTTTATATATAGGTATATATACTGTATATATATATATATATATATATATATATATATATATACAAACGAGAAGAAAAGGGAGTCGGAAGTTGCGCCAATAAAAGGAAGAGTCGTTTAAGAAATGAATGCCCAATGAAAAAGTCTAACGAATGCTGCTATTAGTGGTGTCTTGCCGCTCCTTGGTGAGACTAAATGGGGTAGTGGTGAAAAGGGTTTGTTCTAATAGCGATTGCAGAAGACGTTCCTCATGTGCATATGTTGAAAAGGATACAAATAAATGCAAATATCCCAAATGAGTAAATAATCAAGCGGATGAAATAAATGCCTATAAATGCTCACCTGTTGGATCACAGGGTCCCGTAATCAGCGTCGTATGACCTATATTAATACTTCTGTCCACAAATGGATGACAATGGATACAACAATGTGGATAAAAGATAGTGCAAAAATAATATATATTAATATATATTCAAGAGAATAGTAGGTAATCTTGACCGGGAGACTGCAAAGAGTATTTGTAGGACTTTCCCTCTGTTACCACTCTGTATGATTGGACAGAGGGTAGATAGTGAGAAAATTCCTAGTTATTATGAGCTGGTGTCCAGAAAGAAAAAAATAAAATGGAATAACATTTTTGTTTATTTAATTGATTAAAAACAAAAATACAAAAAGAATTAAAAAATAATTTTATTTTGGTTTGATGTTTTAAAAAATGGGAGAATTGATATATAGTGTTTCAATGAATAGTTAAAATACGGCTAAAAAATATACATGTATAGGAACAAGTGTGATAAAAAATATATTAAATATAAAAAATATATTATATATAAAAAAATATATAAGTATAATTTATAGAACAAGAATTATAAAAAGTGGCATAAGTTAATAAGTGGAGTAGATACGATACGATACGATAACTGGTGCAATGTAATAAATAACAATGAATGAAAAATTGCAATTAATAAAAAAACACTCTGGGTAAACCTCGTATATAGCTAAAAGACCTATATTTACATGGGTACCTTGCGAGAGTATTCCGTGTCTGTATAAAAATGCTATAAAAATACACTTACTGAGGGATGGATACGGGCTGGAGAAGAAGGCGAAGTTTAGCGCTGAAAAGTTGCTGAATGAACAGCTGAAAAGAAACCGTTGCTACGAGGAGCTGCTGGCAAAAATGCCTGACAGTGTGATCGGAATACCGGAAGTGACGTCACGAACGTGCGTCACGTGTCTTACGCATTTTGTGAGCGTATCAGCTCACTTCATCAGAGGCTATAGATCTATTGCCATCCTGGTAGCCCTTAAGTAGCCAAGAGCTATTCAATCAGGGGCATATTGAATCGTATCAATACCTAATTAGCTGGATAATTATTATTAGGTTTGATAGAGACTGAGGTCAAAAACTTACGGCTAGATTTAGAGTTTTGTCGGTAACAACCCGCGTAGCTAACGCTGGCTTTTTTCTGGCCGCACCTTTTAAATACCTCTGGTATTGAGAGTTCACAGAATGGCTGCGTTAGGCTCCAAAAAGGGAGCGTACAGGCATATTTACCGCCACTGCAACTCTCGATACCAGAGTTGCTTACGGACGCGGCCAGCTTCAAAAACGTGCTTGTGCACGATTCCCCCATAGAAAACAATGGGGCTGTTTGAGCTGAAAAAACACCTGCAAAAAAGCCGCGTTCAGCTCCTAACGCAGCCCCATTGTTGTCTATGGGGAAACACTTCCTACGTCTGCACCTAACACTCTAACATGTACCCCGAGTCTAAAAACCCCTAACCTTACACTTATTAACCCCTATTCTGCCGCCCCCGCTATCGCTGACCCCTTCATATTATTTTTAACCCCTAATCTGCCGCTCCGTAAACCGCCGCTACTTACATTATCCCTATGTACCCCTAATCTGCTGCCCCTAACACCGCCGACCCCTATATTATATTTATTAACCCCTAATCTGCCCCCTACAACGTCGCCTCCACCTGCCTACACTTATTAACCCCTAATCTGCCAAGCGGACCGCACTGCTATTATAATAAAGTTATTAACCCCTAATCCGCCTCACTCCCGCCTCAATAACCCTATAATAAATAGTATTAACCCCTAATCTGCCCTCCCTAACATCGCCGACACCTAACTTCAAACATTAACCCCTAATCTGCCGACTGGAGCTCACGGCTATTCTAATAAATGTATTAACCCCTAAAGCTAAGTCTAACCCTAACACTAACACCCCCCTAAGTTAAATATAATTTAAATCTAACGAAATTAATTAACTCTTATTAAATAAATTATTCCTATTTAAAGCTAAATACTTACCTGTAAAATAAATCCTAATATAGCTACAATATAAATTATATTTATATTATAACTATTTTAGGATTTATATTTATTTTACAGGTAACTTTGTATTTATTTTAACCAGGTACAATAGCTATTAAATAGTTAAGAACTATTTAATAGCTAAAATAGTTAAAATAATTACAAAATTACCTGTAAAATAAATCCTAGCCTAAGTTACACTTAAACCTAACACTACACTATCAATAAATTAATTAAATAAAATACCTACAATTACCTACAATTAAACCTAACACTACACTATCAATAAATTAATTAAATACAATATCTACAAATAAATACAATGAAATAAACTAACTAAAGTACAAAAAATAAAAAAGAACTAAGTTACAAAAAATAAAGAAATATTTACAAACATCAGAAAAATATTACAACAATTTTAAACTAATTACACCTACTCTAAGCCCCCTAATAAAATAACAAAGACCCCCAAAATAAAAAAATGCCCTACCCTATTCTAAATTACTAAAGTTCAAAGCTCTTTTACCTTACCAGCCCTGAACAGGGCCCTTTGCGGGGCATGCCCCAAAGAATTCAGCTCTTTTGCCTGTAAAAAAACCCACATACAATACCCCCCCCAACATTACAACCCACCACCCACATACCCCTAATCTAACCCAAACCCCCCTTAAATAAACCTAACACTAAGCCCCTGAAGATCTTCCTACCTTATCTTCACCATACCAGGTTCACCGATCGATCCAGAAGAGCTCCTCCGATGTCTTGATCCAAGCCCAAGCGGGGGGGCTGAAGATGTCCATGATCCGGCTGAAGTCTTCATCCAAGCGGGAGCTGAAGAGGTCCATGATCCGGCTGAAGTCTTCTATCAACGGCATCTTCAATCTTCTTTCTTCCGGATCCATGTTCATCTTGCAGACCTCCGACACGGAACATCCTGCTGGCCCGACGGACTACCGACGAATGAAGGCTCCTTTAAGGGACGTCATCCAAGATGGCGTCCCTCGAATTCCGATTGGCTGATAGGATTCTATCAGCCAATCGGAATTAAGGTAGGAAAATTCTGATTGGCTGATGGAATCAGCCAATCAGAATCAAGTTCAATCCGATTGGCTGATCCGATCAGCCAATCAGATTGAGCTCGCATTCTATTGGCTGTTCCGATCAGCCAATAGAATGCGAGCTCAATCTGATTGGCTGATCGGATGAGCCAATCGGATTGAACTTGATTCTGATTGGCTGATTCCATCAGCCAATCAGAATTTTCCTACCTTAATTCCGATTGGCTGATAGAATCATATCAGCCAATCAGAATTCGAGGGACGCCATCTTGGATGACGTCCTTTAAAGGAGCCTTCATTCGTCGGTAGTCCGTCGGGCCAGCAGGATGTTCCGCGTCGGAGGTCTGCAAGATGAACATGGATCCGGAAGAAAGAAGATTGAAGATGCCGTTGATAGAAGACTTCAGCCGGATCATGGACCTCTTCAGCTCCCGCTTGGATGAAGACTTCAGCCAGATCATGGACATCTTCAGCCCCCCGCTTGGGCTTGGATCAAGACATCGGAGGAGCTCTTCTGGATCGATCGGTGAACCTGGTATGGTGTAGATAAGGTAGGAGATCTTCAGGGGCTTAGTGTTAGGTTTATTTAAGGGGGGTTTGGGTTAGATTAGGGGTATGTGGGTGGTGGGTTGTAATGTTGGGGGGGGTATTGTATGTGGGTTTTTTTACAGGCAAAAGAGCTGAATTCTTTGGGGCATGCCCCGCAAAGGGCCCTGTTCAGGGCTGGTAAGGTAAAAGAGCTTTGAACTTTAGCAATGTAGAATAGGGTAGGGCATTTTTTTTATTTTGGGGGTCTTTGTTATTTTATTAGGGGGCTTAGAGTAGGTGTAATTAGTTTAAAATTGTTGTAATATTTTTCTGATGTTTGTAAATATTTTTTTATTTTTTGTAACTTAGTTCTTTTTTATTTTTTGTACTTTAGTTAGTTTATTTCATTGTATTTATTTGTAGATATTGTATTTAATTAATTTATTGATAGTGTAGTGTTAGGTTTAATTGTAGGTAATTGTAGGTATTTTATTTAATTAATTTATTGATAGTGTAGTGTTAGGTTTAATTGTAACTTAGGTTAGGATTTATATTACAGGTAATTTTGTATTTATTTTAACTATTTTAGCTATTAAATAGTTCTTAACTATTTAATAGCTATTGTACCTGGTTAAAATAAATACAAAGTCGCCTGTAAAATAAATATTAATCCTAAAATAGCTATAATATAATTATAATTTATGTTGTAGCTATATTAGGGTTTATTTTACAGGTAAAATTATATTTAACTTAGGGGGGTGTTAGGGTTAGGGTTAAAATTAGCTTTAGGGGTTAAAAATTTATTAGAGTAGCGGTGAGCTCCGATCGGCAGATTAGGGGTTAATACTTGAAGTTAGGTGTCGGCGATGTTAGGGAGGGCAGAGTAGGGGTTAATACTATTTATTATAGGGTTATTGAGGCGGGAGTGAGGCGGATTAGGGGTTAATAACTTTATTATAGTAGCGGTGCGGTCCGCTCGGCAGATTAGGGGTTAATAAGTGTAGGCAGGTGGAGGCGACGTTGAGGGGGGCAGATTAGGGGTTAATAAATATAATATAGGGGTCGCGGTGTTAGGGGCAGCAGATTAGGGGTACATAGCTATAATGTAGCTGGCGGCGGCGTGCGGACGGCAGATTAGGGGTTAATAATAATATGCAGGGGTCGGTGATAGCGGGGGCGGCAGATTAGGGGTTAATAAATATAATATAGGGGTCGGCGGTGTTAGGGGCAGCATATTAGGGGTACATAAGTATAACGTAGGTGGCGGTCGGCAGATTAGGGGTTAAAAAAATTTATTAGAGTGGCGGCGATGTGGGGGGGCCTCGGTTTAGGGGTACATAGGTAGTTTATGGGTGTTAGTGTACTTTAGAGCACAGTAGTTAAGAGCTTTATGAACCGGCGTTAGCCCAGAAAGCTCTTAACTACTGACTTTTTTCTGCGGCTGGAGTTTTGTCATTAGAATTCTAACGCTCACTTCAGACACGACTCTAAATACCGGAGTTAGAAAGATCCCATTGAAAAGATAGGATACGCAATTGACGTAAGGGGATCTGCGGTATGGAAAAGTCGCAACTGGAAAGTGAGCGTTAGACCCTTTCCTGACTGACTCCAAATACCGGCGGTAGCCTAAAACCAGCGTTAGGAGCCTCTAACGCTGGTTTTCACGGCTACCGCCAAACTCTAAATCTAGGCCTGTATGTTTATAAAAATATGTTTGAAAAATATGAATGTTGAAAAAGAGGAATATTAAAAAGAGGGGTAACTGAAAAAAATGGAACTTATCTTTTGGATTAATCTTTTGAATCAAAATATTTGGTGATGCAAGTACAAATAAATAAATGTCTTGATTTATGTTTTAATTTATTTGCATGTGTCTTTTAATACGAGAGTACCTATAATTAAAAGGTTTTTGTTTTTTTTAATTATTATTATATATCCCATTTAAAAGGAATATCCTGTTAAAAAATGTTTTATTATATGTGTGTGTGTATGGGGTGGTTTCAAGAAGATATTGCACAGAGCATTTACCAAGTGCAGTTTATCGAATAGAGGGCTATATATAGTAAGTTAAAGAATCAAAGATCAATTGATAATTTGTAAATTACTCAATTACTTATTTTATTAACACCGTTTTAAGAACTGAGACTATAAAATTTAGGATAGCTTTAAAGGATATTTTGCACAGACCATTACTAAGTGCAATTTATCGAAAAAAGGAATGGATATAATAAATAAATAAGTAGATCAATAATCAATCGAAAAAGTTTTTTGGAAAAAAAAAATTCACATTTTTTTTATAATTAATAAATTAATTAATTTGGTAGTACATTTCTAAGGACTG
Source organism: Bombina bombina (assembly GCF_027579735.1). Taxonomy (NCBI): domain Eukaryota; kingdom Metazoa; phylum Chordata; class Amphibia; order Anura; family Bombinatoridae; genus Bombina; species Bombina bombina. Next base: position 395,631,620 of record NC_069500.1, on the reverse strand, counting down.
TGGTTATCTTAGTATATTGGGATATTAGAATTACACAAATTAGGATAAATACGGAGATATTTCTAATGTTAAATATTAATTTAATTTTGTTCTGTTTTGTTTAAAGGAAGGCTGCCAGATCTATATCTGTATTTAGTCCATATGGTTTCCTGGTTCTTAGTTTATGGATCCAGTAGGTCTCCCTTTTTCTTAACTGTAGTAATCTGTTTTCTCCTATTTTGTATGGAATATGTTCAATAGCCTTGATTTTTAAACCCTCCACACTTTTTTCATGGAATTCTTCAAAGTGGGTCACAATGCCATATTTCGGTTGATCACTGGTAATATTTTTTACATGTTCCAGGCATTTGGTTTTCAAGGTCCTTTTAGTTCTTCCTATATATACTTTATTACAACTGCATGTTAATCGATAAATAACATATTCCGATTTGCAGTTCATAAAACTATCAATTTCATACTTGTTGTTCTCCCTATCTCTGATCAATTTATTTTCTTCTCTATTCTTACTGACATGTTCGCAGCATACACAGTTTTTCCTATTACATTTGTGGAAACCTTTTGTTTTCGTTTTTTAGCCAATTTCCCTGTGTGAGCGTATTTTTAGTCTTTAATTTAGTTGGAGCTAGTATGTTTTTGAGATTGGTATTCTTCTTATATGTGATTTTTGGTTTTTCAGGTAGTCTCCTTTAAAAGGGGGTCTCTTTTTAGAAGGTACCAATGTTTATTTAATATTTTTTCAATATCTTTGGCCCCACTGTTGTATGTGGTTATAAACCTAAGAGAAATAATTGAGTCCCCCTTTGTGTTACCTATATTTTCTTTTTCTTTTGGGTTTAAAAGTTCCTCTCTATCTATTTTGCTTACTCTTTCATAGGCCTTATCCACTGTTTTTCTGTTATATTTTTTATTATAGAACTTTTGTTTAAGAGTTACTGCTGTTTCTTCAAAATCTTTGTTTCTTGAGCACTTTCTTTAAATAAGCTGAAATTGGCCATACGGGATATTATTAATCCACTTCTTGTGGTGGTTACTGGTGGCATGCAAATAGCCATTGGTATCGGTAGCCTTAGTGTAAATTTTTGTTTCTATCTGTTCCTTTTCAATAAAAATGGTAATATCTATATATATGTATAAAATAATATCTATTTAAAACATATATTATATATTCTATGTGAAGAACATTGGAATGTGAAATATTTACAATAAATACCTAGTTAAACAATGTATTAAATATGAATATTGCATAAATATACTTTTAAATATTTTCAGCTACTTGACTGCGAAGGGTTCATATGCACCTATATCCAGCTCTGGAAAAAAGTCCACTACAAAATTATCAGTTTCTCTGGTTTTTCTATTTATAGGTATGTGTTTGAGTAAAATGAACATTTTTGTTTTATTCTATAAACTACTGACAACATTTCTCCCAAATTCCAAATAAAAATATTGTCGTTTAGAGCATTTATTATATTACATTTACCACTGCTGTGGTCATCATTATCCTCTTGCAATAGAACCAGTTAGATGGTAAAAACAGTGCTAGTAGTACCACAAAAGTAAATGGAATAAAAAAATAACTTTTGACCATGCCAAAAGAGTTGGAAAGCAGAGTTTTGAGTAAGGAAAAGTAGGGTTTAATTCTGGTTTTATTGGCAGAGGGATATAGCGATCGTCAGGTTGGTTCTATCCTTAAAATTTCAAAGACGGTGGTTCATAAGAACAAGGTCAATCAGCAGACATTGGGGACAATAAAACTACAGACCAGCAGAGGGCAAAAAATTACTCTCCACTGCCCGGGATGACGCTAACTCAATTGAATGACCTACAAAAAAAATGACAAATGGCAGTTTGGGTGAAGTGCAGGGCTGAAGTCATTCAAAACTAGAAAAAAGCCCTTCATCAATGAGAAGCAAAGAAGGGCCAGGCTGAGATTTGCAAAAGACCATAAGGATCGGACCATAGAGGACTGGAGTAAGGTCATCTTCTCTGATGAGTCCAATTTTCAGCTGTGCCCAGCACCTAGTCGTCTGATGGTTACACAGAAACCTGGAGAGGCAACAAGCCACAGTGTCTCACACCTACTGTGAAATTTGGTGGAGGATCGGTGATGATCTGGGGGTGCTTCAGCAAGGCTGGAATCAGGCAGGTTTATCTTTGTGAATTACACAATAATCAATCCACGTACAAGGTTAACCTGGAAGAGAATTTGCTTCCTTCTGTTCTGACATGTTCCCCAACCCTGAGAATTGTTGTTTTTTTTTCATAAGGACAATGCTAAATGCCAAACAGCCAGCTCAATCAAGGTGTGGATGGAGGACCATCAGATCAAGACCCTGTCATGGCCAGCCCAATCTCCAGACCTGAACCCCATTGAAAACCTCTGAAATGTGATCAAGAGGAAAATAAATGGTCACAAGCCATCAAACAAAGCCTAGATGCTTGAATTTTTGCACCAGGAGTGGCATAAAGTCACCCATCAAACAATAGAGGGTATATGTGAGAGCCAAGAATAATGTTAAAAAACACCAACAGGCAAAATTATCTTTTAAATGGCTTTTAAAAGGTATATTATTAAATTATTAATTTATAAAATTATTATTTTTTACAAGCTCAAGGTCCAAGGGTATAGTAATATGAGCAAATACAAAGATTATGATATCGTATTATAAACTTTATTAATTCAACAAAATAAAATAAATATAAAACAAATCTAAAACATACACATAGATAATATGTACTAAAATAATATATAATCCTAATTGGTACCAATGTTAAAAACCTATCATAATTATACAAGAAGATGTGAGGTTGCTTTAAAATGTCAGAATAATAAACGGAAAAAAAGATAAAACTAGTGTTCACATATAAAGCTAAACTTTTATGAGGTAGATATATATATATAGTAGTCCTATCTCAATATATTTTAAAGAACACACTATATGAGTCTAAAAAGCAATGTGGTTAACACAGTTCTTTAAGTGCACTATTGCAAAGGGTGCCGCACAATTTTCCACAGAGTATTTGAAAAAGCTGTTGGCTGTATTTAGACTCCTTGTCAAATTAAACAGTGTAGTCAAATGTCAGATAAATGTCTTTCAGATATCCGCTTTGCATGCAAAGTTAGAAAAAGATTACCTTTAGGATCCGGTATTATAGTGGTAAAACGATTCTACCTCTGCTCCGTAATTTTCTCTTTAAACAGAGATCCTTTATGCTGCTGTCCGGCTTTTAAGATTTGAGATATATTTTTTTAGTCAAGCGTAACAGTTAACCAGAGCTCTGAAGTCGTGCTATCCAGACGATTATTAAATTAAATTTCACTCAATCGAATGCATTTACTTTTAACCTGTAATATGCACGCTACTGTGATGTGCGCAAAGAGCCGCAAGACCCACATGGAACACACAGACACAGCCTCATGTACTCCAGTATGCTACTCTCTTTGTTGCTTAGCCTGCTAAAAAAAAAAACCCTCTTTTTTAAGTCTGGGCAAGTTTTTAGCTGTAATGTCTGGTATACACTGCACAGTAGCCAGAGTTGCTAGGGGGTGGGAATTTTTACTAGAGAAAGTACTTAACCCCTAAACCGCCATTACCCTACCGCAATAACCCCTTCACTACTTAACCCCTAAACTACCATTATGCCCACCACAATAATCCCCTACTTTATTGACAACCCCTAACCTAATACTCCCTATGTTCCAAAAATTAAAAAAACACTACCTGTAAAAAAAAAAAAATACTACCGGGAAAGCTCTATCCTAAAACTAAAGCACCCTTAAAAAAGACACCACCTAACAAACCCTATACTAAAACTAAAATAACCCCCCACCAAAAACCTATTTTTAAAAAACCTAATAAAAAAATCACCATGAAAAGTGCATTTGTCAGGCAGTGCCCTGGTTGAAGTGATTATAGCTCTTTTGCCCAAAAAGTGATTGTAGCTCTTTTGTCAAAAAAGTGATTACAGATCTTTTTTGCAAAAAAAGTTATTCTAGCTCTTTTGGGAAAAAAAAAATCTATCCTAAAAAAAGCCCTCCCCCCAAAAAAAACTTAAGGCTACACCCCAAAGTTTTTACTTTATCTTTAATCCGACTCCTTTGGCGGGCAACGGTGGGTCCATGGCAGCAGTGGTCCTCTGGTGATTGTTGCCTGTTAGCCCTCCTCAGTCCTCTTCAGTGCTCCTCTTCTGATCTTCCACTCGATCCTTCTTCATGCTGTTGATGCAGCACACTAAAGATTGGATGCTAGGTTCTCACTTATATAAGGGTGCCCTTGCATTTCTGTTGGCTGATTTTTAAAATTATATTTCAAATCAGCTCATAGAAATGCAATTAAATTCCGGTGTTTCATTATAAAATTATATATTGCATAATATATAGTTTATTTTCCATTACAACATAAAAACTACACATACTGTCATTTAAAATGATATTAGTAAGATTGTCAAAAAATTACTACTTAATTAGAAATTGCACCTAGTGGGCAGAGTTATTATTATTATTATTATTCTTTATTTATAAAGAGCCAACAGATTCCCCAACGCTGTTGATGAGTACAAATATAAAGTACAGTACAATATAAGACACCAGACAAAATTTAACAAATACAGGGAGAATTGAGGGCCCTGTTCCTGTAGGAACTTACAATCTAGATTAATAAAAGGGTGAGAAACAGGAGATGGGTACTGCAAAGGTGAGAATGATGTTAGTGTGGAGTTAGATGAGGGCAACTAAAAGGCAAGTGGAATTCATTAGTTAATGATTTGGTGATAGGCTTCCCTGAACAAAAAGGTCTTTAAGGAGCGTTTAAAAGAGAAGAGGTTGGGGGAAAGTCTGAGAGCTCGGGGAAGTGTGTTCCAGAGGGATGGTGCCGCACTAGAGAAGTCCTGTAGTCTAGCATGGGAGGAGGTGATGCTAGAAGATGCGAGGAGAAGGTCATTGTTGGATCTTAGGGGTGGGCTGGAGTATATTTATTGATGAGTAAAGACAGGTGGGGGGGTTTGGTTAGTAAGGGCTTTGTAGATCAGGGTGAGAATTTAGAATTTAATTCTGCTGTGAATAGGGAGCCAGTGAAGGGACTCGCAGAGGGGTTCAGCAGATACAGAGCGTCGGGAGAGGTGGATTAGACTAGCAGAGACATTTAGGATGGATTAAAGGTGGGAGAGGTGGGCGAGAGGAAGGCCAGTTAGTAGGTTATTACAGAAGTGAAGTCGGGAAATTACTAGTGAGTGAATTAACTGTTGAGTAGTTTCAGCACTCATAAATGGATGAATTTTGGAGGTATTGCATAGGTGATTGCGACAAGATGTAGAGAGCAATTGGATGTGGGGTATGAAGGACAGATTGGAGTCAAGTGTAACTCCTAGGCAGTGGACTTGGGGTGATAGGGCGATAGTAATGTCGTTAACAGTGATAGTAAAGTTAGAAACTTGAGTAGAATTAGATGGGGGATTAGAAGGCGCTCAGTCTTGGACATGTTAATTTTTAGGTGGTGAGAGGCCATCCAGGAAGAAATGCCAGATAAGCAGTCGCTTATGTGGGAAAGGACAGAAGGAGAGAGTGCAGGGGTGGATAGGTAAATCTGAGTATCATCAGCATAGAGGTGATAGTTGAAGCCATAGCTACTGATAAGTTTCCCAGTGAGGAGGTATAGACAGAGAAGAGTAGAGGACCCAGAACAGAGCCTTGAGGTACTCCAACAGACAGAGGCAATGAAAATGAGGAGTCACCAGCAAATGAGACAGAAAAAGACCTATAAGAGAGGTAAGAATTGATGCAGAAGAGGGTAATGTCACAGAGCTCAAGGGAGCTGAGAGTCCATAGGAGAAGGGGATGGTCAACGGTTTCAAAGACAGGTTGAGTAAGATAAGTATAGAGTAGTGGCCATTGTTTTTAGTAGAAAGAAGATCGTTTGTAACCTTGGTGAGGGCAGTCTCAGGTGAGTGTTGGGGGCAGAAGCCAGATTGCAGGTGGTCAAGCAATGAGTTGGAGGACAGGAAGTGGGTTAGGCAATCAAAAAATTGTTTTTCCAGGACTTTTGAAGCTAGCGGAAGCAGTGATATGGAGCGGTAGTTTGCAGGAGAATTGGGGTCAAAGGAGGGTTTTTTGAAAATGAGGGTGACCTTTGCATGTTTGAAGAAAGATGGGAAAGAACCGGTAGTAAGGGATCTGTTGAATATGTGAGTAAGAGCTGAAGTGAGGGTAGAAGACAGATAAAGTATTAGATGTGAAGGGATAGGAAGTGAGGTGTGAGGAAGACAGTAGAGAACTCACTTCATTCTCAGTGGTTGGGGAGAATGTGCCGAGAGTGGTGGAGGGGGTGACCGGGGGCGGAGATGGAAGGTTGCAGTCTTGTGTTGGGATATTACTTTGGATGGCAAGTGTTTTGTTAAAAAAATGGACTGCCAGTTCTTGAGCACTAAAGGCAGATTAATGGGGTGGTGCAGGTGGATAGAGAAGAGAGTTGAAAATGGAGAAGAGACATTTAGGGTTTGAGGAGTGAGAAGATATAAGAGAAGTAGGTTTGCTTGTCTAAGTGAAGGGCAGAGGAGTAAGAATAAAGAATAAACTTATAGTGGAGGAAATCGGGTTCAGAGCAGGATTTCCTCCAGGCACGTTCAGCAGCACAGGAACATTTTTGCAGGTAGCGTGTTTGCTGAGAGTGCCAGGGCTGGAGCTGATGATGTGGGGTTTTGCGTATTTGTGGAGGAGCAAGGGCGTCAAGTGCAGAGGAGAGATTATTGCTATAGTGGGTTGTAACAAGGGAAAGGACAGAAGGAGAGAGTGCAGGGGTGGATAGGTAAATCTGAGTATCATCAGCATAGAGGTGATAGTTGAAGCCATAGCTACTGATAAGTTTACCAGTGAGGAGGTATAGACAGAGAAGAGTAGAGGACCCAGAACAGAGCCTTGAGGTACTCCAACAGACAGAGGCAATGAAAATGAGGAGTCACCAGCAAATGAGACAGAAAAAGACCTATAAGAGAGGTAAGAATGGATGCAGAAGAGGGCAATGTCATAGAGCTCAAGGGAGCTGAGAGTCCATAGGAGAAGGGGATGGTCAACGGTGTCAAAGACAGGTTGAGTAAGATAAGTATAGAGTAGTGGCCATTGTTTTTAGTAGAAAGAAGATCGTTAGTAACCTTGGTGAGGGCAGTCTCAGGTGAGTGTTGGGGGCAGAAGCCAGATTGCAGGTGGTCAAGCAATGAGTTGGAGGACAGGAAGTGGGTTAGGCAATCAAAAAATTGTTTTTCCAGGACTTTTGAAGCTAGTGGAAGCAGTGATATGGAGCAGTAGTTTACAGGAGAATTGGGGTCAAAGGAGGGTTTTTTGAAAATGAGGGTGACCTTTGCATGTTTGAAGAAAGATGGGAAAGAACCGGTAGTAAGGGATCTGTTGAATATGTGAGTAAGAGCTGAAGTGAGGGTAGAAGACAGATAAAGTATTAGATGTGAAGGGATAGGAAGTGAGGTGTGAGGAAGACAGTAGAGAACTCACTTCATTCTCAGTGGTTGGGGGGAAGGTGCCGAGAGTGGTGGAGGGGTGACCGGGGGCGGAGATGGAAGGTTGCAGTCTTGTGTTGGGATATTACTATGGATGGTAAGTGTTTTGTTAAAAAAATGGACTGCCAGTTCTTGAGCACTAAAGGCAGATTAATGGGGTGGTGCAGGTGGATAGAGAAGAGAGTTGAAAATGGAGAAGAGACATTTAGGGTTTGAGGAGTGAGAAGATATAAGAGAAGTAGGTTTGCTTGGCTAAGTGAAGGGCAGAGGAGTAAGAATAATGAATAAACTTATAGTGGAGGAAATCGGGTTCAGAGCAGGATTTCCTCCAGGCACGTTCAGCAGCACAGGAACATTTTTGCAGGTAGCGTGTTTGCTGAGAGTGCCAGGGCTGGAGCTGATGATGTGGGGTTTTGCGTATTTGTGGAGGAGCAAGGGCGTCAAGTGCAGAGGAGAGATTATTGCTATAGTGGGTTGTAATAAGGTCAGTGCAGGATATTGTGGGAGTGTGGGGGAGGCGTTTTTGAATAAGGTTGGAGAGGATCCACAGTGTGCAGATTTCTACATGTGCGGAGGCGAGGGGGAGAAGTAGGTTTAGCATGTACATTAAGCATGTATTATTATAGGTGAGCGGATGGTGGTCTGAGATGGGAAATGGGTGAGAGGTGACAGAGGTAGGAGAATACCAGATCAATAGAGTGTCTGTCGCAGTGAGTAGGGAATAGGGTGGATTGTGAGAGACCAAAGGAGTTTGTGAGTGAGAGACGTTTAGATGCAGCAGGGGCAGATGGGTTATCAATGGGGATGTTGAAGTCCCCTAGGATTAGAGCAGATGTATTTATAGAGAGAAAGTGAGAAAGCCAGGCAGCAAAGATGTCAAGGAATTGGGAGGTTGGTTCAGGGGGTTGATAGATAACTGCCAAACTGAGTTAGAGGGGAGAGAACAGGCGGATGCAGTGGACTTCAAAGGAGGAGAAGGAGAGAGATGGATGAGGATGCAGGTGCTGATAGGAGCAGGAGGGGTAGAGTAAGATTCCAACATCACCACCATGTCTCTCACCTAGCCTAGGTGTGTGGCTAAAGTGGAACTCATTGTGCGTGAGAGCAGCAATGAAAGCAGTGTCAGAAAAAGATAGCCATGTTTCATTGCTAGAAAACTGAAATCGTCAGAAACAAACAGGTCTATGACATATAAAACTATTTAATTAACAGGTTTAATCACTTGGCTTGAGAAAGGGCACTTCTTGAAACGTTGCTATGTTTACTCTACTTCTATCAAAGTGCTTCTTGGAGGGAGTGTGTGTGTGTGTAAATATATATTGATCTATAGCTATATCTATCTATCTATCTATCTATCTATCTATCTCTCTCTCTCTCTCTCTCTCTCTCTCTCTCTCTATATATATATATATATATATATATATATATATATATATATATATATATATATACACACACAGTGTGGGTTTTAGTTGTGTACTTGGGGGTGCACCCCATTTGTAAGTTAAGTACTCCCAAACCACAAAGGGGCTAGTTGCCAGGAATTTGGAAGGTAGTGCCTTTTTCATTCACAGTGCTCTACTTAACACAAAGAGGGGGGTAAAGAAGGAAATGAGGGGTTCAACCTCTTAACAACAACGATATACCCTGTACATTCCTGTACTTAAGGAGTTATTGGCCCTGTATTAGTGTGGGTTTAGGGCGGCATTGAACTATAGCACAGACTTTCCCACTGCTGGCCAGAGCAATGACAGCCAATGTACAGGGTACGTTAGCTGTGGTTAAATGGACAGTCTACAATAGATTTTTTATTGTTTTAAAAGACACATAATCCTTTTATTACCCATTTCCCAGTTTTGCATAACCAACAGTTATATTAATATATTTTTTAACTCTGTGACTACCTTGTATCTAAGAACCTACTGACAGCCCCCTTATCACATGATTGTAACTATTTATTATCTATTGACTTGCATTGTGTTTACTTAAATAACTTTCTGTGCCTGAACACAGTGTTATCTATATGGCCCACGTGAACTATCAAGTCTTTTGTTGAGAAAAGCAATTTAAAAAGCATGTGATTAGAGGCAGCCCTCAAGCGCTTAGAAATTAGCACATGAGCCTACCTAGGTTTAGTTTCAACTAAGAATACTAAGAGAAAAAAAGCAAATTTGATGATAAAAGTAAATTGGAAAGTTGATTAAAGTTACATGTTCTATCTGAATAATAAAAGTTTAATTTTGACTAGACTGTCCCTTTAAGGGTTAATTTAAAATAATCCTAAAAATGTAGGAACAAATAGTAGTACAAGAGGGCCTTCATCTGTACCGAGGCACATTTTTTTAATTTATTTTTTTATTTCAAAGAAATGGTAAGTTAAATGTTCAGCAAGGTCTGTGAACTTCATTCACTTTAGACTTTTTTCATGTGGCCATTTTATTTGTAAACCTACTGCCACTGTTTGGAATCGTGTCTACTTATTTCATGAAAATAAATAATTCACCGTATTTCTTAAATGTTATCAGTTTAAATATTGTCAGACAGCTGCGTGACTTTGTTTTATGTTTTAAAATGCTCTAAATTTACCAGTTCCTCCTTGTCTCTCATGTCTCTCTTTTTCTTAAAATTGATTCCGAAGCACAGGACAAAACAGCAGTAAAACTAATAAAATTCATTTGATATTTTCCTTTGTGCTAGTTCCCCATAGAGTAATAATCGTCTTTCTTAATTTTAGTTTAAAACATGATTAGTTGCACAATGTTCTGAAAAGAATGAAGAAAAGTTAGGTACATTTACTGTTGCTAATAAGGCTATTGTCAAATAAAAATATGCTAAGCAGTACATGTTCCTTTTGTGTTTTTTAACTTAAAATTCAATTATTTTACTTAGAATGCTATTGTCGAATAAAATTAAGTAGTTCGTGTTAATCTAAAGAACATAGCGTTCAATCCCAATCTATTGGCAGTTTTGTCCCCAAAATGTTTTTTTTTTTGTTACCACCCACATTTGTCGTAGAGTTTCTCAGGTGTTCACAATGCTCAATGGATTTATTTATTAAAAGCTTGCAGCCACGAATGTCTTTTCAGCAGAAAAACTTGTGAAAAAGCAGTTCTTGAAATAGAGACTGGGAACTTACCTGAAAATGAGAGATAATAGCCCTTTCACACCTCTTAAAGGAACATTGAACCCAAAAAAATTTATTTCAAGATTCAGATAGAGTATGCAATTTTAAGCAAGTTTCTAATTTACTCCTGTTATCAAATTTTCTTCATTCTCTTGGTATCTATTTTAAAAGCAAGAATGTAAGTTTAGATGCCGGCCCATTTTTGGTGAACAGCCTGGGTTGTTCTTGCTGATTGGTGGATAAATTTACCCACCAATAAACAAGTTCTGTCCAGGGTCTGAACCAAAAATTGTCTAGCTTCTTAGCTTAGATACCTTCTTTTTCAAATAAAGATAGCAAGAGAACGAAGAAAAATTGAAAATAGGAGTAAATTAAAAAGTTGCTTAAAATTGCATGCTCTATCTGAATCGCAAAAGAAAAAAATTGGGTTCAGTGTCCTGGGTACAGTAAAGATCTATTCAATAACACTTTTGTTCACTGTGGAATGAAAATACTTATTTACATATGGGAGATTAATCTAATGCAATCCCATTCCATCATCACCTCTGATTAACCATCTACATTCCATTTGGATCATGGCATGATGGGCATACTTTAACAGTCACATCAGGACCCTAACATCTATAAATGGCGTGGAGTAAGCTGTTTTTAATGTTTGATTTTAAGTCACATTCAAACTGTTGTGTTTGTCACTATCTATCTATCTATCTATCTATCTATCTATCTACATATATATATATATATACTATACTATATACATTTTCTTGGCTAGAAAAATAGCTGAAAATCTCTTAGCCAATAGATTATGATCAAGGACATAATAAGGCAAAGGACTTCTCTTTTGAAAGAGTCCTTTCTTTTTTGTGGAGTCACCCACTGGATCACAATGGCAACACAAGCCCCTTGATAGATTTATTATGCCAAATAAATTACAATTTTGGACCTCCCCTCTGTTGCAGATCCAATACACAGAAGAAAATGTGACCGCTCATTTGCAAGATGAAATCTACTGTTTTAATTGAGTGGTCCTATGTCCCTCCAGCTACCCTGTGATTGTCATAGTAATGAGAAAATACAGTATTTGTCCTTTTTGGTGAGTCTAGCAAACCTAAATAAACCACTTACATCAGCTAGTTCCATACATATGCCCTTAGACCCCTTTGTTTTAAAAGGGGAGTTAATTTTTTAAACATAAATAATTTTATGTCTCTGTAGTTGCCATGTAGTGGTAATGACAATAATAATTACCTAGCAGCAGTGGCTAGCTAATATAAAAAAAAAACTATGCTGAACTTATGCTAAATTAATACATTTTGAAAGCAATGTCATGTTTATGGTATTTCTATACCATAAAATATGGGGGAGTATAAAGTTAACCTTAAAGATAAATATTAAGGGCCACATAGCAGAATATGTTCTAAGTATTTCTAAATAGATATTCCTTTATATATTTTTACCTATATATAATCATCTATATATATATATATATATATATATATATATATATATACAGTATACATATATATATACATATATATATATATATATTTATAGGTATAGATATATATATTTACCAAAATATCATCAGATATATGAAGAAATATGTATTTCTGAATAAATAGATTATATTCTTGTATGCAATCGGGTTTGCGTGAGAGGGGTTGTTAGTTTTTTCCCCCACGTTTTTTGCTCCATTGACTTATATGGGGGAATAGGTTATCGCGTGCACGATATTGTAAGTTCAGCTATTTGCATGCGTTGGGTTTAGCGCGAGCGTGATAACTTTTTACTTTCAACTCGTAATACCAGCGCAACCCAACAAGTGCAAAAAGTTTACTTCTAGCGCAATTAGATCTTTAGCCAAAGTGCTAAATAGTGCTCCACGTGTAATCTTGCCCTACGTCTATAGGGAATGCTGGGGGTGGACCTCATCTTTTCCAATATAATCAACCTTTTATGCTTTCCTCTTCTCCCTCTTTTACTTCTCTCCATGCTCAGCATAGAGCATTGCACATATATAAAGCTGCCACTTTGCTAATTAAGTGCAGCTGGTCCCTTTCAGGTTTTGAGGTGTTACAGTAATGATTAGGAAAGCATAGCACCACCAGAACCTCTAAGAACTGCCACTGCTCATGTGAATAAGCACACATAAGAAATGAATAAATAAAATTAAAAAAATCATGTTTTAGGCACTGGGAGCAGTCATTCAGATTTTACCCCTCATTTTGCAGAGGAGGGACAAAACAGCCCCTCTCAACCCTGCCTAGCCACACCCCTAACAAATCGGACTGCCATTCTATTGTCTTCCCCCATGTATTAATAATAGACACAAACAATAGAAAAGGTTATAGGGGACACCCTCTGATAGGATAGAGTACTTTAAAAATAATAATGTCCAATAATTAATTATAAATGTCCAAATTGCGGAAATCACTAATAGATTCTCACCTTTCAGTGTCCAGGGTATTCCAAACAGACAAGAGAAATGTTTCTTATGTGCGGCCCAGGCAGCTCCTTGTAACAAACGGTAACACTATTCTGTTAAATTAAAAAGACAAATGAGGGTTACATGGCTGAGTATATTTTTGAGAGGACTCCCAAATAATTAGAAAAAAGTAAACTCACAGAGATAAAGCACCACCACGTGCTATAGTTGTAGGCTGGAACGTCACAGTTGTCTAGCAGACTGCACTCCGCCCTACTTCAGGAATCAGATCTTACTTCAGTCCTCCTGATCTCAGTCAGGAGACCATTATTGTTGTTGCAAAAACTAACATGTTTATTAGAAACAATGATAAAAACAATAAAAATAATGTGACACATTTCACTGCCATACTTGGTCTGTTTCCTCAGGCTTGTTTAAAAACTAAATAACACTGTTTAAAACACACAAAAACACTCAAGATGATATGATGTACTTCAGACACCTGTGTGGTGTAGTATCCTGATCCAATCAGCCGCTGCCCTTCACTATAAAGGCAGAATAAAAATGTGGTCAATAGTATATACTACAATCTCTAAACATCCTAAATCCCCAGATAATAAAACAATCCGAAGATAAAATATGTCCTCTATTGCTCGAACTACTCATTTTCAAATTCTTTATGCTAGTTTTTGAAATTTATGAAAACTAATAGTGAAAATGCATATAAAAAACAGTATGTGATTATGTGGGTAACACATAAAAAGTCACCAAAATAAAAAAGAAAGTTTAAAAAATAAAATAAAAACTGCTTAAGCACAGGGCTCAGCATTGAAAGGGACAAAATACATGGAAATTACATATATTTCCTTTAATATATGGTTCTTCCATTTTGCTTTTAATTAAACTGTGCGCTTGCAAGAGAGTGTCAGACTTTCTATCTTTTATTTGTTTTATAATTTTCCCTTTGGCTTTACACAAAAGCTGTTCTGGGTTTAACTGCATGCGTCACTGAAAGCTGGGCAGCTGCCTGTGAGTGCTGATGAGGACCCAGGACTGTTAGTTGAGAGTGCAGTCCTTTTCCTCGTTTTGTACATATCTAAGAGCAGTAAGTCACCTAAAGAACCTATAAAGAGAGGGTCAACCCCCATGTAATACATGATGGATCTTGCAACATATGAAATAACATATTGGAATATTTAGTAGATATTCTAAATGTTTCTTTCCTTTTGATCATTTATTTTGAGGACCCAACCTTTTCATAGAGGGTAAATTAGACTGTTTTGAGAACAGTTTTTCCAAATAGGCTTTCTTACATGTCTTTATTTCAAATATGTAGCTTACGTCTGCAGGGGTGTACATGAACTGCTGGTCAATTATTCATAACTATACTTCGGAGTGTGGCTAATGCATATGCATGTCAGCAAGTTAATTAAAACCTTCTCTTTAGTGTGATATAAGCTTTAAGTGCTGTGTGCCTACATCAAATGATTGCTTTTGTTAAGTTTTAACAGCAATTTGTGTAGAGGTTTTGTTGTGGGTCCATCTTCTAATTCCTTTATAGGGCTAGATTATGAGTGGCACTAATTGTTGCACAACGGTGATATTGATTTTTGTATCTGCTTTTTGCGTGTAACGTATATACCTATATACAGGGGTGGAAAAATATCACTATGGTTTACTAGTCAGTGGTTAAAAGCTTCTAGCCCAGAGAGAAAAGTTACTAGTCTACTTAATGTTAAAGAGAGGAAAAAGTCAAATTTCAAAGTCGTCTGCTGCAATTTCTAAGTCGCCCGGGACCTATATATCTGTTTCTATAGATAAATAGGTATATAGATTTATTTCACATTAACAGTATCAGATATATATATATATATATATATATATATATATATATGTATATATATATATATATATATATATATATATATTTATATTTATATATACAGACTCCAAATAAGTGCACTCTCACTTGCCAACCCAGACACAGACCAGGGTGCTTAACAAAATATTCAATCTGGATAAGGATAAGCACTCGCTGGATTTCAACACAAAATTATTTATTTGGCAGTGACGTTTCGGGGCATTCACCCCTTCCTTTTTCATAATAAAAAGCCCACTATTTTCTATGTGAAGAATATGCATCAGGGTTCGCAATTTAGGTCTAACGCAGTTGAGTTTCTGCACATGAAGTATTGCTAATATTAATTTTTAATATTAAATATTAAAAATGTTAATAATAATTTTGAAAAATGATTTTACATCCTGAAAAAAATAGTTCTAAGTATCATTTAGAATTTTTTTACAGGATGTATAATAATTTTTAAGAATTTAATACGTATTTTAAAATATTTTATATTTAAATAACGCACATTGAAGTTAGCAAGTCTTCATGTGTGCTAACCTGACCCAGCTAGACTTAAATTGTGAACCTAGATGCGTTTTAAGTATATTTTACATTCCTATGTTTTTCACATAGAAAATAATGTAATTTTTATTATGAAATATAGTTATAGGTATATAAAAAAAAAATATGTATTTACAATAAACAGTACATTGTTCTGTAAGCGAAGAATATTGGAATGTGAAGTATTCATAACTCCGGGCAGGTTAGCACATGAGTGATAGGTGTTAGGTTTTTTCTACTGTGTTCTCCGTTGACTTCTATGGGGAGAACATGCTAGCACGGTCGCTATATTTGATTAACGCTTCGGGTTTCGCTCAAGCGCAAACTTTTTTTCTTTCAACTTGTAAAATGCGCGCTACCCAACGCAAGCAAGAAGCCTCCATCTATCAAGTGGGTGTACTAAATAGCACTCTACTTGTTATCTAACCCCTAGTGTGGTAACATACAATTTAACCTCTTGATAAAATATCTCACAGCATCTTAGAATGACATAAAAGGAAAAGTTGTTCTAAACCATTATGGGGTGCAAAGAATTTAACATAATGCTTAATATTAAAGATGTAGGGGTTCTGTTGGTAAGCCTTATCTTATACTAGCTATGGATACAATTTGAGAATTTGAAAAACAAAATATAATGGGCCAGATTACAAGTTAAACGCAAAGAATCACTTCTGGGAAAGCGATATTTGCAATCAATTTAGTAATATCAGCACACACAAATATAATCCCCCTGTCCCCCACACACAATTTTTAGAACAAAATTACTTCTTCAGGCAAAAGTCATTATTTAGTGTGACCTCTCAGCACTAAGCACATCTTGAACTCTTTTGGAGAGACTGTCCTGAGGTTTTCTGAAGTAATCTTCTGGTATATTATACCAGGCTTCTTTCAGCAGTTCTCAAAGCTCTTCTTTAGATCTAGGTTGTCTTTTTTCTTTCTTTCTCTGACCAGGTGATCGTATACTACCTCTATAATATTCAGGTCTGAACTTTGTAGCTTTTTTTCTCTCCAAATATGATTTCACTGAATTAGCAGTGTGCTTGGGATCATTATCATGCTGAAACATAAAAACGTTTCCATTCAGGCGATTTCCAGAAGGAATGGCATGATGAATTAAAACCTGACAGTACTTTTCAGCATTCATTATCAAATCTATTTGGTCAATATGGCCAACATCACTGGCAGAAATGCAGCCCAAAACCAGGACAGAGGCTCCACCATATTTTACTGAAGACCGCAAGCACTCATTCTTCCATCTCTCTCCAACTCTTCTTCTCACATATTGTCGATGATTGGACCAAAAAATTTCAAATTTGGATTTGTCACTCCATAATACTCTTTTCCACTGATCTTCATTCCAATCTTTGTGAGCTTTTGCATATCTTAGCCTTTTTCCTGTTCCCCTTCTGAAAAAGTCATTTCTTGGCTGCTAGCCTTCCACAAAGATCATTCCTGATCAAGCTTCTTCAGACTGTAGAAGGGTCAACTTGGCATCTCGATGAAGCTGCCAGATGCTGAGCCATGTCCTTGCTGGACTTCTTGCGGTCTCTCAAAGAAAAAACTCTAAGAAACTTCTCATCAGATTTTGAAAGTTTTTTTTTGCCTTCCGGTCCTTTTTTTGTCTTTGACCTCTCAGTATCCAGTTTATTTGCTGATTTCCTTTTGAGAGTGGTAAAAGTATGATTTTATGTCTGTCAAATGCTGTGATCTTTGACATTTTGAATGGGATGATGTGATTGAAAGTTAGTCTTATTAGCAAGCTTTCAATGAATTAAATTGACATGAAATAGTAGGACAAATACAGGTGTTTGCAATTACATTAATTAGGGTTCGATTCTATTTAGGTTTTTGAGAGCCAGGTTCCTGCAATTGCTCAAGTGTAAAGGGAGGTCACACCAAATACTTGCCACTTTAGCTTATAGAAGCTGTTTTTTCAGATATTTGTTTGTTTTCTATTACGGCATATAAATATCCTGTATTTTCTGGTTGTATTCTAATAAAGAGACTGATAAATAATTATATATGGTCATTATACTATTGCTAAAACAACAAATCAAATGGTGGCCTAAGACTTTTGCGCAGTACTGTTAATTTATAGGGAAGACACAGTTCCTATAGACAGCAATGTAAAGGCACTATCTTGGCCCTCCCTGGTAGTATACCTACCAGTGAGAACCCCTCCCCGAAGGGGCGTGGACAGAACTGCCCACTCCCAGACAGTATTACCCCCTTCTTCTAGTTCTGTCCAACCTTGCAGGTGGACAGAGCTGGGAGACCTCCAGCGTATTTCTGTACAAATCTTTTGTTTCATTTGTTCATGTGTGAGCATTACCTGGCTTCCGTAGGGTTATACTTACCTATTTTTATTGCACAGCAAAGTTCTTTGTAAGGGGGCACTGTGGTCTTGAGCAGGCAGTGTACACTTCATCTGAAGCTGTCTTGTGGATGCTGCCATCTTAACTGTTATGTCATCAGGACGATACGTCATGGGGGCCGCATTTGAGGGCTGTTCAGGTGGCGTGTGTGCACCAATCTCTAAAGCCTTGCTGTCGGCTTGCTGGTGCGTTTGTCTGAGGCTTTGCTTAAGCAATAGGAACTCCATGAATAATTTTATGCTCAGTAAATTTTTAAGCCGGTTATTGCTGGTATTTAGGAAAGCGTTTTTCTGCATTCACTGAGTTTATGCAGACAGCATTTTAGAGGATTCTGCCTCTGAAATTGTGACTGCCCAGGATCTTTCTGATAAGAAGACAAGGCATGCTGCATTTATTTTTTAATATTAATTTAATATTAATGCACATTGTGTCTCATATGTTTTACATACACATATATAACTGCTCCAAAAAATAAAGGGAACACTAAAATAACACATCCTAGATCTGAATGAATTAAATATTCTAATGAAGTACTTTGTTCTTTACATAGGTGAATGTGCTGACAACAAAATCACACAAAAAGTAAAAAATGGAAATCAAATGTTTCAACCCATGGAGTTCTGGATTTGGAGTCGCACTCAAAATTAAAGTGGAAAAACACACTACAGGCTGATCCAACTTTGATGTAATGTCCTTAAAACAAGTCAAAATAAGGCTAAGTAGTGTGTGTGGCCTCCACGTGCCTGTATGACCTCCCTACAATGCCTGTGCATGCTCCTGATGAGGTGGCAGATGATCTCCTGAGGGATCTCCTCCCAGACCTGGACTAAAGCATCTGCCAACTCCTGGACAGTCTGTGGTGCAATGTGACGTTGGTGGATGGAGCGAGACATGATGAGCCAGATGTGCTCAATTGGATTCAGGTCTGGGGAACGGGCGGGCCAGTCCATAGCATCAATGCCTTCATCTTGCAGGAACTGCTGACACACTCCAGCCACATGAGGTCTATCATTGTCTTGCATTAGGAGGAACCCAGGGCCAACCGCACAAGCATTTGGTCTCACAAGTGGTCTGAGGATCTCATCTTGGTACCTAATGGCAGTCAGGCTACCTCTGGCGAGCACATGGAGGGGTGTGCGGCCCCCCCAAAGAAATGCCACCCCACACCATTACTGACCCACTGCCAAACCGGTCATGCTGGAGGATGTTGCAGGCAGCAGAACGTTCTCCACGGCGTCTCCAGACTCTGTCACGTCTGTCACATGTGCTCAGTGTGAACCTGCTTTCATCTGTGAAGAGCACAGGGCGCCAGTGGTGAATTTGCCTATCTTGGTGTTCTCTGGCAAATGCCAAACGTCCTGCACGGTGTTGGGCTGTAAGCACAACCCCCACCTGTGGACGTCGGGCCCTAATACCACCCTCATGGAGTCTGTTTCTGACCATTTGAGCAGACACATGCACATTTGTGGTCTGCTGGAGGTCATTTTGCAGTGCTCTGGCAGTGCTCCTCCTGTTCCTCCTTGCACAAAGGCGGAGGTTGCGGTCCTGCTGCTGGGTTGTTGACCTCCTATGGCCTCCTCCACGTCTCCTGATGTACTGGCCTGTCTCCTGGTAGTGCCTCCATGCTCTGGACACTACGCTGACAGACACAGCAATCCTTCTTGCCACAGCTCGCATTGATGTGCCATCCTGGATGAGCTGCACTACCTGAGCCACTTGTGTGGGTTGTAGACTCCGTCTCATGCTACCACTAGAGTGAAAGCACAGCCAGCATTCAAAAGTGACCAAAACATCAGCCAGAAAGCATAGGAACTGAGAAGTGGTCTGTGGTCACCACCTGCAGAACCACTCATTTATTGGGGGTGTCTTGCTAATTGCCTATAATTTCCACCTGTTGTCTATCCCATTTGCACAACAGCATGTGAAATTTATCGTGTTGCTTCCTAAGTGGACAGTTTGATTTCACAGAAGTGTGATTGACTTGGAGTTACATTGTGTTTTTTAAGTGTTCCCTTTATTTTTTTGAGCAGTGTATATATATATATATATATATATATGTTTGTCTTGTTGTTTTTATAGCCATGTGCCAATGCCTAACCCCACCTGTTCCCTTTGGAAGTCCTTGCTGACAGGATAATAAGGTATGTAAACTTGTACTGGGCAAATTTATGGTAAAAACTGCTTGGGCTTGGAAAAGTATTAGCTTATATGCTGGCTTGTTTTCTTTTTTTATAATAAAGCTTCAGCCTTAGCTCACCTGTTCTCTTTGTTTAAACTTCTGTTGGCAAATAAGTTATGTTTAAATCTGCATTAGATATTCCTTGTTGACAAATATAAGTTATGTAGAGTACATATTGCACACATTGTGTACCTGAGAATTTTTTTAAATTAATTCAATTTTTCAGATGCCTTGGGAAGTTTCCTTTAATTTTACTGCATTGGGTAAATTTATTTAGGCTATATTAGACTTTGAGAGTTAAGTATAAGTGGCGTTAAAGGGACATAATATTCATATGCTAAATCACTTGAAACTGATGCAGTATAACTGTAAAAAGCTGACAGGAAAATATCACCTGAACATCTCTATGTAAAAAAGGAAGATATTTTACTTCACAATCTCCTCAGCTCAGCAGAGTAAGTTCTGTGTAAAAAGTTATGCTCCCAGCTGCAGGTAAAAAAAAAAAAAAAATAAGAAATGAACAGCAGTCAATCTGCATCAACAGTGCTGAGGTCATGAACTCTTTTACTTTGATCTCATGAGATTTGACTTAACTCTCATGAGATTTCATGGTAAACTTCCTTAAACTGAATAGGGAAATAAGATAAATGTTCACGAAGCTCGCTCCTTTGCCTGTCCCGGGACAGACATACTGATATGCTGCTTAGAAGTCTTTTACAATAGGATGTGGCTACTAAGGAACTTTTGAAGTAAAATATCTTTCTTTTTTACATAGAGATGTTCAGGTGATCTTTTTTAGTCAGCTTCTTACAGCTATGCTGCATCACTTTCAAGTGTTTCAGCATTTGGGTATCATGGCCCTTTAAGTTTCGTCAGGCTGATTTTTTTTTTCCTAAGCCAAAAACCAGTAATGTATTTTCTGCATCTGAGGTCATTTAGTTTATTTAATAGTCTTTTTTTTGCCAAATATGAAAGGTAGCTTATTACCTGATTAAATGTTTTCTTTACCCAATGTTATACATGTGCAGTTTTGAAACTTTTCCTAAATATCATTTTGATTAAGCAGTACTGTTTCTTTGTCTTTTTTCATGGTCATTATGGGCTTATTTAAATTTCAAAAGTATGCCCTTGTGGGCTTGAGCCGTGTGTTACATAAAATGTACACTTTTCAACACTGTGAGTCCTATACAGATATATGTATTTT
This sequence comes from Bombina bombina, assembly GCF_027579735.1. Taxonomy (NCBI): domain Eukaryota; kingdom Metazoa; phylum Chordata; class Amphibia; order Anura; family Bombinatoridae; genus Bombina; species Bombina bombina. The sequence goes on along the minus strand of NC_069500.1, from coordinate 395,610,406 downwards.
ACAATTTGTCCCTATAGTTATTCAGTACTGCAGTCTAAGTACTAATGCACACAAGGCAGAACTATCTATCTGCAAGCTGTATACTATTCATTGTCACTCTGTGGTAGTATAATGTTTTAAGCACAATTACAAACATTTACATGTGTTTCAGCTGATTTTTTGTGAACTTAAAGGGACACTGAACCCAAATATTTTCTTTCTTGATTCAGATAGAGCGTGCCATTTTAAGCAACTTTCTAATTTACTCCTATTATAAAAAATGTCTTCATTCTCTTGGTCTCTTTATTTGAAATGCAGAATGTAAGTTTAGATGCCAGCCCATTTTTGGTGAATAACCTGGGTTATTCTTACTGATTGGTGGATAAATTCATCCACCAATAAAAAAGTGCTGTCCAGAGTTCTAAACCAAAAAAGAAGCTTAGATACCTTCTTTTTCAAATAAAGATAGCAAGTGAACGAAGAAAAATTGATATTAGGAGTAAATTAGAAAGTTGCTTAAAATAGCATGCTCTATCTGAATCACAAAAGATAAAAATTGGGTTCAGTATCCCTTTAATGTTCCTTTTTTTTCTAAGGTTTTGTTAAAATCTGACAGTATTTATTATTACCTTTTTTTCTCTGCATATATCACTCTATTCAGGTACTAAAGCTCTTTTCTTTGGTTTCATTTTTACACCTTTGCTTCTTTTAAATCACCTGTTTTTAATTCGCTAGGAAGCATTTAGAGGACACACCCTGATTAATATTCTCTTTTTTTGCATTTGATCAAAAATCCAAGTATGAAGCCCTTTTAGCTTTTTGAAATTGTAAGACCTTTTATGTTATTTCATTAACCTTTATAAGTACAAGATTTTTTCATTTTCTCCTTTTTTGTTCATTATATTAATAATCAGACTTTGTTTAAAAAAAAAAAAAAAAAAAAAGCTTCCAGCAGGGAGTTAGAATGATATTTGTATCCTGGCTGTGTTTTAATTGTTCAGCCTCCTGTTGCATTTATTTATTTTTCTGAAGTTAACAATCTGTTTGCCCTCTATTGCAGATCTTAAGAAAACAACCATTTTCTCTGGCACTTATGTACTAGTTATTTTTTACTTTAATGCCGAAACTATGGTTTCCACAGATCTAGTAAGTAGGGCCTTATGGCTTAGGTATTTTAAATCTGATTATGTCTCAGAAGGTAACGTATATGGTTCAAAATAAGGAACATTTCATTGTATCAATTCTATACATACATGTGGTTCTAATGTTGGTAATACCACTAATAATTCTTTATTGTACAGGTAAAGAATGTCAGAATTACTTTATAGTACATTTTGAGAGTAATAACCTGGTTTGTGGTCTGATATAGAGTAAACCTGTTTCCTATTGTAATTTAAGGTACAGGGTATTCTCTCCTGGACACATTATTAACTATCACCTAGATTACAAGTTTTGCAGTATGGTGCGGTACAGCTGTACCGCTGAAAAATTGGCCATTGCGCGTGGAATGGCAATCTCCTGTATTACAAGTCGCGGCAGTATAGCTATACTGCAAGCATTTTTGCCTGTAACGCAACTCTCCATTCCGCACTCAAAAAATTATGTTTGAGTGCGGGATTTCCATAGCGCCATATTACAGGTTGGGGGGCGGCTAAAATGCTTGCATTATAGTCTATACTGCCCTGATCCATTCTGTGATCTAAGACCAGTAGTTATGGATTTTGCAATGTTTCACAAAACTCACACCTAAAATGTTACAAAGTACACTATCACCCATAAACTACAATATTAAACCCTAAACCGCCACCCTCCTGCATCACAAATACTTTATTAAACGTATTAACCCCTAATCCGCCACCCATCCACATAGCCAACACTAAATAAAGCTATTAACCCCTAAACCGCCACCCCCCCACATCGCTACTACTAAACTAAACCTATTAACCCCTAAACCGTCACACCCCCCACATCGCAACACACTAAATTAAATTATTAACCCCTAAAGCTAATACCGCCCTAATTTTAAAATAAATTTACAATATAACTATCTTAAATAAATAAAAACTTACCTGTAAAATTTAAAAAAAAACTAAATTTAAACTATAAAGTAATCTAACATTCCTATTTTAAAACAATAAAATTAATGAAAAATAAAAAAAAACTAAATTACAAATTACAAAAATCCTAACACTACAAAATAATAAAAAAAATTACATTACAAAAAAATTAAATTGATGTCTATGGGGAAAAGCATGCATGTCAAGTCAGGCCTTGGGTTTTCATACGGTATGGAGCATAACTCACCATACCGCACAACAAGAAAAGGTTATTCAGTAACTTGAAATGGCAGCGCTCATTTTTTTGCGTTATTTACTTGTAATCTTGGTGTATGTAATTCACAGGCCTGTTTTCACACAAGCTTGGTTGTGTTTCAGTTGTAACTCTAAATTATGCCTATGTACTCAGACAGGGGTTTCACTTACATAAGGTTCTTTCTCTTCATGTTTTTCAATCCCTATTTACTTGTTCAGGTGCCTAAAGGTGTTCTCTAGTTTGGGAACATTTGAATTAGATTTTCTTCTGCTTTGGTAATTTCGACTCCCTAAGAAATTGGAGGTTGAATTTCAGTTCATAAGAAAGTTTATGAGCAAGTTTAAGGATATGTTTTTTTCAATATTATAGTCCGCCTATTTTAGACACATCTGTTTCTTTTCCCGCTGCATCTCTCTTTTTCGGTTGTACAAACAAGCTCTTTAGTGGATTCAGAATTTAAATCTGTTTAGAGGCAGTTTGTCTTCTACTGCTATGGAGAAACAAGAAGTCAGTTACTCCTGAAAAAAATCTCTCCAATGTTTGTGTGGGTTCAACTGTCAGCCATTTACATTTCAGGTTCTATGAATTTCAGGGCAGATTTCCTGTGCAGTAAGCATGTCTAACCAACAGAATGACAGGTCCTCAATTTAGCTTTTTCAGAAGATTGTGGACAAGTGATGCATTTTGATGGTAGTTCTATGGCTTTTAGTCTCTATTGTCATGTTTCACAATATTTAAAATTGTTTCCTAGATGTTCCAGCTCTAGGAATGAATACTCTGACTTTATAGTTCACTCTGATTTATGTGTTTTTTCTCTTTCCTTATCTACTGAAGAGAGTTCTACAGAAAAGAGTAACATTTTTTGTAATCTTTTTCTTTTTTTTTTATCTTGGTTATCTTGGTTTCCACTAGCAGAGGCTGACATTTCATCATACATAGATGTTACCAATATCACAGAACCTGCTGCTTCAGGATCCTCTGTTGTATCCAAACTCTTAAAGTTTTAAGTAGAAGGCATAGTTGCGGAAATTGTCTGCTGTTGTTAAATTTTCAGCCTTGTAAACCTACAACTTCTGTTTTATACTGATACTGGTTTAGTTTTTTCTCTTGGATAATCCAATTTAATGTATTTACAACAGATATTTTTCTATCTGTTGGCGTTCTTCAAATAACTTATAATTGTAATGTGTTTGTGTTCCAACACTGAAGCTTTTAGACCTCTTGGTTTTCAATTCTTTTCTTTCAGGTCTTTGTCCATATCAAATGTTAACGATCTACAATTTCATCCTGGGAACTTTCTTTTGGTCTTAAACCATTTTTGTATCCTTCTTTGTGAAATTTATATTGGGTTTCTTACATTTAAAACCATTTTTTCTGATTTTTTTCACTAGTAGAAAATGTTTAGAATTTCAGGCACTTTTTATACAGCAGTCATACCTTTATTCTTTCATCAGGATGAAATAATCTTGAAAGCTTTTGCCAAAGATTGTCTCTGACTTTTATTGTAGTCAAGATGATAGTTTACCTTCCTTCAGTCCTGATAAGCAGGAGAGGAAATAATCTTTCCATTTGATTGTGGCATGTTGCTTTCTGAATTCTGCTAAGAGAGCTTAATTACTTCATTATCTTTGTATTATTAGATAGATATTCACAAAATTTACCATCTCCATTTGGATTGTTTAAGTTATTTTCAGATCATATAAATAATAGAATGATCAGGTTCCAAAGAGGCTCATTGTATACTAAACTAGGGTTTTGTGGCATTAGGGGTTTCAAAGTAAATGCCAAGCCAGATAAACTATGTAAGGCCACTGTTTGGAGATTTAACCATATCTTGATTTCCTATTTCAAGTTTGGTGTACACCCGTCAGCTTCTGTTGGGTTTGGTTGTAGTGTTATCCTCATTATAAGGTGGATATTAGTATTTCAGTTTTGTTTTTTCTCTTTAAACTTTGGTTATTTTCTGCAGTAATTTCTTGTATTTGTGTTTTTCTTTCCTAACCTTATGTATTTCACAGCTTTGCAAATCATCTCACTGGTAGGTATTACTACCAGGGAGGGCCAAGATAACTAGAAATTTTCACCCAAAATATAGTAATTTCTATATCTTGGCCCATATCCCTGGGTAATACCTACCAGGCACCCTCCCAATTTTTTCCAAGACAACCTATTGGCTGGTCATCTCTAGGAGGAGGGGTGTGATACTGTCTGGGAGTTCCCTATATACAGGTAACTGAGGGTTTGCACAGTTCTGTCCACTCCCCTTAGGAAAGGGGTTCTCACTGGTAGGTATTACCTGGGGATATGGGCCAAGATATGGAAACTACTATATTTTGGGTGAAAATGTATATATTTTTTCAGTGCCCGCCAACTTTTGCCCTCAAAAACTGCCTAGTGCAGTCAGCTTGTTTTTTTAAAAAAATAAATACTACAATTTTTTGTTTTTAAAAAGGCGGTAGCAATAACCAGCCACTTGTAATGGCTGGTTATTTATCGTGTGCCTGTAAAAGGTGCAAATTTGCCCGTTTATGGGTGCGCGATAAATTAGTGCTCCACTTGTAATCTAGCACAATATGTTTGGGATATAAACATAAATACATTCATTTGAAGCTACAGACCTCAGATTATGATTTTGGAATAAAAAAAAAGTGTGAGGATTTTATATCTGATAACAAAATAATTTCAAGAAGGAAATAATTCAAGACTCATAGTTAACAGCCTATGTCTAATGCAACTTTACTAAAAAGCTTCTTATTTTAAACTCTGCCCTGAGAGAATGTTCTTGTCAGAATATTGACAGTTATCTCAGATCACTTATCTAGCTTCTACATGAATTCAGAGCTAAGATGACAATTGTTAAGTATATACAGGAAAAAAACAGAATCCAACAAAAAGGAGGAAGTTGTAGCATTCTATAAATACCTGTCTGTCAATTACATTTTGAACAAAAACATGACTGAGAAGATTATGATAAAAGAAAATAATATAGATGCTTTTAAAAGTAAAGAAAGTTTCTTTATTTCTATAGGTTTTAAATATAAATTATTTGGATGATGACTTTATTTATGGAACATAAATATATGTGGTGCTCACTGCAGAAAGTAAACCTTTAATTTAATTTCCTTTAAGATTATTGGCAGTAAGTCATGGTGGCAGTGATATTGACTTCTGAAAAATCATGTGCCAGTTTTATGGTTGGGTAAGGTCACAGAAGCTCTTTGTTAATTTTATAATTAAAAAAGGCAGCATGACAGATAATTTGGTTGCTTGGATCAGAGGCCTACAGAGCTTAAATCATTTGAGTAAGTGATAAGAGACATGCATGAAAAGCTTCACCATCAGCATGTATTTTTAAATTTAGGATCTTATAGCAAATGTAAGGTTTGACTCATGCCAAGGTCAGCTTAGCCTTTCATCCATCTGCAACCGATAAAATAACTGGTAATTGATATTGGGTAATAAAAAAGATATATCCTTCAATGATATATAGAAGTGTGCATAAAAATAAAATCCACTACACAATACTGATGCAATTAATTATATTAATTATGAGAATATGTCTTTACTATATAAAACCATGGATGATTACTGTAGTTAACATCCACTTAGTCAATCTCTACTGCCATTTAAATATAGAAATTAGGTACATCATTATTAAATTGATCCATAATCTTTTGCTAGGCTTCTCCCTTATTATAGATACAAAACAATACATATAATCCCAATCCTTCTTTCAGGATATAGGATACAAAAATGTCCCTAACCACTTGCACAGAGGTGTTTAGGTAACTCAAACTGAGTACTTGAGTATAAAGTTACACGCAGAAACAACTAAGCTATCTTTTTGCATGAGGTCTAACACATGACTGTAAAAACAGAAATTATATTTACTTTTAGTAAATTATATTTCGTTCTTGGAATATGTGTTTAAACTGTAAATGTCATCAATTGAATGGTGCTTTATCCTCTGAGCTATCACAATACTGATCAGTGATCTTTATTTTAGTAGTTTAATATTTTATATTGATGTCAATTACATGACATCTTCTAAAGTAATATACTGTTAGTCCATCATGGAGACAGGTTAAATGTATTTACAAGTAAATTCTTTATGGAATTGTTTTCATTGCATATTTGCTAGTCCTCAGCTCATATGTAAATACTATGAGCTAGATTACAAGAGGAGCGCTAAATTATCGCGTTTGCAGGAGCGAGATAATTAAACAGCCATTTCAAGTGACTGGTTATTGCTACTCGCAGTAGCATAAAGCACTCAAAAAATTAACCAGAGATCTGATCTCTGGTTCATTTTTTAAAAGTGTCCCAAATTCCCTCAAAATAGAGAGCATTAAAATTTTTAATTTAAAAGAAAATAGCATTTTTTTTTAACATTAAAAACAACTGCATTAGGCAGTTTTTGGCTGTCTAAAGTTTGTGGGAGTAAGGTGTTAAGAAAAAAAAGGCACTGAAAAGTGCCTTTATGGTGCGGTCTATGGGTTATGTGTTCGCACAGACTGCAACGTAAATATATATGTTCATGACTATATACATATATATTTATGTGTTAATAAATATAATATCAACATAACTTCCCAAACTGAAATAACTTCCAGATCAAAATATCTTTTTTCTATATTAATTTTTACATCAAAGTTATTTTGATCCTCTGATGAAAATAAATTCAATATAAAAAGTTATTTCAATTTAGTAATGAAAATGCCACATGAGATGATTGGCGTGATATTTTAAAATCAAAATCACAATTTGTCCCCCCAAGCACTATATCTCCTCAAGCAACTACTTTCTTAAATTTGGTCTGTCAAGATATAATATCCCTTAATGAGGATAAAAGGTACCTGAAAAATATGACCAAAGCAGAAAGTAATGCTATGAATGAAATGACACAATGGACTGATGTCCAAATAAAAAATAGTGACAAGGGGGGTAATATAGTGATATGGCCAAACACTATGTATATCTCTGAAGCCATGAAACAACTGTCTAATCACTCCAATTACAAGAAACTATTAGGGAATCCCACAGAGAATTTTCTAGAGTTATACAAAAAACTTATTGATACAGCATTCAAAGATAAGATCATTGACCAAAAGGAATATAAATATCTAACAGTTACTAATCCGAAAGTAGCCACTATGTACTTACTGCCTAAGATCCATAAAAATATCTCCTGTCCGCCCGGGAGACCAATAGTGTCAGGGATGGGATCACTCACAGAAAGAGCCAGCAGATATGTTGACGCTAGACTAAGGAAAATTGTGGAAGCCCTACCATCACATACTAGGGACACAATGCACATCCTAAATAAGTTGCAAAATATTGCCATAACAGATAAGTCTATTCTAATTACATGCGATGTAGAATCCCTCTATACGAGCATTAAAACAGAGTGGGGAATTAAAGCTGTAGCTCATTTCTTAGAGAAGGACACTGATATGGATCTTCAGACAAAAGAATTTATCATCAATACATTAAGATTTGTACTCACACATAATTACTTCGTTTTTGATGATAAATTTTTCTTACAGATTTGTGGCACCGCAATGGGCACATCTTGTGCGCCCACATATGCCAATCTATACCTGGGCTGGTGGGAAGAGATGATAGTGTTCAATAATCATATGAACCAATACACCAAATTCATCTCCCACTGGTCCAGGTATATAGATGACATCTTACTGGTGTGGGAAGGCCCGTTAGAAGTCTGGGAAGAATTTATTAAATTACTTAACACCAATCCATTTGGATTATATCTAACATACAATACAAGCTTCAGTAAAGTTGAATTTTTAGATCTGATAATTTCCAAAAGCAATAATGGATTGGTCACTGAAACATTTAGGAAAACCACTGCAACTAACAATATCCTACATGCACAGAGTAATCATCATCCTTCCACAATTAACAGCCTCCCATATGGTGAATATTTGAGAACTAGAAGAAACTGTACAGATATAGATTCTTTTAAAAAGGCAGCACGAGAATTACGTGACAGACTCCTTCAAAGGGGTTACTCCAAAAAACTGCTAGCCAGGGCTTACCAGAAAGCCCTAAACATAAATAGGTCTGATCTTCTTATACCCAAAAACAAAAAATGTGTACAAGAGACAAATAACCTAAGATTCATTTCTACATATAATAATCAAAGTGAACTTGTAAGCTCAATAGTGAAAAAACACTGGCACGTCTTGCGAAGTGATGAAAGATTAAAGGGATTACTACCTGAAAAGCCTTCTTTCACCTTCAGACATGCCAGAAATATCAAGGACAGCTTATCACAAAGTCACTTTGATAGAAACAGGAATAAAAAAACAATCTATCAGGGCTCAACACCATGTGGTCATTGCAAAACATGCCAATTTATGAGCAAAAAGGAATTTATAACTGACAGATTTTAAAAAAAATGGAAAATCAAAACACATATTAACTGCCAGAGTGATAATGTCATCTACTGCCTTTCATGCTCGTGTAACTTAATTTACACAGGGATGACGACACGCAAATTGAGCACAAGAATAACAGAACATTCATGTAATACCCTTTAGGCGGAAAATCCACAGAGGGCGAGGCAAAATATCCCCAAACCAGACGACATGTCCGGTTCAATCAGAAACCACAACATCACAAGAGTCCCCTTTAGGCGGAAAATCCGCAGAGGGCGAGGCAAAATATCCCCAAACCAGACGACATGTCCGGTTCAATCAGAAACCACAACATCACAAGAGTCAACAACACAAAAAGAAATAGATGATAATAAGAGAGAGGATAACCTCAACATCATCAATCTTTCTGATAAAATATTAACCCCAGTTCACATATCAGCGCTAAAGAAAGGTTTATCATTTGTACCCTCTAACCATATTGATAAGTTCGAGGCAATAAAAGATACACATTTGTTTGTAAGGAAGGTGTTACTCAAGAAATATTTCTCTAATAATACAGAATCAGAAAATCTGTCTAATATTGATACCACAGACAGAAGAGCCCTCAATGATCTTATATCTTTACTTGAAGATAACGATTTAACCACTAATGAAATGTTATCCAGTAAAGATGATTGGCGTGATATTTTAAAATCAAAATCACAATTTGTCCCCCCAAGCACTATATCTCCTCAAGCAACTACTTTCTTAAATTTGGTCTGTCAAGATATAATATCCCTTAATGAGGATAAAAGGTACCTGAAAAATATGACCAAAGCAGAAAGTAATGCTATGAATGAAATGACACAATGGACTGATGTCCAAATAAAAAATAGTGACAAGGGGGGTAATATAGTGATATGGCCAAACACTATGTATATCTCTGAAGCCATGAAACAACTGTCTAATCACTCCAATTACAAGAAACTATTAGGGAATCCCACAGAGAATTTTCTAGAGTTATACAAAAAACTTATTGATACAGCATTCAAAGATAAGATCATTGACCAAAAGGAATATAAATATCTAACAGTTACTAATCCGAAAGTAGCCACTATGTACTTACTGCCTAAGATCCATAAAAATATCTCCTGTCCGCCCGGGAGACCAATAGTGTCAGGGATGGGATCACTCACAGAAAGAGCCAGCAGATATGTTGACGCTAGACTAAGGAAAATTGTGGAAGCCCTACCATCACATACTAGGGACACAATGCACATCCTAAATAAGTTGCAAAATATTGCCATAACAGATAAGTCTATTCTAATTACATGCGATGTAGAATCCCTCTATACGAGCATTAAAACAGAGTGGGGAATTAAAGCTGTAGCTCATTTCTTAGAGAAGGACACTGATATGGATCTTCAGACAAAAGAATTTATCATCAATACATTAAGATTTGTACTCACACATAATTACTTCGTTTTTGATGATAAATTTTTCTTACAGATTTGTGGCACCGCAATGGGCACATCTTGTGCGCCCACATATGCCAATCTATACCTGGGCTGGTGGGAAGAGATGATAGTGTTCAATAATCATATGAACCAATACACCAAATTCATCTCCCACTGGTCCAGGTATATAGATGACATCTTACTGGTGTGGGAAGGCCCGTTAGAAGTCTGGGAAGAATTTATTAAATTACTTAACACCAATCCATTTGGATTATATCTAACATACAATACAAGCTTCAGTAAAGTTGAATTTTTAGATCTGATAATTTCCAAAAGCAATAATGGATTGGTCACTGAAACATTTAGGAAAACCACTGCAACTAACAATATCCTACATGCACAGAGTAATCATCATCCTTCCACAATTAACAGCCTCCCATACGGTGAATATTTGAGAACTAGAAGAAACTGTACAGATATAGATTCTTTTAAAAAGGCAGCACGAGAATTACGTGACAGACTCCTTCAAAGGGGTTACTCCAAAAAATTGCTAGCCAGGGCTTACCAGAAAGCCCTAAACATAAATAGGTCTGATCTTCTTATACCCAAAAACAAAAAATGTGTACAAGAGACAAATAACCTAAGATTCATTTCTACATATAATAATCAAAGTGAACTTGTAAGCTCAATAGTGAAAAAACACTGGCACGTCTTGCGAAGTGATGAAAGATTAAAGGGATTACTACCTGAAAAGCCTTCTTTCACCTTCAGACGTGCCAGAAATATCAAGGACAGCTTATCACAAAGTCACTTTGATAGAAACAGGAATAAAAAACCAATCTATCAGGGCTCAACACCATGTGGTCATTGCAAAACATGCCAATTTATGAGCAAAAAGGAATTTATAACTGACAGATTTTCAAAAAAATGGAAAATCAAAACACATATTAACTGCCAGAGTGATAATGTCATCTACTGCCTTTCATGCTCGTGTAACTTAATTTACACAGGGATGACGACACGCAAATTGAGCACAAGAATAACAGAACATTTATGTAATATACGCAATGCCCATAAGGACCAAAAAGATGGCAAAAAACTAACTAGTGTAGCTAGACATTTTCTGTCACATCATGCAGGCAAAACAACATCCTTTAAATGCTGGGGCATTGAAAGGGTGAAACCTGGCATCAGAGGTGGCAACACCGAAAATGCTCTGTTACAAAAAGAAACAGGTTGGATATTTAAATTAAACTCTGTTATGCCACATGGGATGAACGAAGCAAACAATTATTGGGTATTCCTGTGAGACTGGTAGAAAAATCAGAAATAGGTGGTCTCTAATTTTAAAATTCATCTTCATGTGTTGTCTAGCAACTTCTAATGTTGCATGTATTCAGAAGTTAATGTAACAGACAAGTATATCTGATGATACTGTAAATTTATACTATACTAAGATATTCATCAATAATTGTCTTTAAATTAATAACAACGGACAACACATTTTTAAAGTGCCGCCCGTAGTGCTATATATTTTTGAGAAGTTCACATTACCATTTCCCTTATAATGTTCCAAATTGGAATCCAACTGCCAATGACTCAGATTAACGTCACTACCCTCAAAAATATGATTCATACCATTTACTACACATATGAGCTTCTTTTACATTGTATATGTATTTTCATACTAATGCAATTAAATGAGCAGCACCTGAATAGGAGAATATGTATAGTGAGTTTTAGAAAATGAAACATAGGTACAACCTAGTAAAACTCCGTACTCCGAAATTAGTATATTGGGCCCTAAAATGATAATGAACCAAAACTTATGTTTTATTATAAATCTGTATATGCTCAAGTAATTCGGAATGTACTAAGGTGTACAATGAGAGGTAGAAATATGTCTGAGAAATAGGATAATAATAATCTCCACTATGAACGCTCACACAGTACAAAATTAAGGGGGAACCTTAAGGGATTATACAGCGTACTGAATAGAAAGGATACTGTATTAATTAACATAGGGAGAATATGCTCTTATTGACCATACGCTAAGGAATAAACAAATATCTATAGAAGGATAACACATAACAACTAACATAGGTATTGCCACATAGGTTCCATAACATGGACTGGATCTAATCATGCAGCACCTAAGCCGCTGGATAACGACCATGTATATATATATATTGATCCTTGATAGAGACAGGATATACTGACATAACACATGGATTGCCACATTAGTTTGATACCATGATTCTGATGTAGCCACGCAGCACCTAAGCCAGCAAATAAGTAGCCATGCAGCACCTAAGCCGGCAAATAACGCCTATGGATATGTGTATATTAGTCATACATATGAATAATGATATAACAACCTATAGATTAAGCAGTAACTAGTTGCAAAAAAGGAACTTATGCCATTGTTTACATCCAATGACGATATTTACAAAGGATTGTTATCTGATAGACCAGCCGGTCCCCATTGTAACACTGCAGACTTAATGATTGGTACGTCAAAAAATGTTGAATTACGCTGCAAATGACAATCGCGCCTACCACACACCGCTCTGGATTGGTCACTGAATGGGCGGACGTCAATGTGAGATAGGGATTGGTTATGAACTTCCTTACCAGCACTACATAAAGGGGTGGCACCCGGGCCTCGGCTTACTTGTTCACATTGAGAAAGGCTGATTAATACAGCCGAAACGCGTTTGTGCTCACTGAAAGCACTTTGTTGTGCATCTACATTTGGTTTTAACACTGTCCCTAGTCCCTGACACCTGAAGCCGAGGGAGCTGCTATCGGCCAGGAAACAGGGGGGCTAGGTGCACAGTTTTAGCGAGGGTACATTATCAAGGATTCTCCTTGGTTTTTTTAAATGGTTACTATTAAAAATTCAATTTTTTAAATTCTACAATTTTAGGGATGAGTGCTAAATAAACCCTAAACCTTTTGGTTCCCTTACCTAACCCCTCTTGCACATGAGTCTGGGCATCAATTTAAATTGTAGCTATGTTTTCCATCTTCCAAGCATTATAAAAAAAATATTTTAATATTTCCAGACCTACCACTACTTTATTTATTTATTTATTTATTTTTTTTGTAGCTGTTGTCTCTCTCCCAAATACTATATAATTTTTATAGCCAAAAAAAAAAAAGGGCTAGTATTGGGATTGAGATTGCAGCGCTTTACTTTATTAAATTTATTAATATTTTAAAAAGAGAAAAGGAAAGAAAAAAGAAAAAAGTGAAATAGAGAAAAAGAAAGAGAAAAAAAAATTAAAGGGAAAAGGGATAATTCTCTCCTCTCCTCCTCTCCTCCCCCACTAATGCTCATTCATATTCCTTAAGCCCTATCTTTATTCAGGAATTCCTCCCAGTGGAAGCGTATCATCAGGAAGAGATCTTCCCTTTTAGACTTTAAGTATGAAAACTCTTCTAATTCCAGTAGCTCATTTACCCTGGGTATTAACATATTCTCATTTAATGCACCCTTCTTTTTCCAGTTCCGTGCTATAATGGATTTAGTACCATTTAATATGTATATTATAAGTTTAGCTTTCATTTTGCAAATGCCTTTAATAGGTTTATTCATAAGGGCGCTATATATATCTAATTGCAAGGATTTATTTAGAATAAACTGGATGCATAGTAAAGTGCCTGACCATAGTCCTTGGATCAATGGGCAGTCCCACCATATATGCTTCATTGTCCCAACCATGCCACATTGCCTCCAGCAGTTTTTGGAAGCATTTGGGTAAATACTATGCAGTCTAACTGGTGTAAGGTACCATCTGTTTAGTACTTTATAGTTAAGTTCTTGAATATTTGAAGATGCTGAAGTCTCAGCTGATTTTAGAAAGATTTGGTTCCATTCTGCATTTTCAAGATGGTTACCAATCTCTTTTTCCCATTTATGTATATATACATGGTTTTTAGGTTTATCCATATCTGTTAAAAATTTATAACTACGAGAGATTATTCCCTTTAGTGGTGTTCCTTTATGGCATATTTTTCAAAAGTAGTTAACTCTCTTACTAAGTCGCTTCTTGACGGATGGTTAGCTATAAAGTTTTTTAATTGAAGATATTTTAGCCATTTTGAGTATGACCCTCCTGCTATGTTTACAAGATTTTCCTTTGATCTTAAATTACCTTGTTCAAGGAAATTTACTAGAGGTGACATTACTTGTATCTGTTTTGAGTTATAAAGTCTAGGGACTATACCTCCTTGAAATTCCGCATTAATATTTATTGGTAGTAATGGTGATGGAAAAGTTGATATATTGGGGCAAGTGGTCACTATCTTATCCCACTGAGTCACTATATGCTGGATCAGAGGGAAGTTCTCTGTGCCTGGGGGTCTGCTTTCTGCCGTTACCCAACATAAATTACTAATTGGTTGATGTGCTATTACATCTGTTTCTAGTGTTACCCATATTTTATTCTCTTTGTTTGTGTGCCAGTCTATTACTCTCTGTAATACTATTGCTTTATAATAATTTTTAATATTGGGTACCCCCAACCCTCCTTTTTTTTTTTTGGTGTATATAACGTGGAGATGTTAATTCTAGGTTTTTTCCCATTCCAAATAAAAGCATTGATCATCTTCTGGAGGTCAATGCAGTAATTTTGTCACAGCTGATGAATCTCTTTCTGTAATTTCCCTATAAGGGAGGAAAGTGTATTTACAAAATAGAACCCAACCGTGGCAATTGGACAAGTAAAACAGTTTATGTGTTGTACACCTGATATTAAAGGTAGAAACTACTATCTGTGGGAACTGAGCAGATAGGGTTAATATCAGAAGTACTATTGATGTAGGTGTAGTTGGTTCAGCAGGCTCAGATGGGCCATTATTCATATGGCTTCAGAGGTACTGGTTAACACACCAAGTGAATAGGCAATTATTGGAATTACATGTAATATTACACAATACAATAACATAAGGCATATGCGACTAAATATAGATTAAAGCAAGCTTACTTGGAAACAAAGTAGTCAAAGCACTGTACGAGTGTCAGAGGAGAAACTGACAAGCTGCAGTGAGACACTGTGAGTAGTTCCGTGTGAAGTCGGCGTGTGACGTCACCGCGGAGTAATCCAGAAGATCCGGCAGAGCAGTGAGACAATTGAAACCCTCCGGACATGAAACTGTAGCAGGTTCAGGTAGAAAGAGCTTGAACAGGGAATACCAAGCAATGAGTGAGGGAGTAAGGAAGTTTAAATAGCGGAGAGCTGATTGGTAATCTTGCCCTTAAAGGAACATACACAATGGAAGCAGATATCTGACAGAATGCCCCCCAAAAAAGATCCACTCAGGGGATCAAGGACGAGGTCTATCAGGATGTCGCCTATGAAAAAGCGAGACCAACCTTGGTGCAGACAAGTTACAAGCAGGTTCCCAAGAATCATCCTCTGCCGGATAACCCTTCCAGTGAACCAGGTACTGAAGAATTCCGCGACGGCGTCTAGAGTCCTTAATGGAATGCACCTCATAATCTTCCGCAAGCTGAGCGAAGTCGGCCGTAGGAGTCTGGACAGGTGCAATCTGACGTATTGGAACATAAGGCTTCAGGAGGGAGACGTGGAAGGTGGGATGAATGGACAACCTAGGAGGCAAGTCCAAGGTGACGGCATTGGGGTTAACAACCTTAATGATGCGATAAGGTCCAATGTACAGAGAACCCAACTTCCTGGAGGGTAGTTGTAACTTCAGGTTACGGGTGGACAACCAGACCCTATCTCCCACAGCATACGTGGGTGAAGGCAATCTATTTTTATCGTAATACCGCTTATAGTGTTGTTTTGTATGCTCAATGTTATCCTTGACTTGAGCAAAGGTCTGTGAAATGGAGTTATGAAGATCGTCTACCACTGGACATAAGGAGTCCCTAGTATTATCATAAAGGAATTTCGGGTGGTAGCCATAGTTAATGTAAAAAGGTGAGAGCTTAGTGGTGGAATGTACTGTGTTATTATAGGCGAATTCGGCATAGGGCAACAGAGAGGACCAGTTAGATTGATCAGAACTCGTAAAGCAACGTAGATAAGTCTCCAACCATTGATTTGTCCTCTCTGTTTGACCATTAGTTTGTGGATGGAATGATGTGCTAAGCCTACGTTGGATGTTTAAGGTTTTACATAGTTCTGTCCAGAACCTACTGGTAAATTGAGAACCCCTGTCAGAGGTAATGCTGAGGGGTATGCCATGGTAACGTACAACATGTTGTATAAGTAACCTCACAGTCTCTAATGCTGTTGGAAGTTTAGATGTAGGTATAAAGTGTGCCATCTTGCTGAACAAGTCCACTACCACTAGGATGGTGTTGTTGTTACTAGATTTAGGCAGCTCCACTATAAAATCTAGTGCAATGTCAGTCCAGGGTCTTGTGGGAGTAGGTAAAGCGAGTAACTGACCGTAAGGAGAGTGAGTATTGTGTTTTGAGATGATACAAGTCTGACAAGATAGAACATATTTTTTAATTGTTTCTGTCATATGTGGCCACCAATAAGTTCTGGTGATTAAATCCAACGTCTTTTGACAACCTGGGTGTCCTGCTAGTGGATTATCATGATTTGAGTGTAACACCTTGTCTCTTAAGGAAGGAGGTACATAAAGGGTGTCCTTATGGTACAGTAGACCATCATTACCTAGCTGCAGTAGTTCGAGTGGTTTACCCAAATCAGCTGTCTGGTGATCCTTAAACATAGCAGTAGTCTCTTGCGTGAAGCCTATAATATGATCAAGAGGAATAACAGTCTGTGTGGGAATGTTGGATGAAAGTCTGTGTGGCAATCTGGATAAAGCATCAGCCTTGTGGTTTTTGTTAGCTGGCCTGTAAGTAATGAGGTAGTTGAACCTGTTGAAATATAAATTCCAACGTACCTGCCTGGATGTGAGGGTCCTGTTAGTTTTAAGATATTGCAGATTCCTATGATCTGTATATATCAAAATGGGGAGTTCAGTGCCCTCGAGAAGATGACGCCAGTTCTCAAGAGAGGCTTTGATAGCTAGTAATTCTTTCTCACCTACAGCGTAATGAGTTTCTGCAGTATTGAGAACTCTTGAGTAATAAGCCACCGGATGCAAAGGATGTTTCAAGGACAGTCTCTGTGATAGAACTGCCCCTATAGCCCAATCCGACGCATCCACCTCCAAAACATATTGGAGAGATGGGTTAGGAAACCTTAGGATAGGCGCAGTGGTGAAGTGATGTTTGAGTAGGTCAAACACCTCTTGACATTGTGGTGTCCAAATGAATTTAGTGCAACCTTTAGTTAAGTTAGTCAGAGGTTTAGTTAAAGCAGCAAAATGTTTTATGAATTTGCGGTAGAAGTTTGCAAAACCTAAAAAACTTTGAACCTGACGTTTTGTTGCGGGAGTGGGCCATTGTAAAATAGCCTGTATTTTACTGGTCTCCATGTTGATACCCTTAGGGGATATCACGTAACCGAGGAATGTTATAGTATCGGTGTGAAAGGTACACTTCTCAGGTTTAGCGTATAACTGGTTTTCACGTAAACGTGATAGTACAGAACGTACGTGTTTAATATGGTCCTGCTTATTCTTTGAGTAAATGAGAATATCATCTAGGTAAACGACTACGTATATATCAAGTAAGTCTTTAAAGATGTCATTTATCAGGTGTTGAAAAGTGGCAGGAGCATTGCAGAGGCCGAATGGCATCACAGTATACTCGTATAGACCATAACGTGTACAAAAGGCTGTGAGCCATTCGTCCCCCTTGCGCACACGTACCAGGTTATACGCACCTCTGAGATCAAGTTTAGTGAAGTAAGTAGATCCTTCCAGACGCTCAATAAGTTCTGGAACTAAAGGGAGAGGGTATCTATTTTTTACAGTACGCAAATTAAGCTCTCTATAGTCAACTATTGGTCGCAGGCTTCCATCTTTGTTTTTTACAAAAAACATGCCCGAACCAGCTGGAGAGGTGGATGGCCTAATAAACCCTTTTCGTAAATTCTCCTCAATATAGTTCTTCAAATGAGCTAATTCAGAACTAGAAAGAGGGTAAATATGGCCACAAGGAATCTCAACTCCTGGCAGAAGATCTATGGGGCAGTCATACTTGCGATGGGGCGGTAAATTCTCTGACTCTTTCTTACTGAAAACTTCAAGGAAGTCTGTATATTCGGGGGGTATGTTACAATTTGAAGTCTGGAGAATATGTTGATGGAATTGGCAAGTTGACCTACAGTAATCTGAGTTGAATGTTAATGTAGATGTGCGCCAAGATATTTGTGGATCATGTATACGTAACCAGGAATACCCTAGGATGAGAGGGAAAACAGCTAGAGGGATTACATCAAAGGTTATGTATTCAGTGTGGTTTGTCTCAGTAGTAACCTTTATGGGTATAGTTTGATAGCAAATAGGACCAGAAGACATCTCAGCACCATCAATAACTCTGACTGAGACAGGTTTATGCTTCTTAATGAGTGGGATTTTATTAATTTGTGTAAACTTTAAATCTATATAGTTAGAAGTGGCTCCTGAGTCAATGATCACTTTGGTGTGTAGTCTCTCTGTCTCCCACTGTAATAGAACAGATAAGGAAAAATAACTAGTGTCTGTTTTGTCAAAAGTGGAAGAAGTACTCATAACACATGTCTTACCCGTCTTCTGGCGTGTTAGGGTTGGACAGTCCTTCACATTATGGTCTGGGGAGCCACAGTAGAGGCAGAGGTTCTTGCATCGTCTACGTAGTTTCTCTTGAGGTGTGAGAGGTCCTCTGATGACACCAATCTCCATAGGTTCAGATGTGGCACTAGATGGAGACCTACTGTATGTGGGTGTGGGTGTAGGCAGACGTCCAGTGGCTATGTCAGTTAAAGAGCGCTCATGTCTACGCTCCCTTAAACGCCTATCAAGGCTAATAGATAAATTAATAAGTTCTTCTAGTGAGTCAGGAAGGGGTACCCTCGCAATCTCATCTTTAAGAGAGTCTGATAAACCCAAACGAAACTGGCTTTTCAGGGATAGCTCATTCCAGCCTGTATCTTTAGACCATCTTTTAAATTCTGTGATATAATCTTCAACAGGGTTTTTATGTTGCTTTAAGGAACGTATAGCATTCTCAGCGGTTAGCTGTTTGAATGGATCGTCATATAATTGTGACATTGAGGTGAAAAAAGCTTCTAAAGAATATTACACAGGGTCATTAGCTTCAAAAAAAGAGTTTGCCCATATACGTGCCTCACCCCTGAGATATGATATAACAGTGAGGACCTTGGTGTGATCCGTGGGGAAAGTCCTAGGTTTTAATGTGAACATTAAATAACATGCATTCCTGAATTCTCTGAAGTGTTTGCGCTCACCTGAGAATTTCTCAGGTGGGCTAATTTGTGGTTCAGGCAAAATCTCAAGCTTTTGTTTATCAGCTATTTCCTTAATGTAAGCTTTTAGTGCAGTATTTTCTTGTTGTAAATTAGTGAGTGTTAAAGACATGTTTTCAACTTTGTCTGTTAGTGTTTGCACATGTGCAACTAAATCCACTGGGTTCATCGTTTAGGGCTTGGTATTAATGTCACAGCTGATGAATCTCTTTCTGTAATTTCCCTATAAGGGAGGAAAGTGTATTCACAAAATAGAACCCAACCGTGGCAATTGGACAAGTAAAACAGTTTATGTGTTGTACACCTGATATTAAAGGTAGAAACTACTATCTGTGGGAACTGAGCAGATAGGGTTAATATCAGAAGTACTATTGATGTAGGTGTAGTTGGTTCAGCAGGCTCAGATGGGCCATTATTCATATGGCTTCAGAGGTACTGGTTAACACACCAAGTGAATAGGCAATTATTGGAATTACATGTAATATTACACAATACAATAACATAAGGCATATGCGACTAAATATAGATTAAAGCAAGCTTACTTGGAAACAAAGTAGTCAAAGCACTGTACGAGTGTCAGAGGAGAAACTGACAAGCTGCAGTGAGACACTGTGAGTAGTTCCGTGTGAAGTCGGCGTGTGATGTCACCGCGGAGTAATCCAGAAGATCCGGCAGAGCAGTGAGACAATTGAAACCCTCCGGACATGAAACTGTAGCAGGTTCAGGTAGAAAGAGCTTGAACAGGGAATACCAAGCAATGAGTGAGGGAGTAAGGAAGTTTAAATAGCGGAGAGCTGATTGGTAATCTTGCCCTTAAAGGAACATACACAATGGAAGCAGATATCTGACAAATTTTTAGGGAGAGCAATAGGAACTGTCTGGAGAATATATAGAATACGAGGGAGAATATTCATTTTTATTGTATGTATACGGCCAAACCAAGAGAGTGGTTTTTTTTTCCATTGAGTAAGGTCTTGCTGAATATTTTCTGCTAATTTCACATAGTTTTCTGTATAAAGGCCTGCAGTGTCTGACGTTAAGTGAACACCTAAATATTTAAGCGAAGATTCTTTCCAGGAAAATGGGTTTTGTTGTTTACATACCTGAATGGTCGATACAGGTGTTGAGGTAAATAGTGCCTCTGATTTATTTTTATTTATCAAAAAATGTGAGTATTTTCCAAACTCCTGAAAAGCCTCTTCTAAGGCACTGATTGAATCTGCTGGGTTAGTCAGGGTTAATAAAACATCGTCAGCGTAGAGTGATATCTTGTATTCCTTATTCCCTATATTCAGCCCTCTAATTTTGTTGTTGGAGCGTATTCTAGCGGCTAAAATTTCCATGGATATTACAAAGAGTATGGGCGATAGGGGGCAACCCTGTCTCGTACCATTAGTTATATTAAATGGGTCTGAGATCATGCCATTCGCCCTCACCCTTGCCGTAGGACAGGTGTATAAGTGGAATATTTGCTGAATAATTTTTTCTCCGAATCCAAACCTCTTAAGCGCTTGCTGGAGAAATGACCAGTCAAGCCGGTCAAACGCTTTTTCAGCGTCCATTGATATTGTTACTAAAGGGATCTTTTTTAATTTGGCATATTTAATTAAATGTAGTGTTCTAATAGTGTTGTCCCGTGCTTCTCTACCAGGGATGAATCCCACCTGATCTGTATTTATGATATGGGGGAGAAACTTATTTATTCTATTTGAAATAATTTTGGAGAAAATTTTTATGTCATTATTAAGTAACGAAATTGGTCTAAAATGTTTTGTACTATTGGGTTCTTTCCCTGGTTTAGGAAGCACTACTATTCTAGCTTCTAACATTTCTTTTAAAAAAGATGAGTTTTTATTGAGTGAATTGAATAATCTAAGTAACTTAGGTGCAAGAGACTCTATATAAGTTTTATAGTATGTTGTATTAAAGCCATCGGGGCCCGGGCTCTTACCAGATGGTAGATCCTTAATAGTCTGAATGACCTCCTGTAGTGTGAATGGCTCATCTAATGACGATCTTTGTGCGTCAGTAAGGGTGGGTACTTCTGTTTCTTTTATGTATGTCAGTTTATCAGATTCAGCCTTTTGAGAGAAGGGGTTAGGGTCTAAATTATATAATTGCTGGTAATAATTTTTAAATTCTCTAACTATTTCCTGACTCCCTACAATGTGATTCCCTTGTGCATCCAGTAATTTTGAGATATGCGATTGCAATCTTTTTTTTTTTTAAAGCTCTTGCCAGCAGTTTTCCAGCCTTATTGCCTCCGTTGAAAAAGATTTTTTTAAGTGCTAGTGCCCTTCGTTGGGCCCCTTTATTCAAGAAGGCTCTAAGGTTGGTGCGGGCCTCTTTAAGCTGAGTAGATACAGTCGCATTGTAAGGGTCATTTTTATGTGTTTGTTCAATCTTTTGCAGTGTGCTGATAAGTGGGAGGTATGTTATATTCAATTTTTTATTTATTCTGGGCTTATATTTGATAAATTCCCCCCGTATCACCTACTTGTGTGCTTCCCACCAGATAGCGGGTGAGGTGCCCCCCCATTGGTTATAACAGAAATACATATC
This sequence comes from Bombina bombina, assembly GCF_027579735.1. Classification (NCBI taxonomy): domain Eukaryota; kingdom Metazoa; phylum Chordata; class Amphibia; order Anura; family Bombinatoridae; genus Bombina; species Bombina bombina. The sequence continues at coordinate 395,588,350 of NC_069500.1, read as the reverse complement.
TATTGTTTCTTGGATAGCGGTCTTAATTTGTAGATCATTCAATAGATGATCTTCTAGTCTCCATTGGTATGGAGTTATTGGCGTATCTGGCCATTTAATACTTACTGAGATAAGTGAGTGATCTGACCATGCTATGTTATGTATTTTTGTGTCCTGGGTTAAAGAGTAACTATTTTGATCAATAAAAAAATAATCAATGCGTGAGTATGATTGTTGAGGGGCTGAATAATATGTATATTCCTTTGTTGTGGGGTGTTGTGTTCTCCAACTGTCTATAAGGGATAAAGAAAGCAAATTTGTTTTAACAGATCTAATTACATGTTAGATATGTTACTCTTTTGTTTTGAACTGTCCAACATCGGTTCAAATGTGAGATTAAAGTCTCCACCCAGTATTAATGTGCCTTTCATATTTTCTAATATAAGGTTGGTAATTCGTTAAAAAAATGCTTTTTGTCCTGTATTAGGTGCATATAGATTGACTATTGTAACGGGTCTATTGTATAATAGGCCAACCAGGCACAGAAATCTACCCTCTAGATCTTTTTCCATTTGCAAAAGTTGAAAGGGGGTATCTTTCTGAATTATTATACATACTCCATTACGTTTCCGAGTATTCGAACTATGGTAAATAGTAGGGTAAAATTTATTGGTGAATTTAGGTTCGTTGTTATGTATGAAATGGGATTCCTGAATAAAGACAATATCTCCCTTTTCTTTATGAAAACTGTGTAGTGCTATTTGCCTTTTATGGGGTGCATTGAGGACCTTCGCATTTTGAGATAAAAATTTTATTTGTTTAGTATCCATTATATTATACTTGAAAAAAACAGCCTATGAATGAGTCATCCACCATTTGGGATAGGCACATTTCCACGAGAGGGAGGAAGAAGGGAAGGGGAAGAGAAAAGAAGAAAAAAAAAAAAAAAAAAAAGAGAAAAAAAAGAAAAAGGAAAATTGTCGTACACAGACCAAAGTAGAGCATCCATTTACCTCCTAAGCAGCTCTACAGCAAGAGTAGATAGGAAAAAATTATTCTGTTACCCTTCTCCTCCACGAGAGACGGGTGAGGGGAGAGAGAGGAAGAGAAAGAGGGAGAAAAAAAAAAAATTCCATCCCAAGGGACTTCCACCTCTATTGTATGCCTTCAATAAAAACTTTAATCAAAGAGGGGAAAAAAAAAAAAAAGACATATACTTTTATATCTCTACATTAAGTGTGTGATACAAGCATTTTATGCAAGAGTAATTAATAACACTTCTATATATTTTCTTAGTTTCTCTTAATTATTTACTATTATTTAAAATAAATATTAATATGTTGTGCTATATTGTGTGCCTTTAGTGCATTTATTATTCAAACTTTATGTGGGAAAGGGGTGGGAGTGAGGATTTAGTATGGCCATGTATAAATTGCCTAACTGTGTGTTTTCCAACTTGTAATATAACCAATAATTCATCTACTTGTGTTTAAATTGTAGCCATGTGCTTCTCGAACTATACTATAACTAATAATCCTTTTATTTGTGATTGTGTAAAAAAAAAAAATTTAAGTTGTGACCTTATACAAACAACCTTAACCATTTACCTTACATATTGTGCTATCGTCAATAATCTTGCTATTTGTAATTGTGTTAAAAATCCTTTCTATATTATTCTCCCTCTTTATTTCCTCTATCTTCTCTCTCAGTTCCTTACTCCTTCCACCATTCCCCTCACTCGTTTCTTTCTCTTCCCTGTCTTCCTTTTCTCCCCCCATTTTTCTATCTATTTATGTGTCACTTTGGCCCATTGTGAGCTTTGCGGTTGTAGGGGGGCTTTTGATTGTTTTGATTGCTGGACTGAGTTAGTTTTAGGGCTTTCTTGGTTTTCTGCCTGGGTAGGGTGGGGTGGAGGGTTTATCCCTAGAGTGGTGCAAAATGTGGTTATATCATCCATTGTTCTGAGGATCGCTGTTTTCCCGTTTATTGTTGCTCTTAAGTCAAATGGGAATCCCCCTCTGTAAACAATATTCAGTTGCCGAAGATGTGTAGTCAGGTGTCTCAGTTCTCTTCTCTTCTGCAATGTTCTTGGGCTTAAGTCTGTAAAGATCTGTATATTCTGTCCATCATATATTATGTTTTGTTGTCTTCTTGCCCTTTGCAATATAAGGTCTTTATCCTTGAAGTGTGCAAACTTAATAATTATGTCCCTCGGTGGTTCCCCCGCTCTGGGTTTAGGTCTAAGGGCCCTGTGACTTCTTTCAAGGTTCCTTGTGGCATAATTATTAGTATCTGTGAAATGGTTAAAGAATTGGAGGAGATATTCTTCCAGGTCTTCATTTGTTACATTCTCTGTAATCCCTCTTATTCGCAAATTGAGCCTTCTGTGTCTATTTTCCATGTCTTCTATTTGGTTCTGCTGTATTATAAGTGCTTCCCCTTCTTGACGTATTTGGGTCGTTAGGGTGTCAATAGTATTAGTATATAGTGTATTATCTTCTTCCAATTGTGCCACCCTATTGCCAATCTCAGAAACATCTTTTTTAACAGCTAAAAGTTCCGTTTTAATACATTGTTTAATCTGGGCAATTTCATCCAGAAGAGTCTGGATGTCTTTTTTGCTAGGTAGATTCTGTAAATCTGCCTTTGTTACAGGAGACATGTTTGTTTCTATTAGGCTCTGTGTAATTTTAGAGGGAGATTGATCTTCTGAGTTACTTATGAGAGATGTGTCTGTTGCTTTGAAATATTTATCCACTTTTGATGCTTGTGGTCTGATGGTTTTATTTATTTTCTCTTGCTTGTTTCCTTTTTTGGAAGCCATGTTGGTGGGTCTTTTTTTTTTTTTTTCCTTCCCACGTTCTCTCTCCTCTTCTCCTTTTCCTCCTTCTCTCACACCTCCCTCTCTCCTTCCTCTCTTCTCCCCTTTTTGGGCAGGGATTGGTTAAGTCTTATCCCTTTTAATTTAGTATTCACTTTATGGTTTTATAATCTTTGACCATATATTCTTCTATACAATATAAATTTAAAGGGTTACCATCTTTATTGCTTATTTACCTTTATATATTTATAGCTGTGGTTCTTTATTTTTTGTTATGCTTCCCCAAACCTGCCCAAGTTATGTGGGTTTGATTATATATTTAGGGGAGAGCAGTGGGGGGTTTTGCCTTGTAGTTTAAATTATTATTTCTCTATTATGTAATGTGTATCCGGGGGTACATATGTACTTTCTTTACATAGGTAACCCCTTTTATTTTTCCCTTTTCTTCCTCCTTCTTCCCCTTTTCCACTTACTCTTCCCTTTTATTTTCCTCCTTTGCTTTATTTTCTGCTGGATTTCAGACCCCTCTCCACCACCACCCTTATCCCGTGCTTCTCACCTCTGTACCGCTGGTTTATAATATGCCAGTTCTTTCTCCGTCTGTCTGTGCTGTTATATGAGGTCCGTTTGACGTTGGCGTTCCTTTCCACTACAGGGTCCTTCTCCCCTCTCTTATTACTCTGCCCTCTTACGTTCCACCAGAAGCTATCGTTAACCCCCTCCTCTGTGCCGAGATACTCTATTCTGTAAGGGACCGGAGCCACTATACTTCACCGGGTTATATACCCGTTTACAGCTGATCCGCGCCTGTTTCTTCCAGCTACTCGCGCTCTCAGGATCAGTCACTCTCTATCCTCTGTTGGACTGTGTGCTCCGGCTCTGGTCAGCTGTTGTTACCCGATGCTCTTTCTGTGTTAAGGCGCGCCGCGTCACAGCGTGCCGTAGCTCCTCCAACCCTTTGACCTATGCACCTGTTCTCAGCTGTATCTCGGCCTGTTTCTTAATTGGGCTTATGGAAGAGGGGGATTGCGGACCAAGGTGAGTGAGTTCAGCTCATTCTATTTTCCTCCCCTCCTCTCTCGCTCAGGACCTGGGTAGTTATTTTTGCTGCTCCTAGGGGATATTCTTAGCTGGAGCTCCTAGCACCTGCGGCCATGTTCGCTCTCGGCCGGCTCCGCCCCCTCTGCCTTCTTCCTCCTACCACTACTTTATTTTTAATCAAATACAAGTAGACATATGCTATGCCTTGAAATCTGTCTCTATAATGGTAGGTATGACAGTTTTCATTGTGGTTTTGTCCAATAATCCAGTTATTTTCACATTGATAAATGTGTAAATGTTTGCCTCTTAATAGTTTCTAAACTACTGCATTAATTTGCTTAAAATTGTGGTTGATCACAATCCTTTAGAAAAACGTATCTAATGATGCAAAAATAATTTTAGATCTCTACTGACGTACCAAAACATGCATGAACAGTATTTTATTCTAGAATACTTGCTTGAACACTAGCTGAAGTGCAGCTACATTATATAAGATACATGGAAACTCTTAAAACATATTTTAATCCCCTAAACTATATAAACAGATGCAAGTAGTGAAATAAATATATAGGAGCAAATAAATATTACTGCCCCTTAGGTGCCCAATTTAATAAAACAAATCTCCTAATAAGTATGTTTAGCTCATTGTGGATTTATGACAATTTATATTCTACTACTTTATTTGCTTTGAGAGCCAGGTTACAAATGATGCTCCAAATATTATATTGTGATCGCGCTAATTTCTAGGATTTCTATTTGTTATCGATGTAACCCGACACTGCGCTAAACCCAAAGGTACGTTAGCAATACTTTAAATTCCTATGTTCTTCACATAAAATAAAATCCTCTTTTTATTTAAAATACATAAATAAATATATATAAATATATATATATTTATTTATTTATGTATTTCTCTCTGTGTATATTTAGTCTCCATAAGGGAAAAAGGGGGAAAAAGACGTGGGCTCCTTGCTCAGTGTGCTTAGAGGACTATGGCTACATCTCACTGACGAGGCCAAATGAAGGCCGACACTATCATCTGGAGTTGCTTTGTTCCTTGTTCAGAAAGGAATTGCCTGGTATTTCAGAGCTAGGTTTACCGTAATGGGCGGGATCTGACTGATATGGTACAGAAAAGTTCTACTCTGTGGAAAGCATTACAGGGCTAAAAAGAAGCTGCATCCAGGTGGTAAAGCGCCATAGAACAGGCTAACAATGTTATGAAGCTGGTTGTTCATTCCTGTAAGTGCCCTTCTCTCTGTGTGAGTGTGTGTGTATATATATATATATATATATATATATATATATATATATATAAAATTATTTTTTGGTAAAATATGAATATACTTTAATTATTTACTTTTTCCCCTTTTTCACTAATTTCATTCTCAAATTGTGAGCTTTTCAATTTCTGCTAGAAATGCAGGACACTGTTATTTATATTTCACACAGCCATTGGCTGCACACTCTAATGACATATTTATAACTGTCCCTCATTGGCCACAGCAGAGAAAGTAACCTAAGTTACAACATGACAGGTCCCATTAGTTTACTGGCACACGTTAAATAAACAGGAATGTCAAGTGACTGGTTAATGCTCCCGCAAGCTCGCGGTTTCACTTTGCACTAAGCGCAATTAACCAAAAGTTAGACCTTTGGTTAATGATAAAAAGTTGCCCCAATTGTCACCAAAAATAAAGTGGACAGTTCCTTTAAATAAATAAAAATTGTGAGCATTTAAAAAAACAAAGAAGAAGAAAAAAAAGGACACAAAGAAGTTATAAGGGGTTAAAGTTAGGGGATGTAGGGTGTGAAAGGGTGTGAAAGAAATGGCACTGGAAGTGCCTTTACATAGAGGTGAATGGAGACTGTTTTTTACTCTAAATATAAATGTATATGCTTATATACTGTACATATATATTTATGTGTTAATATGTGTATATACACATAAATATATATGTATCATATACATTTATATTTTTATTTTGCTGCCCAACACCGTTTGAATTGCCCTTTGTGCTAGGTGGTTTGCCGTGTCTCATGGCATGAAAATGATGCTCATATTGGAGTCTATGGAAGCGTGCTTTTGTGACACTTCCAGTGCACATTTACGTGTGCTGGCATTAGTGATTGGAGTGCAAATATCCCGCTCGAGAAAGCGCAATATTGCCCTCCACTCGTAATCTAGGCCTTAGTGTTTAATTTCCCTTTAAAAAAATTGTAAGTAATCTGATAATACTATAGCATGAAACACTGATTATGCAACTATTTAAAAAAGCTATATATTTTTGCTGCAGCACTGCTTTTTAAGACATGCCGTGAAATTCTGCAGTAAACAATGTGCATAAGGTTGCTTGGCCATTCATCTATGCTGTGAGTGCCAATTAAATTGCATGTGACATCACTGTTACGTTACATGTGCTTATTGCTGTATGCCCCAACATAATGCATAACTGTGCTTACACAAGGGAGGGGAAAGTGGGATTTTTTTAATGGGTATATTGCATTTTGTTACTTATTGTGTACTTTCTGAAATTTTACTTATTGGCTTTTTTGTTCCTCTCTATTAATCAATAGACATTGATGTACACCGAGCAGATCAAAGTACTACTATAGGAAATCTATAATAATGTATTTGCAGAAATGGAAATTTAGGCTGATTCACTCATCTTTACATTAGTTTATGAACATTAAGTGCATTTATTTCCATGGTTGCTTCTTGAATTATGTTTTTGTGTAATTATATTTTCTATCATTTTTCTTTTCCAAGCAATAAAAATGACAGTATTTTATTCTGCCCTATTTATCTTCATTAGGAGACCAGGACTTATAGAATACTCTCTTGAGAATAGATAAGTTAGGATTGTTGCTACCAGCAACCAAGTTTGACTGTATCTAAAATTTTTTTTTACAAAGGGCAAGATTACGAGTGGCGCACAGTTGATTGCAGGTTTTAGTGCACATCAGGTTTGTCACTCAGATTAAAAGTTGAAAGTAAATGCAATCGCTGGAGCGCAATTGAAATGAACACTTTTCGTGATAGTTCGACATCATAGCTCTGATTAACTGTTTCACAAAACAAAAAAGTGTCAGAAAACACATTAAAAATAGATTACAAAGTATAGTTACACACGTAATAACATCTAATAAAAATTATTAAAAAAAAATTGCACAAAAAAGTTATAAGGGCTCAAATATATGAGGTCTTATGTGTTAGAAAAAAAGCACTGCAAAGGGCTTTAACATAGACATACATTCATATAAATATATATTTATATATATGTATAGATATATATGTTTGGACATATGTATTTATGTATTAAAATGTCTATATATGTATTTACATACATATATACACATATAAACACATAAATACATATGTACACACATAAGACATATATATATATATATATATATATATATATATATATATATATATATATAAATAAATGCATTGGAGCCCTTTGCAGTTAAGTAGTTGAGAACATGTAAAATATATTTATGCAATATTCATTTTTTTAATAAAGTGTTATACTGTGTATTTATTATACATATTTCACATTCCAATGTTCTGCACATATAAGAATATATTATATGTATTTATAAATACATATTTTTATATATATCTGTATATATCTATATATACAATATATAATCCTCTATATATATAAGAATATATATATGTGTATGAATATATATTGTACCAAAAAATCATATGGTAACATTGAGCTCAGGGACGTGAAGCTCCTAGGAGTCAGCACTAATTGGCTAAAAATGTCTGTCAAAAGAACTGAAATAAGGGGGCAGTTTGCAGAGCCATAGATCACAGAGGTAACAAGTTTATTAATATAGCTGTGTTGGTTATGCAAAATTGGGGAATGGGTAATAAAGGGATTATCTACCTTTTTAAACAACAAAAATTCTGGTGTTTACTGTCCCTTTAAGTTGCAACATTTATACCAGTAACATTTATTCAGGCTCAGTTGAATTTGTTTGTGATTCTAGTGCCCTAAATAAATATTATTTTGATTCATCACAATATGAGTATGATGTATACGCTGATATGTTCTTAAAGGGAAGTTGTCTGCATTTTGTATTTGATTGGCCGAATGGGGGGTTTCAGGATTTGGCTTACATTCAGTGTTCTCTTTGATTAATTTAATAATTTAAACTTCCTGCACCAGGATCATCACAATTAATTATACAAGTGGTGCCCTGTCCCTAACCACCCATATCCTCACTAGCTGGTTATAGATTAAATAACCAAATCTACGATATAATCTATAGGGGAATAGTTTACATTGTGATTTTTTTAACTTCAGCTTTTTAAAGCACAACATTAGCAAAACAGAAAAAGTTTACATTCAGCTTCTGATACGAATGCTACCCGACGAGTTAATGATTTAGCGGGAGCATTAAATACCACTCCACTTGTAATCTGGCCATAGACGAGGGGTACTGTGGTAGGTGGCAAACTACACTGTCATGCTTTAGAAAGTTCACCAATTAGACATATTGAAAAATATATTTTTCATGAAAAAGTGTTCCTAAAAATTCTTCATTTTAAATTGAAACTTGCATTAAAGGGACAGTCTACTCCAGAATTGTTATTGTTTAAAAAGATAGATAATCCCTTTATTACCCATTCCCCAGTTTTGAACAATCAATCATTGCCTTGTATCTAAGCCTCTGCAGACTTCCCCCTTACTCCAGTTCTTTTGTCAGACTTGCATCTTAGCCTAGGTAACTCCACGTGTGAGCTCAATGTTATCTATATGGCACACATGAACTAACGCCCTCTAAAAATGCATTTAAATAAGAGGTGGCCTTCAAGGTCTAAGACATTAGCATATGCGCCTACCTAAGTTTAGCTTTTAACTAAGAATACCAAGAGAACAAAGTAAATTAGAAAGTTGTTTAAAATAACATACCATATCTGAATCATGAAAGTTTATTTTGGACTAGACTGTCCCTTTAAACGAATTCCAGTTGACAATAGATAACTTGGTATTTATTATACACTGGTTGTTGAGAAAATGTTATTTAAATACAATTTCATATTCCTGTAAGCCAAATTCCTCAATGAAGAAAACATATACCAATCCTAATAGAAAAAGAACAATTAAACTAATTATTTATGGGACAGGCACATTAGTATAAACAAGAAACTGATACTCAACTAAAACTGCATAAAGCCCATTAATAAAAAGTCCAGCTATTTATTTAAGTAAGTGATTTAAGCATCAAAGAGTATAGCAAGCTTATTCTTCTTCATCATGTGAAATGTTTTTTAATATTTCTCTATTCAGTATGCTAATTTGCATCTTACTAACAACTTCTTTGAGTGCAGAGATTTATGCTTGCATCACCCATATCATTGCCTGGACAGTGAAGCATTGAGGTATCAGATATAAATTAGACTGTGTATGCCATGTGAAAAAAAACTTCCTATTTATGAATACAGTTCAAAATATCCCTTTTAATTTCCATTATTAGAAGAGAATAATATTGAATGCTTGGAAAAATGTTTATAACTTCCTATGTTGAAGGGGCAACCCGTCAAGAAGTAATCCATTGTCTAGAGCAGACACACGCACTCACCTCTTCGAAAATCATGATCAATTACTATGGCCCAGATTAGAAGTGGCGCTAATGATAGCAATAAACAATAATGCTGGACCGCTCTACCATTAGTGTGCAACTTGATATTACAAGTCCATGGTAAATCCCATTTACCACAAAAGGGTCCATCATCACTCTAGCGCAACCTATATTTTTAATGGAGATCGTGACCACGCTAAATAGCACTAGTATTACAAGCTGAAAGTCATAGTTTGCGTGCGAAAGCCGAAACTGTGGTAGAATATTTGGCATGTGTTGAGACGAAGTATAGTGTAAGGCTTACTTTTTTTTTTACAAAACACATAAAAAAACACATTAAAATAAACTATTACACTGATGTATACACATTTTAATAACAAATATCATTTTCATTTTGCTAAAAAGGGTTAAAATGGATATGGTATATGGCAAGGTGTTCAACTGGAAAGGGTTCCTATACAGTTGTAATCAAAATTATTCAACCGCTATTGCAAATTAAGATTTATTGTCAAAATGTACAGACTTTCAGCTGTTTGCAGTGAACAAAGCAAGTAGCTCAACACAGCTAATGCTTCCTAATGCTTCAAGTGGTTTCCACAAATTCAAATGAAAATGCACATTTTAATGAATTCTGTAAGTCTCTAAATTATTCAACCCCCTAAATAGAATCCCTCACAACAGCACAAATATGCAGAAGTTTTCCATGCCAGAACTCCAAGACGTACACCACTACTGACCCAAACGCCCAAGAAAAGTCAGCTCCAATCTGCTTAAAATCATATAAATAAGCCCCAGAATTTTTGGGATTCTGTTCTGTGGAGCAATGAAACAAAACTGGAACTTTTTGGCCGATGGATCAGCGGAATGTCTGTAGGAAGAAGAATGAAGCATACGCTGAAAAGAACACTCTGCCTACAGTTAAGCATCTCTTGGTGATGCTCTGGGGCTGCTTTGCATCCTCTGGCACTGGAAACCTGCAGTGTGTGGAAGGCAAAATAGATTCATTGTAGTATCAGGAAATCCTAGGAACGTCATGCCATCTGTGAGGAGAATGAAGCTTGGGCGTCCAACAGGACAATGATCCCAAGCATACCTCAAATTCCACCAAGGCTTGGTTGTAGAAGAAGTCCAGGAAGATGCAACAGTGGCCATCACAGTCACCTGACTTGAACCCCATAGAAAATCTCTAATGGGATTTGAATAAGCAGCACACAAACTCAAGAATATTACTGAACTGGATACCATTGCTCATGAGGAATGGACTAAGATTCCTCAGGAACGTTGCCAGAAGCTGGTGACTGGCTTTGCATCTCATTTGCAGCAGGTCATAACAGCAAAAGGGTGCTCTACTAAGTACTAAAGATGCTTGCCATGAAGGGGTTAAATCATTTTGAGACTGCAGAATTCATTAAAAGTTGCATTTTCAGTTGAATTTGGGGAAACCACTTGAAGCATTCATTGTGTTGAGCTATTTCAATTGCTTTTGTTTGATTTGTTCATTGCAAACAGCTAAAAGTCTGTACATTTTTACAAAAAACCTGATTTGCAATGGGAGTTGAATAATTTTGATTACAACTGTGTGTGTGCATATATATATATATATATATATATATATATATACATGTGTAATTATGACTTTATACAGTATGTGTACATATAGCTGTGCATGCATACTTACATATATACACACATATGGAATACATAAATATCTTACAACAAATATATATATATATATAAGCAAGCCAAAGAGAGCACTCGCCTTCAATCAAAGTGAAAATGTATTCCATATTATTGTGAACGTTTGACCCCGTCATCAGACAAATCCAAACAGAAAAAAACGGTATCTATAAATATATATTTAAAAAGAAAAAGAAAATTTTCTTCTATGCGAAGGAACATAGGAATGTACCATGTTCCTAACGGAACCTTTGGCTTTAGCGCAGTTGATCTAGCGCAGTATTTGGTCAGCCTTTGAGCGATAATTAATATTTTTTTTGGAACGTGCTCTATAGAAGTCTAAGGAGAGAGGGATTTGCATGACCACTATATCTGAAGTCCTTAAGTTAGAGCACCTAAATCTTTCTCTTGCGCTAATTTTTTTTGCTTTCATCTACGCTAATGTGGACGGGTACTTTTTTACTTTGAGTGCAGTTAGCGTGCAAGCAGAAAAAAGAAATATCATGCCACTTGTAATCTGTCCCTAGATGGATACATTTACATTTAACTATGTAAAATGAAACTAATACAAGGGGGCCCATTTATCAAGCTCCGAACGGAGCTTGTGGGCCCCTGTTTCTGGCGAGTCTTCAGACTCGCCAGAAACACAAATTATGAAGCAGCGGTCTAAAGACTGCTGCTCCATAACCCTGTCCGGCTGCTCTGAGCAAGCGGACAGGAATCGCCGCAAATCAACCCGATCGAGTACGATCGGGTTGATTGACACCCCCTGCTGGCGGCCGATTGGCCGCCAGTCAGCAGGGGGCTATATAAGTCCAATTTCAAGTGCACTCGATATTACAAATAAACAACAGCCGGGGTGCAGCGTGTACTGAAATGATCAATTGCATTTATCCTGTTTAAGAATAAAACGCTGCACTCACCGGTCCTTATGAAAAACATTCAGTTTAATCTCATCACCTTAACAATGTACAAATACCCCAAATGTTTCGGTACCGGACTGGTACCTTTCTCAATGGGTGTTTAACGTGTGTCCGAATGTTCTCTAACAAACCCACACACCTGTGCCCTAATATACCCCACCGTGCTAAGACTTCCGATACCACAATGCTACTGCGTTTATACCACGTCACTGGGGATCAATCACACAGCTTATGGTAAGAGCGCATGGCTAATTTGCATAGCCTCGCCCCCAGTGACAAAACATCCCCTACGTCACTGTTCATACATTCTATTGTGGTCAATACTCGCACTAGCACGGCAACACCCGGAGCTCACTTAATCCTTAAATAAAAACAAAAAAACAACATTCATCGTTAAATTATACTCCAAATCTAACAATTTCTGAATTTCTAATTTTAAAAAAGGAAAGAAACACCTACCCTATGGAGACTAAATTCGCTTCATGTCTAATACAAACTTCATAAAGGTGGAATACGCACTCATTGATTATGATAGCCCAAGTTGATTCAATGTGTGCTGGAGATAGGGTGTTGAATACTTGCTGGCAACTATTCTTCCTGATGCCAGAAAAAAAAATCACTATATCTGAAATCCTTAAGTTAGAGCGCCTAAATCTTTCTCTTGTGCTAATTTTTTTGCTTTCATCTACGCTAATGTGGACGAGTACTTTTTTACTTCGAGTGAAGTTAGCGCCCAGAAAAAAGAAATATCATGCCACTAGATGGATACATTTACATTTAACTATGTAAAATGAAACTAATACAAGGTGTATATTTTGGCAAAACATTTCCTGCAGTAACCTAAACTAAAATGTGTGTATATATATATATATATATATATATATATATATATATATATATATATATATATACTGAAATATTGTTAAACTTGAAAAATGCTCGTTATATAGAAAATTCCAAAGGTGGCATTTTTCCTCTCTTGCCCATGGAGAGGGACCTCAAAAAGGACTTTTTGGTACAAAGTAAGAAAAAAAATATTATAAAGCCATATGAAAACTTACGCCTAGATTACGAGTTTTGCGGTAACAGGGGTGCGTTGCTAATGAGCCTTTTTTTTTTTAACGCTACCTTAAGACAACGCTGGTATTACAGGTTTTTTTCAACCTGGTGTTAGCCGCAAAAAAGGTGAGCGTAGAGCAAAATTTAGCTCCACATCTCACCTCAATACCAGCGTTGCTTACGGTAGCGGTAAGCTGGCTAAACGTGCTTGTGCACAATTTCCCCATAGGAAACAATGGGGCTGAGCTGGCTGAAAAAAAAACACCTGCAAAAAAGAAGCGTCCAGCTTCTAATGCAGCCCCATTGATTACTATGGGGAAAGGAATTTTATGTCTACACCTAACACCCTAACATGAACCCCGAGTCTAAACACCCCTAATCTTACACTTATTAACCCCTAATCTGCCATCCCACCTACATTATAATTATTAACCCCTACTCTGCCGCTCCAGACACCGCCACCACCTACATTATCCCTATGAACCCCTAATCTGCTACCCCCAACATCGCCGAACCCTACATTATATTTCTTAACCCCTAATCTGCCCCCCCAACGTCACTGCAACCTAACTACATTTATTTACCCCTAATCTGCCGCCGCCAACGTTGCCGCCACTCTAATAAAGTTATTAACCCTAACACCCCCTAACTTAAATTTAATTTAAATAAATCTAAATAAAATAACTAAAATTAAATAAATTATTCCTATTTAAAACTAAATACTTACCTGTAAAATAATCCCTAAGCTAGCTACAATATAACTAATAGTTACATTGTAGCTAGCTTAGGGTTTTTATTTATTTTACAGGCAAATTTGTATTTATTTTAACTAGGTAGAATAGTTATTAAATAGTTATTAACTATTTAATAACTTCCTAGTTAAAATAAAGACAAATATACCTGTAAAATAAATCCTAACCTAAGTTACAATTACATCTAACACTACACTATCATTAAATAAATTACCTAAACTACCTACAATTAATTAGTTTAAAATTTTTTTAATTATTTTTTTATTTTCTGTAATTTAGTGTTTTTTTCTTCTTCCTACTTTAGTTTATTTAATTTAATTGTAATTAATTGTAGTTTAGGTAATTTATTTAATGATAGTGTAGTGTTAGGTGTAATTGTAAGTTAGGATTTATTTTATAGGTATATTTATAGGTATATTTGTCTTTATTTTAACTAGGAAGTTATTAAATAGTTAATAACTATTTATTAACTATTCTACCTAGTTAAAATAAATACAAATTTGCCTGTAAAATAAATATAAACCCTAAGATAGCTACAATGTAACTATTAGTTATATTGTAGTTAGCTTAGGGTTTATTTTACAAGTAAGTATTTAGTTTTAAATAGGATTAATTTATTTAATTGTAGTAATTTTATTTAGATTATTTTAAATTATACTTAAGTTAGGGGGGGTTAGGGTTAGGTTTAGACTTAGGTTTAGGGGTTAATACCTTTAATATAGTAGCAGCGACGTTGGGGGTGGCAGATTAGGGGTTAATAAATGTAGGTAGGTGTCGACGATGTTAGGGACGGCAGATTAGGGGTTAATAAAATGTAACTAGTGTTTGCGAGGCGGGAGTGCGGTGGATTAGGGGTTAATATATTTATTAAAGTGGCGGCGATGTCCGGTCGGCAGATTAGGGGTTAATACATTTATTAAAGTGTTTCCAATGTGGGGGGGGGGGGCTCAGTTTAGGGGTTAATGGGTAGTTTACGGGTGTTAGTGTACTTTTTATCACTTTAGTTAAGAGTTTTATGTTACGGCGTCAGCTCATAAAACTCTTAACTACTGACTTTTAAATGCGGTAGGAGTCTTGACAGGAGAGGGTCTACTGCTCACTTCTTCCAAAACTTGTAATACCAGCGTTAGGGGTTAATAAATGTAGGTAGGTGTCGACGATGTTAGGGACGGCAGATTAGGGGTTAATAAAATGTAACTAGTGTTTGCGAGGCGGGAGTGCGGTGGATTAGGGGTTAATATATTTATTAAAGTGGCGGCGATGTCCGGTCGGCAGATTAGGGGTTAATACATTTATTAAAGTGTTTCCAATGTGGGAGGGGGGGGCTCAGTTTAGGGGTTAATGGGTAGTTTACGGGTGTTAGTGTACTTTTTATCACTTTAGTTAAGAGTTTTATGTTACGGCGTCAGCTCATAAAACTCTTAACTACTGACTTTTAAATGCGGTAGGAGTCTTGACAGGAGAGGGTCTACTGCTCACTTCTTCCAAAACTTGTAATACCAGCGTTAGGCAAATCCCATTAAAAAGATAGGATATGCAGTTGACGTAAGGGGATTTGCGGTAAGCTCGAGTCGCGGAAAAAAAGTGAGCAGTACACCTGCCAGACTCGTAATACCAGCGGGCGTTAAAAAGCAGCGTTGGGACCTCAAAATACAAGAGTGCTCAAAACAAGTGCTATTTGCATTTAATTTTTAAAATGACTGCAAACAGAAATATTAATTGCTTGTCAACACAGCTGGAAAGGTTTTGAAACATGAAAAGCATCTCACTAATGCATACACTAATTAACGGAGATCTCAATTTCCCCTCATGTTAACTGCTCAAAAACAACCTTATTGTTTTCTTGTTAGATTTAAAATGATCATTTTTTATATTCCAAACAGATGGAAAAAACAAACAAATGACTGCTTTTGTTCTTAGTTTTTAATATGAAGAAAAAGGATGAAATGATTGGCAAGTTTTAGTATTTCTGAAAGGACCAATTGTGTGCTGGATGATTTATTTTTAAAAAAACTCAGTGTGTAGAAAGAAAGACCTGTAATGTAATAGTGTACATATTAATGTTTGTACTAAATGTAGGAAAATTTAAAACGTGTCCATAAATTAAATAAACATTAAACTTGATTTTTAATGCATTGCAGGGCATTTTGCCTCTGTGTTATATCTGCTTTAGCAAATATGCTTCTATCTATCTATCTATCTATCTATCTATCTATCTATCTATCTATCTATCTATCTATCGTAAATGTTGTTAAAATGAAATTATCAACAATATTTATAGAAAATCAATTATTTATGCCAGGGATGAGTGATAGGTACAGCAGAATATATTTCAGAGTAAGATAACATAAATCACAAATTGCAGTCTATCCTGTATTTGTGTTTCCTAATAAAATGCTCCTATTCAACTACTTTTTTGTGTCAATAAAACCAAGATATATCAATCCTATTGCTTTGTGAATGTTATAAATCTTAAAGGGACAGTACACGGTAAAATTGTTTTTATATTCATGTATTTTCAATGACTTGTTTTACCAACTGCTGAGTATAAAATGTATGAGAAATTGCATGTTCAGGTTTATTTGTGTATATGAAGTAGCTGATTTTGTGCTTTAAACCACTTTTATTACAATAGGTTGAGTTTCAGGTAATATCATATCTCATTATGTTATAACTTTGTTTAAACAAACTTGTTTTCTTATCTTATATTTGTCTGTAAAACCAAAGCTGAATACTTAGACAGAACAATGGAAAGGGGATAGAGCACGGGTTTCAAACACAAGGCCCGCGGGCCGAATACGGCCCGCCAGACCTCGTCATGTGGCCCGTGTAGCTGCCGCCGGCCGCCAGCCTTCACCTTTTATTCTCGCTTTTTTTTTTTGACACAAGAAAGCTGCCTCTTCAGCGCATGCGCGGCAGCCTACAAGCCAGCCCTCTAGTGGCGCCGGCCATTCTACACAGGAACCCTCCACTTTACATGCATTCAGGAAACCTCCACTTGTTTTTATATTGAGAGCATGCCATCCTGTGATGTGACAGATCCAACGGCTGCCTGAACCCTTCTCTCCTGTACTGTAAGTACATATGATGTATGTGGGGGGGAGGGGGGGGTCTGCTTATTATTCTGCTTAAAAGTCTGAGCAGTAAACTTTGGATATACTGACCACTTCCGTGTCACTTTACAGTGGTATAACGTATCAGAGTGCTTTTGTGCTGTAGCAATCCGCAAAACAGCATGGAGGTAATCAAAGCTGGTAAAGGTTAAGTTCTGTTCTTTAAAGTCAGAAAAGCGTCGATTGAATTCATCAATCAGCCGATTCACTTTGGTACCATGCCGTTTTGCGGATTGCTACAGCACAAGACCTAACGCCAGACATCGATGGACTGACCTCAGGAAAACGATGTCAGCCATCTAGTAAGAAAAGTAAAAAAAAAGTTAATGCCTTGTGTTTGCCATATGTGTAATAAACAGTGTTTGGCAATATTTGTATGTTTAAAAAAAAATAAAATTACTGTCTGTTACCAAAAATAATTTTTCAATAAATTGTAAAATAATTGTACATTTGAATATCTACTTGCCATTATTCTTATTATTAACAGTAATAATTGAATGCAGTGACAATAATATATGATAATAAAGAGTGGACACATAGTCCTACAGATACAACCGGCCCTTTGAGGGTGACCAAACTGCTGATGCGGCCCACGATGAATTTGAGTTTGACACCCCTGGGATAGAGAGAGAGTAAAAGAGGGGTGGGGGGTTAGAGAGAGCAAAATAAAGGGGGAGAGATAGAGCAAAAGAGAGGGAGAGAGATAGAACAAAAGAGAGGGGGAGAGAGATGGCACAAGAGAGGGAGAGAAACAGCAAATGAGAGGGGGGAAAGAGAGCAAAATAAAGGGGAGAGATAGAGAAAGCAAAAGAGGGGGGATAGAGAGAGCAAAAGAGGGAGAGAGAGACAGCAAAAGAGGGGGGATAGAGAGAGCAAAAGAGGGGGGATAGAGAGAGCAAAAGAGAGGGAGAGAGACAGCAAAATAAAGGGGTGAGAGAGCGAAAGATGGGGGGAGAGAGAGAGTAAAAGAGGGGGGTTAGAGAGAGCAAAACAGAAGGGGAGATATAGAGCAAAAGAGAGGGGGAGAGAGACAGCAAAAGAGAGGGGGAAAGAGAGCAAAGGAAAGGGGGGAGAGAGAGAGAGAGACAGAGAGAGGAGAGAGAGCAAAAAAAAGGGGGAGAGAGAGAACAAAGAGGGGGGATAGAGAGAGCAAAAGAGTGGGAGAGAGACAGCAAAAGAGAGGGAGGAGAGAGCAAAAGAGAGGGGGAGAGAGAGCAAAAGAGAGGTGGAGAGTGCAAAAGAGAGGGGGAGAGAGAGAGCAAAAAAGAGAGGGAGGAAAAGAGAGGGGGGAGAGAGAGAGTGCAAAAGAGGGGGGGGGGGAGAGAGAGCAAAAGATAGGGGAGAGAGAGCAAAAGAGAGGGGGGAGAGAGAGCAAAAGAGAGGGGGAGAGAGAGCAAAATGGAGAGAGGGGGGAGAGAGAGAGAAAAAGAGAGGGGGCAGAGAGAGCAAAAGATGAAACCTTTGTGCTGCAAAAAATGGCCCGTGTGAACGGGCTTTAGGGCTATGGTGTTTTATATTTTACAAATGCTTTTAACAATGTTATACACTTTTGAGCCTTAGATTCGTTCAATATATAACATTGTTAAAAGCATTTGTACAATATATAACATTGTTAAAGGGACAGTAAAGTCCAAAAAAAACTTTCATGTTTTAAATAGGGCATGCAATTTTAAACAACTTCCCAATTTACTTTTATCACCAATTTTGCTTTGTTCTCTTGGTATTCTTAGTTGAAAGCTAAAACTATGAGGTTCATATGCTAATTTCTTAGACCTTGAAGACTGCCTCTAATCTGAATACATTTTGACCACTAGAGGGCATTAGTTCACATGTTTCATATAGATAACATTGAGCTCATGCACGTAAAGTGACCTAGGACTGATCAATGATTGGCTAAACTGCATGTCTGTCAAAAGAACTGAAATAAGGGGGCAGTCAGCAGAAGCTTAGATACAAGGTAATCACAGAGGTAAAAAGTGTAATTCTATAACAGTGTTGGTTATGCAAAACTGGGGAATGGGTAATAAAGGGATTATCTTTCTTTTTAAACAACAAAAATTCTGGTGTTGACTATCCCTTTAAGTGTATTTGTACAATATATAACATTGTTGAAAGAATGCTTACAATATATAACATTGTTAAAATCAGGTGTACAATATATAACATTGTTAAAAGCATGTGTACAATATATAACATTGTTAAAAGCATTTGTACAATATAGAACATTGTTAAATGCATTTGTACAATATATAACATTGTTAAAAGCATTTGTACAATATATAACATTGTTAAAAGCATGTGTACAATATATAACATTGTTAAAGCATTTGTACAATATATAACATTGCTAAAAGCATGTGTACAATATATAGCATTGCTAAAGGCATGTGTACAATATATAACATTGTTAAAAGCATTTGTACAATATATAACATTATTAAAAGCATGTGTAAAATATATAGAATTGTTAAAAGCATGTGTAAAATATATAGAATTGTTAAAAGCATTTGTACAATTTATAACATTGTAAAAGCATTTGTACAATATATAACATTCTTAAAAGCATGTGTACAATATATAACATTGTTAAAAGCATTTGTACAATATATAACATTGTTAAAGGCATGTGTACAATATATAACGTTGTTAAAAGCATTTGTACAATATATAACATTGTTAAAAAGCATGTGTACAATATATAACATTGTTAAAGGCATGTGTACAATATATAACATTGTTAAAAGCATTTGTACAATATATAACATTGTTAAAAGCATTTGTACAATATATATCATTGTTAAAAGCATGTGTAAAATATATAACGTTGTTAAAAGCATGTGTACAATATATAAAATTGTTAAAATAATGTGTACAATATATAACATTGTTAAAGGCATGTGTACAATATATAACATTGTTAAAAGCATGTGTACAATATATAACATTGTTAAAAGCATGTGTACAATATATAACATTGTTAAAAGTATGTGTACAATATATAGCATTGCTAAAGGCATGTGTACAATATATAACATTGTTAAAAGCATGTGTACAATATATAACATTGTTAAAACATGTGTAAAATATATAGAATTGTTAAAAGCATTTGTTCAATATATAACATTGTTAAAGCATTTGTACAATATATAAAGTTGTTAAAAACATGTGTACAATATATAACATTGTTAAAGGCATGTGTACAATATATAACATTGTTAAAAGCATGTGTACAATATATACCATTGTTAAAAGCATTTGTACAATATATAACATTGTTAAAGGCATGTGTACAATATATAACGTTGTTAAAAGCATTTGTACAATATATAACATTGTTAAAAAGCATGTGTACAATATATAACATTGTTAAAGGCATGTGTACAATATATAACGTTGTTAAAAGCATTTGTGCAATATATAACATTGTTAAAAGCATTTGTACAATATATAACATTGTTAAAAGCATATGTACAATATATAACATTGTTAAAGGCATGTGTACAATATATAACATTGTTAAAAGCATGTGTACAATATATAAAATTGTTAAAATAATGTGTACAATATATAACATTGTTAAAGGCATGTGTACAATATATAACATTGTTAAAAACATGTGTACAATATATAACATTGTTAAAGGCATGTGTACAATATATAACATTGTTAAAAGCATGTGCACAATATATAACGTTGTTAAAAGCATGTGTACAATATATAACATTGTTAAAAGCATGTGTACAATATATAACATTGTTAAAGGCATGTGTACAATATATAACGTTGTTAAAAGCATTTGTACAATATATAACATTGTTAAAAAGCATGTGTACAATATATAACATTGTTAAAGGCATGTGTACAATATATAACGTTGTTAACATTTGCACAATATATAACATTGTTAAAAGCATTTGTACAATATATAACATTGTTAAAAGCATTTGTACAATATATAACAAACATTGTTAAAGGCATGTGTACAATATATAACGTTGTTAAAAGCATTTGTACAATATATAACATTGTAATAAGCATGTGTACAATATATAACATTGTTAAAGGCATGTGTACAATACATAACGTTGTTAAAAGCATTTGTACAATATATAACATTGTTAAAAGTATTTGTACAATATATAACATTGTTAAAAGTATGTGTACAATATATAGCATTGCTAAAGGCATGTGTACAATATATAACATTGTTAAAAGCATGTGTACAATATATAACATTGTTAAAGCATTTGTACAATATATAACATTGCTAAAAGCATGTGTACAATATTTAGCATTGCTAAAGGAATGTGTACAATATATAACATTGTTAAAAGCATGTGTACAATATATAACATTGTTAAAAGCATTTGTACAATATATAACATTATTAAAAGCATGTGTAAAATATATAGAATTGTTAAAAGCATTTGTACAATTTATAACATTGTTAAAGCATTTGTACAATATATAACATTCTTAAAAGCATGTGTACAATATATAACATTGTTAAAAGCATTTGTACAATATATAACATTGTTAAAGAAGAGCTGTTGGTCCGCGCCAACCAAGCCCCTATAAGCCTAAGGGTGGTGGTACCTAGTTACCACCAAATAATAGCTATAGGAAATGGAGGGTGATCCCTAAGGCGCCTTACTGACGGAGGCAAGGGGGCAGTAATGGAATACTTCGATGAATATTGGAACAGTTTATTACAACAGTTGGTGCAGATCAATCACATAAAAATAAATCACATAAAAAATATATAAAAACAATACTGTCATGGATCCATGATCAATAAAATAACCTTAAAAAATGATAGCATAAAAAAGCACAAAAAAGCACAAAAACTGTCTTGATAAAACAGTCTTGATATAATACTAATAATCCTACAATGGATATTCAGCAGGGATGTCTAAACCCACAAAGGGGTTTATAGCGATGGGGTTGTGTGATAAAAGACTCTTGGAGTGGAAAAGTTCGTGCTGCTCCTATAATAGTCTGAAATGATTATATCAGTAGAGATGGAGAATGAAAGTGCAGCAGCACAATCAGGATTAGAATGTAGCTGTAAAGTCAAATTCGATGTTTTGAGTGCGACGTGTGGAATATATGGTGGTGCAAAAAACCTCAAATATAAAATAATCCAAAAGGTGCTGTTGATTAATGCTGTATAGTTTTAAATCTTCCAAACAATGATGCAAAACAACTAGTGGGTGTTGGTGTGCTTGGTGCAGACAATAAGAAAAAGGTTCAACCCGTGGAAAATCAAAAGTATCGAAGGTCGGTAAAAAATAGTAGAAAAAATATGATAGAAAAAATACAAAACAAAAGTGTTGAAAAAAATGGTGTTGCAAAAAAGGTGTTGAAAAAATATATATATAGGATATGCGTGTTAAAAAGCAGAATTCAAATATCCTAAGAAATGTGAAAAAGAATGTCAATTGTACGTCTTAAATGAAAAATAGAATTGCTCGCAAGTGGTGATAAAAGCCAGTGGCTTTAAAGGTGCCCAAAAAAGTGTCTTTTAAAATCTTTAAAATCCAGTTTTTGACCTAATGGGAAAAAAAGAACAACAACATAGCGCAATAACGTTTTACCAGAATTGAGAATAATGAAACAAGGCTTACCATCCAGTCAACGCGTTTCGGCCCGTGATAGGCCTTTATCAAGACTGTGGTTTGGTGGGGATGGTCGCCTTTTAAAGGTTAAGATCCGGAAGTGATATTTTAATTTACTTCCAGTGTTTCTATCCCCATTATTTGTACTTATAAAACAATGTGTACAATAGTGATGTCGCGAACAGTTCGCCAGAGAACAGTTCCCGGCGAACATAACATTGTTAAAAAGCATGTGTACAATATATAACATTGTTAAAGGCATGTGTACAATATATAACGTTGCTAAAATCATTTGCACAATATATAACATTGTTAAAAGCATTTGTACAATATATAACATTGTTAAAAGCATTTGTACAATATATAACAAACATTGTTAAAGGCATGTGTACAATATGTAACATTGTTAACAGCATTTGTACAATATATAACATTGTTAAAAAGCATGCGTACAAAATATAACATTGTTAAAAGAATGTGTACAATATATAACGTTGTTAAAAGCATTTGTACAATATATAACATTGTTAAAAGTATTTGTACAATATATAACATTGTTAAAAGCACATGTACAATATATAACATTGTTAAAGGCATGTGCACAATATATAAAATTGTTAAAATAATGTGTACAATATATAACATTGTTAAAGGCATGTGTACAATATATAACATTGTTAAAAGCATGTGTACAATATATAACATTGTTAAAGGCATGTGTACAATATATAAAATTGTTAAAAGCATGTGTACAATATATAACTTGGTTAAAAGCATGTGTACAATATATAACGTTGTTAAAAGCATGTGTACAATATATAAAATTGTTAAAAGCATGTGTACAATATATAACATTGTTAAAAGCATTTGTACTATATATAACATTGTTAAAGGCATGTGTACAATATATAACGTTGTTAAAAGCATTTGTACAATATATTACATTGTTAAAAAGCATGTGTACAATATAGAACATTGTTAAAGGCATGTGTACAATTTATAATGTTTTTAAAAGCATTTGAACAATATATAACATTGTTAAAAGCATTTGTACAATATATAACATTGTTAAAAAGCATGTGTACAATATATAACATTGTTAAAGGCATGTGTACAATATATAACGTTGCTAAAATCATTTGCACAATATATAACATTGTTAAAAGCATTTGTACAATATATAACATTGTTAAAAGCATTTGTACAATATATAGCAAACATTGTTAAAGGCATGCGTACAATATATAACATTGTTAAAAGCATTTGTACAATATATAACATTGTTAAAAAGCATGCGTACAATATATAACATTGTTAAAAGCATGTGTACAATATATAACGTTGTTAAAAGCATTTGTACAATATATAACATTGTTAAAAGTATTTGTACAATATATAACATTGTTAAAAGCACATGTACAATATATAACATTGTTTAAGGCATGTGCACAATATATAAAATTGTTAAAATAATGTGTACAATATATAACATTGTTAAAGGCATGTGTACAATATATAACATTGTTAAAAGCATGTGTACAATATATAACATTGTTAAAGGCATGTGTACAATATATAACATTGTTAAAAGCATGTGTACAATATATAACGTTGTTAAAAGCATGTGTACAATATATAAGCATGTGTACAATATATAAAATTGTTAAAACCATGTGTACAATATATAACATTGTTAAAAGCATTTGTACTATATATAACATTGTTAAAGGCATGTGTACAATATATAACGTTGTTAAAAGCATTTGTACAATATATTACATTGTTAAAAAGCATGTGTACAATATAGAACATTGTTAAAGGCATGTGTACAATATATAATGTTGTTAAAAACATTTGAACAATATATAACATTGTTAAAAGCATTTGTACAATATATAACATTGTTAAAAGCACATGTACAATATATAACATTGTTAAAGGCATGTGCACAATATATAAAATTGTTAAAATAATGTGTACAATATATAACATTGTTAAAGGCATGTGTACAATATATAACATTGTTAAAAGCATGTGTACAATATATAACATTGTTAAAGGCATGTGTACAATATATAAAATTGTTAAAAGCATGTGTACAATATATAACTTGGTTAAAAGCATGTGTACAATATATAACGTTGTTAAAAGCATGTGTACAATATATAAAATTGTTAAAAGCATGTGTACAATATATAACATTGTTAAAAGCATTTGTACTATATATAACATTGTTAAAGGCATGTGTACAATATATAACGTTGTTAAAAGCATTTGTACAATATATTACATTGTTAAAAAGCATGTGTACAATATAGAACATTGTTAAAGGCATGTGTACAATTTATAATGTTTTTAAAAGCATTTGAACAATATATAACATTGTTAAAAGCATTTGTACAATATATAACATTGTTAAAAAGCATGTGTACAATATATAACATTGTTAAAGGCATGTGTACAATATATAACGTTGCTAAAATCATTTGCACAATATATAACATTGTTAAAAGCATTTGTACAATATATAACATTGTTAAAAGCATTTGTACAATATATAGCAAACATTGTTAAAGGCATGCGTACAATATATAACATTGTTAAAAGCATTTGTACAATATATAACATTGTTAAAAAGCATGCGTACAATATATAACATTGTTAAAAGCATGTGTACAATATATAACGTTGTTAAAAGCATTTGTACAATATATAACATTGTTAAAAGTATTTGTACAATATATAACATTGTTAAAAGCACATGTACAATATATAACATTGTTTAAGGCATGTGCACAATATATACAATTGTTAAAATAATGTGTACAATATATAACATTGTTAAAGGCATGTGTACAATATATAACATTGTTAAAAGCATGTGTACAATATATAACATTGTTAAAGGCATGTGTACAATATATAACATTGTTAAAAGCATGTGTACAATATATAACGTTGTTAAAAGCATGTGTACAATATATAAGCATGTGTACAATATATAAAATTGTTAAAAGCATGTGTACAATATATAACATTGTTAAAAGCATTTGTACTATATATAACATTGTTAAAGGCATGTGTACAATATATAACGTTGTTAAAAGCATTTGTACAATATATTACATTGTTAAAAAGCATGTGTACAATATAGAACATTGTTAAAGGCATGTGTACAATATATAATGTTGTTAAAAACATATGAACAATATATAACATTGTTAAAAGCATTTGTACAATATATAACATTGTTAAAAAGCATGTGTACAATATATAACATTGTTAAAGGCATGTGTACAATACATAACATTGTTAAAAGCATGTGTACAATATACAAAATTGTTAAAACAATGTGTACAATAGTGATGTCGCGAACAGTTCGCCAGAGAACAGTTCCCGGCGAACATAGCTTGTTCGCATTCGCCGCTGCGGGCGAACATATGTGATGTTTGATCCGCCCCCTATTCATCATCATTGAGGAAACTTTGACCCTTTATCTCACAGCCTTCAGACACATTTGAGCCAATCAGCAGCAGACACTCCCTCACAGACCCTCCCAGCTCCTGGGCAGCAGCCATTTTAGATTCATTACGATCCTGCTTTCTTAGTGAGAGGAGGTTTAGTGCTGCTGCTGCTGATATTATAGTGTACAATATATAACATTGTTAAAGGCATGTGTACAATATATAACATTGTTAAAAGCATGTGTACAATATATAACGTTGTTAAAAGCATGTGTACAATATATAACATTGTTAAAAGCATTTGTACAATATATAACATTGTTAAAAGCATTTGTACAATATATAACATTGTTAAAGGCATGTGTACAATATATAACGTTGTTAAAAGCATTTGTACAATATATAACATTGTTAAAAAGCATGTGTACAATATATAACATTGTTAAAGGCATGTGTACAATATATAACGTTGCTAAAATCATTTGCACAATATATAACATTGTTAAAAGCATGAGTACAATATATAACATTGTTAAAAGCATTTGTACAATATATAACAAACATTGTTAAAGGCATGTGTACAATATGTAACATTGTTAAAAGCATTTGTACAATATATAACATTGTTAAAAAGCATGCGTACAATATATAACATTGTTAAAAGCATGTGTACAATATATAACGTTGTTAAAAGCATTTGTACAATATATAACATTGTTAAAAGTATTTGTACAATATATAACATTGTTAAAAGCACTTGTACAATATATAACATTGTTAAAGGCATGTGCACAATATATAAAATTGTTAAAATAATGTGTACAATATATAACATTGTTAAAGACATGTGTACAATATATAACATTGTTAAAAGCATGTGTACAATATATAACATTGTTAAAGGCATGTGTACAATATATAACATTGTTAAAAGCAAGTGTACAATATATAACGTTGTTAAAAGCATGTGTACAATATATAACGTTGTTAGAAGCATGTGTACAATATATAAAATTGTTAAAAGCATGTGTACAATATATAACATTGTTAAAAGCATTTGTACTATATATAACATTGTTAAAGGCAAGTGTACAATATATAACGTTGTTAAAAGCATTTGTACAATATATTACATTGTTAAAAAGCATGTGTACAATATAGAACATTGTTAAAGGCATGTGTACAATTTATAATGTTTTTAAAAGCATTTGAACAATATATAACATTGTTAAAAGCATTTGTACTATATATAACATTGTTAAAGGCAAGTGTACAATATATAACGTTGTTAAAAGCATTTGTACAATATATTACATTGTTAAAAAGCATGTGTACAATATAGAACATTGTTAAAGGCATGTGTACAATTTATAATGTTTTTAAAAGCATTTGAACAATATATAACATTGTTAAAAGCATTTGTACAATATATAACATTGTTAAAAAGCATGTGTACAATATATAACATTGTTAAAGGCATGTGTACAATATATAACGTTGCTAAAATCATTTGCACAATATATAACATTGTTAAAAGCATTTGTACAATATATAACATTGTTAAAAGCATTTGTACAATATATAGCAAACATTGTTAAAGGCATGCGTACAATATATAACATTGTTAAAAGCATTTGTACAATATATAACATTGTTAAAAAGCATGCGTACAATATATAACATTGTTAAAATAATGTGTACAATATATAACATTGTTAAAGACATGTGTACAATATATAACATTGTTAAAAGCATGTGTACAATATATAACATTGTTAAAGGCATGTGTACAATATATAACATTGTTAAAAGCAAGTGTACAATATATAACGTTGTTAAAAGCATGTGTACAATATATAACGTTGTTAGAAGCATGTGTACAATATATAAAATTGTTAAAAGCATGTGTACAATATATAACATTGTTAAAAGCATTTGTACTATATATAACATTGTTAAAGGCAAGTGTACAATATATAACGTTGTTAAAAGCATTTGTACAATATATTACATTGTTAAAAAGCATGTGTACAATATAGAACATTGTTAAAGGCATGTGTACAATTTATAATGTTTTTAAAAGCATTTGAACAATATATAACATTGTTAAAAGCATTTGTACTATATATAACATTGTTAAAGGCAAGTGTACAATATATAACGTTGTTAAAAGCATTTGTACAATATATTACATTGTTAAAAAGCATGTGTACAATATAGAACATTGTTAAAGGCATGTGTACAATTTATAATGTTTTTAAAAGCATTTGAACAATATATAACATTGTTAAAAGCATTTGTACAATATATAACATTGTTAAAAAGCATGTGTACAATATATAACATTGTTAAAGGCATGTGTACAATATATAACGTTGCTAAAATCATTTGCACAATATATAACATTGTTAAAAGCATTTGTACAATATATAACATTGTTAAAAGCATTTGTACAATATATAGCAAACATTGTTAAAGGCATGCGTACAATATATAACATTGTTAAAAGCATTTGTACAATATATAACATTGTTAAAAAGCATGCGTACAATATATAACATTGTTAAAAGCATGTGTACAATATATAACGTTGTTAAAAGCATTTGTACAATATATAACATTGTTAAAAGTATTTGTACAATATATAACATTGTTAAAAGCACATGTACAATATATAACATTGTTTAAGGCATGTGCACAATATATAAAATTGTTAAAATAATGTGTACAATATATAACATTGTTAAAGGCATGTGTACAATATATAACATTGTTAAAAGCATGTGTACAATATATAACATTGTTAAAGGCATGTGTACAATATATAACATTGTTAAAAGCATGTGTACAATATATAACATTGTTAAAAGCATGTGTACAATATATAAGCATGTGTACAATATATAAAATTGTTAAAACCATGTGTACAATATATAACATTGTTAAAAGCATTTGTACTATATATAACATTGTTAAAGGCATGTGTACAATATATAACGTTGTTAAAAGCATTTGTACAATATATTACATTGTTAAAAAGCATGTGTACAATATAGAACATTGTTAAAGGCATGTGTACAATATATAATGTTGTTAAAAACATTTGAACAATATATAACATTGTTAAAAGCATTTGTACAATATATAACATTGTTAAAAGCACATGTACAATATATAACATTGTTAAAGGCATGTGCACAATATATAAAATTGTTAAAATAATGTGTACAATATATAACATTGTTAAAGGCATGTGTACAATATATTACATTGTTAAAAGCATGTGTACAATATATAACATTGTTAAAGGCATGTGTACAATATATAAAATTGTTAAAAGCATGTGTACAATATATAACTTGGTTAAAAGCATGTGTACAATATATAACATTGTTAAAAGCATGTGTACAATATATAAAATTGTTAAAAGCATGTGTACAATATATAACATTGTTAAAAGCATTTGTACTATATATAACATTGTTAAAGGCATGTGTACAATATATAACGTTGTTAAAAGCATTTGTACAATATATTACATTGTTAAAAAGCATGTGTACAATATAGAACATTGTTAAAGGCATGTGTACAATATATAATGTTGTTAAAAACATTTGAACAATATATAACATTGTTAAAAGCATTTGTACAATATATAACATTGTTAAAAAGCATGTGTACAATATATAACATTGTTAAAGGCATGTGTACAATACATAACATTGTTAAAAGCATGTGTACAATATACAAAATTGTTAAAACAATGTGTACAATAGTGATGTCGCGAACAGTTCGCCAGAGAACAGTTCCCGGCGAACATAGCTTGTTCGCATTTGCCGCTGCGGGCGAACATATGTGATGTTTGATCCGCCCCCTATTCATCATCATTGAGGAAACTTTGACCCTTTATCTCACAGCCTTCAGACACATTTGAGCCAATCAGCAGCAGACACTCCCTCACAGACCCTCCCAGCTCCTGGGCAGCAGCCATTTTAGATTCATTACGATCCTGCTTTCTTAGTGAGAGGAGGTTTAGTGCTGCTGCTGCTGATATTATAGTGTACAATATATAACATTGTTAAAGGCATGTGTACAATATATAACATTGTTAAAAGCATGTGTACAATATATAACGTTGTTAAAAGCATGTGTACAATATATAACATTGTTAAAGGCATGTGTACAATATATAACGTTGTTAAAAGCATTTGTACAATATATAACATTGTTAAAAAGCATGTGTACAATATATAACATTGTTAAAGGCATGTGTACAATATATAACGTTGCTAAAATCATTTGCACAATATATAACATTGTTAAAAGCATGTGTACAATATATAACATTGTTAAAAGCATTTGTACAATATATAACAAACATTGTTAAAGGCATGTGTACAATATGTAACATTGTTAAAAGCATTTGTACAATATATAACATTGTTAAAAAGCATGCGTACAATATATAACATTGTTAAAAGCATGTGTACAATATATAACGTTGTTAAAAGCATTTGTACAATATATAACATTGTTAAAAGTATTTGTACAATATATAACATTGTTAAAAGCACTTGTACAATATATAACATTGTTAAAGGCATGTGCACAATATATAAAATTGTTAAAATAATGTGTACAATATATAACATTGTTAAAGGCATGTGTACAATATATAACATTGTTAAAAGCATGTGTACAATATATAACATTGTTAAAGGCATGTGTACAATATATAACATTGTTAAAAGCATGTGTACAATATATAACGTTGTTAAAAGCATGTGTACAATATATAACGTTGTTAGAAGCATGTGTACAATATATAAAATTGTTAAAAGCATGTGTACAATATATAACATTGTTAAAAGCATTTGTACTATATATAACATTGTTAAAGGCATGTGTACAATATATAACGTTGTTAAAAGCATTTGTACAATATATTACATTGTTAAAAAGCATGTGTACAATATAGAACATTGTTAAAGGCATGTGTACAATATATAATGTTGTTAAAAGCATTTGAACAATATATAACATTGTTAAAAGCATTTGTACAATATATAGCAAACATTGTTAAAGGCATGCGTACAATATATAACATTGTTAAAAGCATGTGTGCAATATATAAAATTGTTAAAACAATGTGTACAATAGTGATGTCGCGAACAGTTCGCCAGAGAACAGTTCCCGGCGAACATAGCTTGTTCGCATTTGCCGCTGCGGGCGAACATATGTGATGTTTGATCCGCCCCCTATTCGTCATCATTGAGGAAACTTTGACCCTTTATCTCACAGCCTTCAGACACATTTGAGCCAATCAGCAGCAGACACTCCCTCACAGACCCTCCCAGCTCCTGGGCAGCAGCCATTTTAGATTCATTACGATCCTGCATTCTTAGTGAGAGGAGGTTTAGTACTGCTGCTGCTGATATTATAGGGAAATAGATAGCTAGGCTAGTGTATTTAGTGTTCACTACAGTCCTGAAGGACTCATCTAATCTCTGCTGTAAGGACAGCACCCCAAAAAGCCCTTTTTAGGGCTAGAACTTCAGCCCAAAAAGCCATTTTTAGGGCTAGAACTTCAGTGGCTTTTTTTTTTTTTTTTTTGTATTTGCATTTGCCTGGCTGTCAGCCTGTGTGTGAGGCTCACAGCATATACTGTGATTAGTGCCACCACTGATATCTGCTTAACATTAGTGTAAATTTAAACAAAAAAACTTTTAAATCATTTTGCTAGTGTAATCTAATTTCATTTTCTATCAGGCCTATGTGTCAGGCTTACACAGCATATACTGTGGTTAATTGCTGTGCCAGCCACCACTCATATCTGCTTAACATTATTGTAATTTTTTTTTAAAAAAAAAACCTTTAAATCATTTTGCTACTGTAATCTAATTTCATTTTCTATCAGGCCTGTGTGTCAGTCTCACACAGCATATACTATGGTTAATTGCTGTGCCAGCCACCACTCATATCTGCTTAACATTATTGTAAATTTAAACAAAAAAAACTTTTAAATCATTTTGCTAGTGCAATCTAATTTCATTTTCTAGCAGGCCTGTGTGTCAGTCTCACACAGCATATACCGTGGTTAATTGCTTTGCCAGCCACCACTCATATCTGCTTAACATTATTGTAAATGTAAAAAAAACAACTTTTAAATCATTTTGCTAGTGTAATCTAATTTCATTTTCTATCAGGCCTGTGTGTCAGGCTCACACAGCATATACTGTGGTTAATTGCTGTGCCAGCCACCACTCATATCTGCTTAACATTATTGTAAATTAAAAAAAAACAACTTTTAAATCATTTTGCTAGTGTAATCTAATTTAATTTTCTATCAGGCCTGTGTGTCATGCTCACATAGCATATACTGTGGTTAATTGCTCTCTGCCACCACTGATATCTGCTTAACAATCATTAGTGTAAATTTAAACAAATAAACTTTTAAATCATTTTGCTAGTGTAATCTAATTTCATTTTCTATCAGGCCTCTGTGTCAGGCTCACACAGCATATACTGTGGTTAATTGCTCTCTGCCACCACTGATATCTGCTTAACATTATTGTAAATTAAAAAAAAAAGTTTACATAATTTTGCTAGTGTAATCTAATTTCATTTTCTATCAGGCCTGTGTGTCAGGCTCACATCATATACTGTGATTAATTCTTCAGTGCCACCACTGATATCTAGTTAACATTATTTTAAATTAAACAAAAAAAATAACTTTTACATAATTTTGCTAGTGTAATCTAATTTCATTTTCCATCAGGCCTGTGTGTCAGGCCCACGTCATATAGTGTGATTAATAGCTCTTTTTTCCACCACTTATATCTGGTGTAACATTAGTGTAAATTTTTTTTTTTACATCAGTCCTCTTCTAGTGTTATTTAATTTTAGTTGTCAGGCCAGCCTGGCTGCCATTAGTGCCAGCCTGTCAGCATATACTGTGCCTACTTCCATCCTCAGTGCCAGTCCACCACTCCTAGTGTGTAACATTAGTTGGTGTAACATTAGTTTAAATTTTGTACAAAAAAACTTTTACATCAGTCTTCTAGTGTTATTTAATTTTAGTTGCCAGGCCAGCCTGCCACTAGTGCCAGCCTGTGTGTCAGGCTGCCAGCACATACTGTGCCTACTTCTATCCTGAATGTCATCACTCCTATCTGTTGTAACATTAGTGTAACTTTAAAAAAAAAACTTTTACATCAGTCTGCTATTGTTATTTAATTGCAGTTGCCTGTCTGCCAGCGTGTGTGCCAGGCCCACTTTCCAACTAGTGCCACAAATCATATTTGTTATAACAGTAGTGTAAATATTTAAAATAAAAACTTTTTGACTGTGAATCATCAGTCTGCTAGTGCCATTGAATTGCAGTTTCCTGCCTGCCAGCGTGTGTGCCAGGCCCACTTGCCAACTAGTGCCACCAATCATATTTGTTATAACAGTATTGTAAATATTTAAAATAAAAACTTTTTTGACTGAGAAACATCAGTCATCTAGTGTAATCTAATTGCAGTTGCCTTCCTCCCAGCGTGTGTGCCAGGCCCACTTGCCAACTAGTGCCACCAATCATATTTGTTATAACAGTAGTGTAAATATTTAAAAAAAATATTTTTTGACTGTAAAAGATCAGTCAGCTAGTGTAATCTAATTGAAGTTGCCTGCCTGCCAGTGTGTGTGCCAGGCCCGCTTGCTGCCAACTATTGCCACCAATCATATTTGTTATAACAGTTTTGAAAATATTTAAAATCAAAACTTTTTTGACTGTGAAACATCAGTCTGCTAGTGTAATCTAATAGCAGTTGCCTGCCTGCCAGCGTGTGTGCCAGGCCCACTTGCCAACTAGTGCCACCAATCATATTTGTTCTAACAGTATTGTAAATATTTAAAATAAAACATTTTTAGACTGTGAATCATCAGTTTGCTATTGCAATTGAATTGCAGTAGCCTGCCTGCCAGTGTGTGTGCCAGGCCCACTTGCCAACTAGTGCGACCAATCATATTTGTTATTACAGTAGTGTTAATATTCAAAATTAAAACTTTTTTTACTGTGAATCATCAGTCTGCTAGTGCAATTGAATTGCAGTTTCCTGCCTGCCAGTGTGTGTGCCAGGCTCACTAGCCAACTAGTGCCACCAATCATATTTGTTATAACAGTATTGTAAATATTTTAAATAAAAACTTTTTTGACTGTGAATCATCAGTCTGCTAGTGCCATTGAATTGCAGTTGCCTGCCTGCCAGTGTGTGTGCCAGGCCCACTTGCCAAATAGTGCCACCAATCATATTTGTTATAACAGTATTGTAAATATTTAAAATAAAAACTTTTTTGACTGTGAAACATCAGTCTGCTAGTGTAATCTAATTGCAGTTGCCTTCCTCCCAGCGTGTGTGCCAGGCCCACTTGCCAACTAGTGCCACCAATCCTATTTGTTATAAAAGTTTTGAAAATATTTAAAATAAAAACTTTTTTGACTGTGAATCATCAGTCTGCTAGTGCAACTGAATTGCAGTTGCCTGCCTGCCTGCCAGCGTGTGTGCCAGGCCCACTTGCCAACTAGTGCCACCAATCATATTTGTTATAACAGTATTTTAAATATTAAAAAAACAACTTTTTTGACTGTGAAGCATCAGTCAGCTAGTGTAATCTAATAGCAGTTGCCTTCCTCTCAGCGTGTGTGCCAGGCCCACTTGCCAACTAGTGCCACCAATCATATTTGTTATAACAGTATTGTAAATATTTAAAATAAAAACTTTTTTGACTGAGAAACATCAGTCATCTAGTGTAATCTAATTGCAGTTGCCTGCCTGCCAGCGTGTGTGCCAGGCCCACTTGCCAAGTAGTGCCACCAATCATATTTGTTATTACAGTAGTGTTAATATTTAAAATTAAAACTTTTTTGACTGTGAATCATCAGTCTGCTAGTGCAATTGAATTGCAGTTTCCTGCCTGCCAGTGTGTGTGCCAGGCCCACTTGCCCAGTGCCACCACTCATAATTTGTTCTATAGTATTGTAAGTGTACATTTTAAAAAAAATGACAGGCAGAGGCAGGCCATCCCGCAGGTGCCGTCGTGGTCGTGGTGCTGTGATTCCTTTAGACCCTACAACTATGCACATTGTTGAGAGGCCCGGTGCCAGGGACGCAAAAAGTTCTGAGGAGGACCTAGTTGAATGGCTAACACAGGACACCCAATCTTCTACAGCTTCCGCTCCTAGTCCTAACCTTGACGCACCATCCACCTCCAGCTGTGCTTTGGGCACCTCTCAAGTGACCAGTGCCACTTGCCCGCCTGATGCCACCACCAACACTAGCACCACAGCCACTTCACTTGATCTGTCAGAGGAGTTATTGACACATCAGTTGGAAGAAATAAGTGATGCGCAACCATCATTGACAGAGGATGTAGATAACAGTTATATGTCTCAGTCAGGCAGCATTACAGACATGGACGTACGGTGTGATGATGATGATGTTGTACCCACTGCTGCTTCCTTTGTTGATGTGTCAGATACAAGTGAAGTGGTTGATGATGATGTGTCCATAGATGTCACGTGGGTGCCCGCTAGAAGAGAAGAAAAAGAGGGGGAAAGTTCAGATGGGGAGACAGAGAGGAGGAGACGAGTTGGAAGCAGGGGGAGGTCGTCGCAAGGAGCTAGTGGCACAGTCAGACAGCATGCATCGGCACCCGGGGTCAGCCAGACAGCACGCCGACGCCAATCAACGCATGCTGTTGACACCACCAGAATGCCGTCATCGCAGAGCTCAGCAGTGTGGCATTTTTTTTTGTGTCTGCCTCTGACAACAGCGATGCCATTTGCAACCTGTGCCAAAAGAAACTGAGTCGTGGGAAGTCCAACACCCACCTAGGTACAACTGCTTTGCGAAGGCACATGGTCTCACATCACAAACGCCGATGGGAAGAACACATGAGTAGAAGCAGCACACAAACTCAAAGCTGCCCTCTTCCTCCTGGTCCAGCATCTTCAGCCATGTCAACCAGGGCTGTCCTCCTTGCCCCCTCTCAACCATCCTCCACTCAGTCTCTCTTACGTAGCAGTTCCTGGTCATCTGCCCACAGTCAGGTGTCTGTCAAGGACATGTTTGAGCGTAAGAAGCAAATTTCCCAAAGTCACCCCCTTGCCCAGCGTCTGACAGCTGGCTTGTCTGAACTCTTAGCCCGCCAGCTTTTACCATACAAGCTGGTGGAGTCTGAGGCTTTCAAAAAAATTGTATCTATTGGGACACCGCAGTGGAAGGTACCTGGCTGAAATTTCTTTTCACAAAAGGCAATCCCAAACCTGTACTCGATTGTGCGAAAGGAAGTAATGGCATGTCTGGCACACAGCGTTGGGGCAAGGGTCCATCTGACCACTGATAGCTGGTCTGCAAAGCATGGTCAGGGCAGGTATATCACCTACACTGCGCATTGGGTAAACCTGCTGATGGCTGACAAGTATGGAATGCGTGGCTCTGCAGAGGAGTTGGTGACACCGCCACGACTTGCAGGCAGGCCTGCTGCTACCTCCTCTACTCCTCCTACTCCATCCTCTTCCATAACCTCTTCCTCGGCTGAGTCCTCTTCTGCTGCTGCATCTTGCTGCACATCAACGGCACCCCCCCCAGCTCCCCAGGTACTATTCAACATCCCGGATACGGCAGGGTCACGCCATCTTGGGTTTGACTTACCTGAAAGCCGAGAGTCACACCGCACTAGCACTCCTGTCCGCCCTGAACGCACAGGTGGATCAGTGGCTGACTCCGCACCAACTGGAGATTGGCAAGGTTGTTTCTGACAATGGAAGTAATCTGGTGGCGGCATTGAAATTGGGCAAGTTGACACATGTGCCGTGCATGGCACATGTGTGTAATCTGATTGTACAATGCTTTGTGCATAAGTACCCAGGCTTACAGGACGTCCTGAAGCAGGCCAGGAAGGTGTGTGGTCATTTCAGGTGTTCCTACACGGCCATGGCTCACTTGTCCGATATCCAGCGTCGAAACAACCTGCCAGTGAGGCGCTTGATTTGCAACAGCCCGACACGTTGGAATTCAACACTCCTAATGTTCGACCGCCTGCTCCAAAAAGAAAAAGCTGTTAATGAGTATTTGTATGACCAGGGTGCTAGGACAGCCTCTGGGGAGCTGGGGATTTTTTTGCCAAATTACAGGACGCTCATGCGCAATGCCTGTAGGCTCATGCATCCTTTTGAGGAGGTGACAAACCTTGTCAGTCGCACTGAAGGCACCATCAGCGACATCATACCATTTGTTTTCTTCCTGGAGCGTGCCCTGCGAAGAGTGCTGGATCAGGCCGTAGATGAGCGTGAAGAGGAAGAGTTGTGGTGTCCATCACCACCAGAAACCGCCTTATCAGTATCGCTTGCTGGACCTGCGGCAACGCAGGAAGAGGATTGTGAGGAAGAGGAGTCAGATGAGGAATGTGGCTTTGAGGAGGAGGAGGAGGAGGAGGAGGAGGAGGAGGAAGACCAAGCACAACAGGCATCCCATGGTGCTCGTTGTTGTCACCTATCTGGTACCCGTGGTGTTGCACGTGGCTGGGGGGGGAAGAAGATACCTTCAGTGACATCAGTGAGGATGAGGAACGGGACATGATTAGGCATCCAACCTTGTACAAATGGTGTCTTTCATGCTGTCGTGCCTGTTGAGGGACCTTCGTATAAAAAAGCTGAAGGAGAATGACCTGTACTGGGTTTCAACGCTACTAGACCCCCGGTATAAGCATAAATTGACTGAAATGTTACCAAATTCCCGCAAGTCGGAAAGGATGGAGCAGTTCCAAAATAAATTAAAAGCTATGCTTTACACAGCGTATAAGGGTGATGTCACAGCACAACGGGAATCTAACAGGGGAAGAGATGAAAGTAATCCTCCTCCTCCCACGACCATGGCGGCAAGGACAGGATGCTTTCCTGATGTGTTGTTGATGGATGACATGTGGACCTTTTTAACTCCTATGCATCTTAACTCCTATGCATCGCCAGAGCCTTTCGGGATCCAGCCTCAGAGAAAAACTCAACCGACAGGTAGCAGACTACCTAGCATTAGCTGCGGATCTCGACACTCTGAGGAGCGATGGACACCTTGACTACTGGGTGTGCAGGCTTGACCTGTGGCCTGAGCTATTCCAATTTGCAATCGAACTTCTGGCCTGCCCCGCTTCAAGTGTCCTGTCAGAAAGGACCTTCAGGAGGTTTTGTCACTGAGAAGAGAAGTTGCCTAGGTCAAAAAAGTCTTGATTATCTCACCTTTATTAAAATGAATGAGGGATGGATCCCGAAGGGACTGACATTGGGTGATACATTTGAGTAAAAAAGGCCTGATTATGAGGTGAGCTGCCTTGGGCTACAAATGGTACATATGCTGGCGTATTTTTTCTTAGAATGCAGGATGACTTATTCGCCAACAACTAGTGTTCAAGCCACAAGTTTTTAGGGCACTTTCGAACTGTTTTACAAACATACATTTTTCTGCCCGCTGCTACAGCAGCGGCTGCAACAATACCGAATTTTTCAGGCATTTGGACATGCCTAATTTTTCTGGCCTCTGGTGCTGCACTGTGGCTACAAAACCCAAACCAAAAAAAAGGCACATAACAGTGATGAAACTGTTAAGAATAGTACTCAGTCATTAACACACCACTCATATCTGGTGGCACATTAGATTGCACACGCAGTGCTCCAAATTTGAAGTAGGAGGACCGACAAGCATCTTTTTCCATCTCACGGTTCCGAAAAATTATCTATGGGTTCCTAAAAACAATGCCATACCTGTACTCGATTGTGGAAAAGGATGTCATATGTGGTGTTTCATGCTGTTGTGCCTGTTGAGGGTCGTGGACCATCGTATAAAAAGGCTAAAGGAGAACGAGCTGTACTGGGTGTCCAAGCATGGTTTTTGTTCAATTTCCTGGTTCCTAAAAATTATCTCCGGGTTCCTAAAATCAATGCCATATCTGTAATCTATTGTGCAAAAGGATGGCATATGTAGTGTTTCATGCTGTTGTGCCTGTTGGGGGTCGTGGACCATCATATAAAAAGGCTGAAAGAGAACAACCTGTACTGGGTGTCCAAGCATGGTTTTTTATTCAATTCCCGGTTCCTAAAAATTATCTCCGGGTTCCTAAAATCAATGCCATATCTCTAATCTATTGTGCAAAAGGATGGCATATGTGGTGTTTCATGCTGTTGTTTCTGTTGAGGGTCCAGGACCCTCGTCTAAAAAGGCTGAAGGAGAACGACCTGCACTGGGTGTCCAAGCATGTTTTTTGTTCAATTTCCCGGTTCCTAAAAATGATCTCCGGGTTCCTAAAATCAATGCCATATCTGTAATCTATTGTGCAAAAGGATGGCATATGTGGTGTTTCATGCTGTTGTTTCTGTTGGGGGTCCTGGACCCTCGTCTAAAAAGGCTGAAGGAGAACGACCTGTACTGGGTGTACAAGCATGTTTTTTGTTCAATTTTCCGGTTCCTAAAAATGATCTCCGGGTTCCTAAAATCAATGCCATATCTGTAATCTATTGTGCAAAAGGATGGCATATGTGGTGTTTCATGTTGTTGTTTCTGTTGAGGGTCCTGGGCCCTCGTCTAAAAAGGCTGAAGGAGAACGACCTGTACTGGGTGTACAAGCAGGTTTTTTGTTCAATTTCCCGGTTCCTAAAAATTATCTCCGGGTTCCTAAAATCAATGCCATATCTGTAATCTATTGTGCAAAAGGATGGCATATGTGGTTTTTCATGCTGTTGTGCCTGTTGAGGGTCGTGGGCCATCGTATAAAAAGGCTGA
Source organism: Bombina bombina (assembly GCF_027579735.1). Taxonomy (NCBI): domain Eukaryota; kingdom Metazoa; phylum Chordata; class Amphibia; order Anura; family Bombinatoridae; genus Bombina; species Bombina bombina. Next base: position 395,548,488 of record NC_069500.1, on the reverse strand, counting down.
AGGAGAACGACCTGTACTGGGTGTCCAAGCATGTTTTTTGTTGAATTTCCCGGTTTCTAATAATTATCTCCGGGTTCCTAAAATCAATGCCATATCTATAATCTATTGTGCAAAAGGATGGCATATGTGGTGTTTCATGCTGTTGTGCCTGTTGAGGGTCATGGCCTGACCATCATATAAAAAGGCTGAAGGAGAACGACCTGTACTGGGTGTCCAAGCACGTTTTTTATTCAATTTCCCGGTTCCTAAAAATTATCTCAGGGTTCCTAAAATCAATGCCATATCTGTAATCTATTGTGGAAAAGGATGGCATATGTGGTGTTTCATGCTGTTGTGTCTGTTGAAGGTCGTGGGCCATCGTATAAAAAGGCTGAAGGAGAACGACCTGTACTGGGTGTCCAAGCACGTCTTTTGTTCAATTTCCTGGTTCCTAAAAATTATCTCCGGGTTCCTAAAATCAATGCCATATCTGTAATCTATTGTGCAAAAGGATAGCATATGTGGTGTTTCATGCTGTTGTTTCTGTTGGGGGTCCTGGACCCTCGTCTAAAAAGGCTGAAGGAGAACGAAGTGTACTGGTTGTCCAAGCATCTTTTTCCATCTCCCGGTTCCTAAAAATTATCTCCAGGTTCCTAAAATCGATGCCATACTTTACTCTATTGTGCAAAAGGAAGTAACCTTACCATGTGTCGCAGACCGCATGTCTTGTTGTTATATTTTGTCAGGGTAATTGGGCAGGCCATATAGACCTCATCCAATAGGGGGAGTAACACGTATTAAAGTGCTAAGAATAGTAATAATTAACAACCTAGTTACCATGGGTCCCAGACCGCATGTCTTATTGTTATATTTTGTCAGGGTACTCAGGCAGGCCATATGGAACTTCACTGGATAGGTGGAGTAACACATATTAAAGTGCTAAGAATAGTACAACTTAACACAACCTAGTTACCATGGGTCCCAGACCGCATGTCTTGTTGTTATATTTTGTCAGGGTAATCAGGAAGACCACATAGACCTCCCCCGATAGGGGGAGTAAAAGGGATTAAAGTGCTAAGAATAGTACTACTTAACACAACCTAGTTACCATGGGTCCCAGACTGCATGTCTTATTGTTATATTTTGTCAGGGTAATCAGGCAGACCATATAGACCTCCCCCGATAGTGGGAGTAAAAGGGATTAAAGTGTTAAGAATAGTACTACTTAACACAACCTAGTTACCATGGGTCCCAGACCGCATGTCTTATTGTTATATTTTGTCAGGGTAATCAGGCAGACCATATAGACCTCCCCCGATAGTGGGAGTAAAAGGGATTAAAGTGTTAAGAATAGTACTACATAACACAAGCTAGTTACCATGGGTCCCAGACCGCATGTCTTGTTGTTATATTTTGTCAGTGTTTGTAATCATGCAGGCCATATAGACCTCCCAGATAGGGGGAGTAACAGGTATTAACTCCCCCATCTCTTTTGCACTCTCTCCCCCCCTCTCTCTCCCCCCTCTCTTTTGCGCTCTCTTTCTTACCCTCTCTTTTGTGCTCTCTCCCCCCTCTCTTCGCGCTCTCTCCCCTCACTCTCTTTTGCTCTCTCTCTCTCCCCCCCATCTCTTTTGTGCTCTCTCTCCCCCTCTCTTTTGAGCTCTCTCTCTCCACCCATCTATTTTACGCTCTCTCCCCCTCTCTTTTGAGCTCTCTCTCTCCCCCTCTCTCCCCCCTTTCTCTCTCCCCCCTCTCTCTCCCCCCTCCTCTCTCTCCCCCCTCTCTCTCTCCCTCTCCCCTATTCTCTCTCTCTCCCCCCTCTCTTTTGTGCTCTCTCTCTCCCCCTCTCTTTTGAGCTCTCTCTCTCCCCCTCTCTTTTGCGCTCTCTCTCTCTCCCCTCTATTTTGCGCTCTCTCTCTCTCTCTCCCCCATCTCTTTTGCGCTCTCTCCCCCATCTCTTTTACACCCTCTCTCTCCCCCATCTCTTTTGCACTCTCTCCCCCCTCTCTCTCCCCCCTCTCTTTTGTGCTCGCTTTCTCCCCCTCTTTTGCACGCTCTCCCCCCTCTCTTCACGCTCTCTCCCCCTCTCTCTTTTGCTCTCTCTCCACCATCTCTTTTGCGCTCTCTCTCCCCCTCTCTTTTGAGCTTTTTCTCCCCCATCTCTTTTGCGCTCTCTCCCCCTCTCTTTTGAGCTCTCTCCCTCCCCTCTCTCTCTCCCCCCTCTCTCTCCCTCTCCTCTCTCTCTCCCCTCCTCTCTCTCTCTCCCTCTCTCTCTCATCCCTCTCTTTTGTACTCTCTCTCCCCCCCTCTCTTTTGCACTCTCTTTCCCCCTCTCTTTTGCGCTCTCTCTCCCCCTCTCTTTTGAGCTCTCTCTTTCCCCATCTCTTTTGCACTCTCTCCGCCTCTCTTTTGTGCTCTCTCTCTCCCCTTCTCTCTCTACCCCCTCTCTCTCTCCCTCCCTGCTCTCTCTCCCCCCTCCTCTCTCCCCACCCTCTCTCTCCCCCTCTCTCTCCCCACTCTCTCTCCCTCTCCTCTCTCTCTCCCTTGCTCTCTCTCCTTCTCTCTCTCTCCCCCTCTCTTTTGTGCTCTCTCTCTCTCCCCATCTCTTTTGCGCTCTCTCTCCCCCATCTCTTTCACGCTCTCTCTCTCCCCCATCTTGTTTGTGCTCTCTCCCCCCTCTCATTTTTGCTCTCTCCCCCTCTCTTTTGCGCTCTCTCCCCCTCTCTTCGGGCTCTCTCCCCCCTCTCTTTTGCTCTCTCTCTCCCCCATCTCTTTTGCGCTCTCTCTCCCCCTCTCTTTTGAGCTCTCTCTCCCCCATCTCTTTTGTGCTGTTTCCCCCTCTCTTTTGAGCTCTCTCTCTCCCCCCTCTCTCTCCCCCCTCACTCTCCCTCTCCTCTCTCTCTCCCCTCCTCTCTCTCACCCTCTCTCTCTCCCCCTCTCTTTTGTGCTCTCTCTCTCCCCCTCTCTTTTTCGCTCTCTCTCTCCCCCTCTCTTTTGCGCTCTCTCTCTCCCCCTCTCTTTTGCGCTCTCTTCCCCTCTCTTTTGCTCTCTCTCCCCCCTCTCTTTTGTGCTCTCTCTCCCCCCTCTTTTGTTCTCTCTCTCTCTCCCCCCTCTTTTGCTCTCTCTCTCCCGCCCTCTTGCTCTCTCTCTCCCCCCACTCTTTTGCGCTTTATCTCTCCCCCTCTCTTTTGCACTCTCTGTCTCCCCCTCTCTTTTGCACTCTCTCTCTCCCCCTCTCTTTTGCGCTCTCTCTCTCCCCCTCTCTTCACGCTGTCTCCCCCCTATCTTTTGCTCTCTCTCTCCCCCATCTCTTTTGCGCTCTCTCTCCCCCTCTCTTTTAAGCTCTTTCTCTCCCCCATCACTTTTGCGCTCTCTCTCCCCCTCTCTTTTGAGCTCTCTCTCCCCCCCTCTCTCCCCCCTCTCTCTCCCTCCTCTCTCAACCTCCCCTCCCCTCTCCGCTCTCTCTCCCCCCCCCTCCTCTCTCTCTTCCCCCCTCTCCTCTCTCTCCCCCTCTCCTCTCTCTCCCCTACCTCTCCTCTCTCTCCCTCCTCCTCTCTCTCCCTACCCCTCTCCTCTCTCTCCCCCCTCCCCTCTCTCACCCCCTCTCCTCTATTTCCCCCCTTTCCTCTCTCTCCCCCTCTCCTCTCTCTCCCCCCTCCTCTCTCTCCCCTTCTCCTCTCTCTTCCCCCCTCCTCTCTCTTCCCCCCTCTCCTCTCTCTTCCCCCCTCTCCTATCTCTTCCCCCCTCACCTCTCTCTTCCCCCCTACTCTCTCTCCCCCCTCCTCTCTCTCTGCCCCTCTCCTCTCTCTCCCCCCTCCTCTCTCTCCCCCCTCTCCTCTCTCTCCCCGTCTCCTCTCTCCCCCCTCCTCTCTCCCCCCTCTCTCCTCTCTCTCCCCCCTCTCCCTCCCTCTCCTCTCTCTCCCCCTCTCCTCTCTCTCCCCCCCCTCTCCTCTCTCCCCCCTCTCCTCTCTCTCACCCCTCTCCTCATCTCTCCCCGTCTCCTCTCTCTCTCCCCTCCTCTCTCCCCCCTCTCTCCTCTCTCTCCCTCCTCTCCTCTCTCCCTCCTCTCCTCTCTCCCTCCCTCTCCTCTCTCTCCCCCCTCTCCTCTCTCTCCCCCTCTCCTCTCTCTCCCTCCTCTCCTCTCTCCCTCCTCTCCTCTCTCCCTCCCTCTCCTCTCTCTCCCCCCTCTCCTCTCTCTCCCCCCTCTCCTCTCTCTCCCCCCTCTCTCCTCTCTCTCCCTCCTCTCCTCTCTCCCTCCTCTCCTCTCTCCCCCCTCTCCTCTCTCCCCCCCTCTCCTCTCTCTCCCCCCTCCTCTCTCTCTCCCCCCTCACTCTCGCTCTCCTCTCTCTCTCTCCCCTCCTCTATCTCTCCCTCTCTCTCCCCCGTCTCTTTTGTGCTCTCTCTCCCCCTCTCTTTTTTGCTCTCTCTCTCCCCCTCTCTTTTGCGCTCTCTCTCTCCCCCTCTCTTTTGCGCTCTCTCCCCCCTTCTCTTTTGCTCTCTCTCCCCCCTCTCTTTTGTGCTCTCTCTCCCCCCCTCTTTTGTTCTCTCTCTCTCTCCCCCCCTCTTTTGTTCTCTCTCTCTCCCCCCTCTTTTGCTCTCTCTCTCTCCCCCCCTCTCTTGCTCTCTCTCTCTCCCCCCACTCTTTTGCGCTTTATCTCTCCCCCTCTCTTTTGCACTCTCTGTCTCCCCCTCTCTTTTGCACTCTCTCTCTCCCCCTCTCTTTTGCGCTCTCTCTCTCCCCCTCTCTTCACGCTCTCTCCCCCCTATATTTTGCTCTCTTTCTCCCTCATCTCTTTTGCGCTCTCTCTCCCCCTCTCTTTTAAGCTCTTTCTCTCCCCCATCACTTTTGCGCTCTCTCTCCCCCTCTCTTTTGAGCTCTCTCTCTCCCCCCTCTCTCCCCCCCTCTCTCTCCCTCCTCTCCCAACCTCCCCTCTCCGCTCTCTCTCCCCCCTCTCCTCTCTCTCTTCCCCCCTCTCCTCTCTCTCCTCCCTCTCCTCTCTCTCCCCTACCTCTCCTCTCTCTCCCCCCTCCTCTCTCTCCCCACCCCTCTCCTCTCTCTCCCCCCTCCCCTCTCTCTCCCGCTCTCCTCTATTTCCTCCTTTCCTCTCTCTCCCCCTCTCCTCTCTCTTCCCCCTCCTCTCTCTCCCCCTTCTCCTCTCTCTTCCCCCCTCTTCTCTCTTCCCCCTCTCCTCTCTCTTCCCCTCTCCTCTCTCTTCCCCCCTACTCTCTCTCCCCCTCCTATCACTCTGCCCCTCTCCTCTCTTTCCTCCCTCCTCTCTCTCCCCCCCCTCCTCTCTCTCCCCCCCCTCCTCTCTCTCCCCCCTCTCCTCTCTCCTCTCTCCCCCCCACTCCTCTCTCCCCCCTCTCTCCTCTCTCTCCCCCCTCTCCTCTCTCCCTCCCTCTCCTCTCTCTCCCCCCTCTCCTCTCTCTCCCCCCCCTCTTCTCTCTCCCCCCTCTCCTCTCTCCCCCCTCTCCTCTCTCTCCCCCTCTCATCTCTCTCCCCCCCTCTCCTCTCTCTCCCCCCTCTCCTCTCTCTCCCCCCTCTCCTCTCTTTCTCCCCCCTCTCCTCTCTCTCCCCTCCTGTCTCTCCCTCTCTCTCTCCCCTCTCCTCACTCTCTCCCCCCTCTCCTCTCTCTCTCCCCCTCTCCTCTCCCCTCCTCTCTCTCTCTCTCTCTCTCTCTCTCTCTCTCTCTCCCCTCCTCTCTCTCTCTCCCCTCCTCTCTATCTCTCTATCTCTCCCCCTCTCCTCTCTCCCCCCTCTCCTCTCCCCTCCTCTCTATCTCTCCCCCCTCTATATCTCTCCCCCTCTCTATTCTGTTTATGACATCTAATAAATACAGTTATAAACACTACCTGGGAAGTGGTTCCTACACCTAAGGGCCCCAACACTGTGCACCAACATAGCCTTATAGGGACTAACTGACACACGAGATACCAAGGTTTGAAACTTTGGTATGTGAGAACTTTAGTTATTGTTTCTTTTATTATAAACCCATAGGGTTTTGTGAATTGCACTCCTGCAGCTAAAGAGTTCTATGGGACTAGGACATTTTAGCAGCAGGGACTATATCACCAGCTAAATAGTCAGAAATTGTTTGTTTATTGCTGATCTTACATTTCTTTAAATAATGTTCAGTTTTTCCTTTCTTGTCTGCAAGAGGTTATTAAGTGGGCTCTATTTATTTATCATATGCCATGTAGACAAGGTTCAATCTCAGGAATCTCGTCTGCCCCGTATTGCGGCAAACCCTCCCTACAATTATCAATGCACCAGTCACTGCTTGTGAAATGCCACCCTCTTCTTGCACGTGACCAATCCATGTGAACAGGGGCTGCCAATCATCCAGATCAAAAGTGTGGGGATGATTTAAAGTGACAGTCTTCTCCAGAATTGTTATTGTTTAAAAATATAGATAATCCCATTATTATCCATTCCCTAGTTTTGCATAACTAACACGGTTAAATTAATATACTTTTTACCTCTATGATTACCTTGTATCTAAGCCTCTGCAGACTGACCTCTTATTTCATTTCTTTTGACAGACTTGCATTTAAGCCACTCAGTACTGACTCATAAATAACTCCACGGGAGTGAGCACAATGTAATCTATATGGCACACATAAACTAGCGCTTTCTAGCTGTGAAAAACTGTTAAAATAAGAGGCAACCTTCAAGTGTTTACAAATTAACATATGAGCCTACCTAGGCTTAGCTTTTAACCAAGAATACCAAGAGTACAAAGCAAATTTGATTATAAAAGTAAATTGAAAAGTTGTTTAAATTTGCCAGCCCTATCTAAATCATGAAAATTACATTTTGACTTGACTGTCCCTTTAAATCCACCACACTTTAGGTGTTGGAGAGGTCTTAAATGAATAGTCTAGTCAAAATTAAACTTTAATGATTCAGATACAGCATGCAATTTTAAGAAACTTTATAATTTACTCCTATTATCAATTTTTATTTCTTCTCTTGGTATCTTTATTTGAATGTAAAGAAGAAGCCAGCCCATTTTTGGTTCAGCACCTGGGTAGCGCTTGCTGATTGGTGGCTACATTTAGGCACCAATCAGAAAGCTCTACCTATGTCCTGAATAAAAAATGGGCCAGCTCCTATGCTTACATTCCTGCTTTTTCAAATAAAGATACCAAGAAAACAAATAAAAATTCATTATAGAAGTAAATTAGATAGTTGCTTAAAATTGCATGCTCTATCTGAATCATGAAAGTTTAATGTTGACCATACTATTTCTTTAACTAGTGTTTGAAACACTAAAGCCCTAAAGCTGCATCCACAGCTTGATAAATGGAGCCCATTACGTCAAAACAAGGGGACTGATTTATGTATGTGCGAGCGGACATCAATAGATGCAGACAGCATACACTGTTGGCATTTATCATTGCACAAGCAGTTCTTGTGAACTGCTTGTGCAATGCCGCCCCCTGCAGATTTGCGGCCAATCGGCTGCTAGCAGGGGTTGTTGATCAGGAGGCGTATGAGTTAAGGAGCAGCGGTCTTAAAGGGACACTGAACCCAAATTTGTTCATTTGTAATTCAGATAGAGCATGCAATTTTAAGAAACTTTCTAATTTACTCCTATTATCAATTTTTCTTTGTTCTCTTGCTATCATTTTTAAAAAAATAAGGCATCTAAGCTTTTTTTTTGGTTTCAGAACTCTGGTCAGCACTTTTTTATTGGTGGATGAATTTATCCACCAATCAGCAAGGACAACCCAGGTTGTTCACCAAAAATGGGCCGGCATCTAAACTTACATTCTTGCATTTCAAATAAAGATACCAAGAGAATGAAGATAATTTGATAATAGGAGTATATTCGAAATTTGCTTGAAATTTCATGGTCAATCTGAATCACGAAATTACATTTTTGGGTACAGTGTCCCTTTAAGACTGCTGCTTCTTAACTCCTGTTTCCGGTGAGCCTGAAGGCTCGCACGGAAACTAAGGGATTGGGGCCGATACAGACCTTGTTAAATCGGCCCCAAGATATAAAAATCTCCAATCTTTAGTGAAGCTCATAAGCTCTACCAGTGTCATAAGCTGGTGTAACTATTGCTCATTTCTTCCTAAATTTTGGGACAGGTGAGAAAGGTTACATTTACATAAAATATGTGAGAAATTAAAGGAATATGAAACCCATTTTTTTTTCTTTAATGATTCAGATAGAGCATGCAATTTTTAGCAGCTATCTAATTTACTCCAATTATCATTTTTTCTTCTTTCGCTTGGTATCTTTATTTGGAAAAGCAGGAATGTAAGCTTAGGAGCCGGCCCATTTTTGTTCAGCACCCTGGGTAGCTGATGTGCAGTTTAGGAGCACACCCATTGAAAAGCCTACTGAGTATGTTTTTCTAGCTTCCTTTTCTGTGGCCAACTATGGGAGATATAAATGAACTCTTTCACTCATCATGCAATTACTGTGTAAAATGTTGCTGGGTTTGGGGTCTCAATCCTGCAGGATGCACAACAAGATATCTGGGGACAGTGATAAAAATACAATGTTCACAGTTAAAGTGAGACTATACACCAATTAATTGAACTACTAATATAAAAATCCAGTATACAACCTTTTAAAAACTTACGTAGATGCTCCCAATTTAGCACTGTTGATTTAGGTTAGGTAGGACACTCACTGAAAGGGGCTGAAAGCAAATCTTCCCCCTCCCCTGCATATGAAAGACCCATTATACAAACAGAAGCAATGTGAAATCTGTGGCTAGTTGTATCTACTCCAATAACAAGTCTGTATAAGGCAAGTGCTGGTGGAGTTTATCTACTGCAACTGCGGAAAACAAGGTGTTAATGCATTAATTTTTTCACATTCAGTTAGTATGTTAATTTACTACAAGAAACAAGAAAATATTTACTGCCCTTTTAGGACCTGATTACAAGCGAAGTGGTATTTAATGCTCCCGCTTGCGCGCTAACTAGAAGTAAGATTTTTGCAAATACATATACTGTACACATATAAATTCATAAATACTGTACAAATGCACACACATATATATATATATCCATACATATACACATTTAGACATGTATATGTCAATGTTAAAGCCCTTTGCCTGCATTTTGTTTCTAACACCTGAGACCTCATATCTTTGAGTCCTTATAACTTTTTTATGCAATTTAAAAAAATATTTTTTATTAGATAGTGTTATTATGAGTGTAACTGAACTTTGTAACTTATTTTTGTGCAAATTTTATGTTTAGCAAAAGTTAACCAGAGCTCTAAGGACACGCTACCCCAAAGTACGTTAATTTCAATTGTGCTCAAACGATCACGTTTACTTTCAACTTCAAATATGTAATGCTCGTGAGATACTCCTCTATCAGACTGAACTCGGCCAGTGGTCTTGTTATCCCGGCGTCGAGCCGGAATGATAGGGAATATCCCAGAGCAGAGAAAGTTAGTAAGATGAGGAGGGCGGCACTCACCACAGGCAGGACAGTCCCCTGCGGCAATGGCAGAGCAGTCCAAGGCAAATCACTAGAATGGTCAGGTAGGCAGGGTTTGGCAAAGGTAAAGCAGTCCAAGGGCACACCACTAGAATGGTCTGGCAGGCAGGGTTCGGCAACAAAGAGGCAATCCAGAACAACAGGGGTTAAACAGGCAGAATAGTCAGACAGGCGGGGTTCAGCAGCAGTATATCAATCCAGCAATTTAGGGGTTAAACAGGCAGAGTAGTTAGACTGGCAGAGTTCAGCAGCAGTATATCAATCCAGCAATTTAGGAGTTAAACAGGCAGAGTAGTCAGACAGGCAGAGATCAGCAGCAGTATATCAATCCAGCAATTCAGGGGTATACCAGGAAGAGTAATCAGACAGGCAGGGTTCAAACACATAAAGGCAAAACAGTAGTAATGATCTATCACACCCAAGAGCACACAAAGTAACACCTATACTTGGGCAGTGATAGATCGTGATTGAGCGACTTACATAGGTGCAGGATTCGTGCCAGAGGAATCTGGCCCGGCATCTGAGGTTGAGGAGCGTGCGTCGATGACGTCAGTGCTGCACGCATACAACCCGATACAGCCCCTGGCAATGAGCAGTGAAGGAGACGCCGCTCCCCTAGCAATGGCTAGAGTGTCGCGACGTGACATAATATGAGCGGTACAGATGATGTGAACAAACAGCTGCAATAAACCCCTTTTTGCTTGTGCCTACCTTTTATTGAGCTACTCATAATCTGGCCCTTAGTGGGCTGGGGGGGGGGCACAGTTGCAATTATGTGTGGTGTGGACTTTTGGTTTTGGTTTGTTATGTGAGGGCACTGAGGGGACTTGCAATTAGGATTAATTTGTCTCATGAGGATTTTGTTTAGGGTTAATTGCACTTGGCGAGTTCACAGTTAGGGCTATTGTGCATATACGATTCTAGAGCACATGTAGGCAAGTTATGTATACATGGATACATGCTGATAACCCCATTTTCCTTAGGAGAACCTCTCTTAAAATGTATTTAAAATCCATTTTTCTGTTAGGTGTGTGCTTACCAAATCTAAATGTTTGTATTACTCCCTATGCCTTTAAAATATGTAATATTTAAACATTAATAAATATATATATATATATATATATATATATATATATATATATATATATATATATATATATATATATATATATATATATATATATATATATATATATATATATATATATATATATTGTGCTTGAGTATTCACCATAATATTAGCATTTTTTATCACACAACAATGCATTGCTTGCCCCATTGCCAGGAACTAGGGAATTATATGATTACATATAATTCCTGTCGTCTGCTTGGCAATATGTAATTAACAATAAAATCTCTCCTGAATGCCATTCATAATTGTTGTGAAATTATTTAATGCAACATGTTGAACTTACTAAGAATTAACACTTGTGTCTTCCTTGCATAAACAGCTCCTATCATGAAGCAGCTCCTGAAATGTCCTACTCTGCCTCTGTTATATGCCAGTCTGATACCATGGGGACCTATGCCCATGTTCTGATGGTTGAAGCCTGAGGCAATAGCCACTGAAGATGCATCTGAATGCATTTTCTGGCTGAGAATGTCCTGAGGCTTACACATTAACTTCACTTTAGTCTCTTTATCTTCTGACATCTGTCTGGAGAATGTTTGCTAGTTTTAAACATACACTCGTTATATTTTTCTGACAGTTTTAAATTACTTTGCTAAGCTGACAAGTACCAGAAATGTTATCAACTTGCACTAACCACTCTTTATTGGTTCTGTTTCATCAGGGCTTCTGTTTTTAGCACAAACTGTAGTATATAAACTCCCATCTAAATGTGTTTCATTAACAATTTTACCCCAGTTGTGTTGGCTTAAGAACACAATATCCTGTACTAGCTTTGTTGGCTAAAATTTATTGACACACCTATATTTAATGAATTGTCCAGCACTGTATTCTGCATTTATTTTAACCAAGTTTCAGGAGAATAGATTTGTTACAGCTGTGATAAACCTAGATAGACCAAAAACATCAATATACATATTAATCCTGTGCTAATAAGTCTAACAGTTTCCCTGCTTGGTGCTAAACTGTGGTGTTTACAATGTAACAGACTACTGAGCCGGGATTAGTTACAAGGTGATTACCATGATACGCTTGCATTTGTTGTAGAACAGAGATAGACAATCTCATTTGACCCAAAGCTCATATTTGCACTCTGGGGACCCACAGATAAGTCATATTTTTATTAACCCATAACAAGCACAACAAAAGTGCTAAAATATCAGTTTATGGGTGTCTGGGTATAGAGTAGGTAAGGTTAGGAAAATGGATTAGAGAGTTGCATGTGTTTGTGGTTAGAATATAGGTAATATGTGCTGTTTTATTAAAAATGGAATCATCTGGTTGGGGCCACCTGAAGAGCCTCTGAGGATTTCATGCGGTCTCCAGGCAACCATTTGACCACTACTGCTGTAGGATGCTCTCATATTCATGCAATATTGCACAGTGTAGATATAAACTGCAGCAACTTTAAAAAATATATAGTTTGCATAAAGACCTTTTAGAAAAATATCTCTAATTATAATTTAAAAGAGGGTAGATAACAATCTAAATGTTATTCATGTAGCATGAAGCTGTATATTCATGGCTGTAATGTTTAATTTTGTATTTATTTTTTTAAATGAATGCCATTAATCCATTCACAATGTCATGCTCTCTCAGAGGTTTCTGTATGATTATTTTGGACAGTTTTTTTCTATCTAGAAGATATTCTAACATATTCTTGGTTTTGTAGTTCTCAAAACTGTAAATATATGGCTGTAGAAATAACATGACTCTTCTTCAATAATGCATCAAAAATGTTTTATCCCCTTAAGAACCAGACCATTTTTCAATTTCTTACCCTTAAGGACCAGGGCTATTTTTACATTTCTGAGGTGTTTGTGTTTAGCTGTAATTTTCCTCTTACTCATTTACTGTACCCACACATATTATATACAATTTTTCTCACCATTAAATGGACTTTCTAAAGATTCCATTATTTTCATTGTATCTTATAATTTACTATAAAATATTTTGAAAAAATTGAAAAAACATAATTGATGTAAGAACTTACCTGATAAATTAATTTCTTTCATATTGGCAAGAGTCTATGAGCTAGTGACATATGGCTGGGTAGTGAGGTGATAACAAAAAGGAGTAAAAAAAGGCCTACAAAAAGAGGAACTGGAAATATAATTGTACTTTTATACAAAAAACCCATAAGCACAATAAAAAGGGTGGGCCTCATGGACTCTTGCCAATGTGAAAGAAATTAATTTATCAGGTAAGTTCTTACATAAATTATGTTTTCTTTCATGTAATTGGCAAGAGTCCATGAGCTAGTGACATATGGGATAGAAATACCCAAGATGTGGAACTCCACAGAAGAGTCACTAGAAAGGGAGGGATAAAATAACAACAGCTATTTCCACTGAGAAATGAAATCCACGCAATAATTAAGTTTTTCTTAAAAAAAAAAAAAAATCAAAAGCTCAAAAGCTGTAGAATCAAACTGAGACAGCTGCCTGAAGAACTTTTCTACCAAAGACTGCTTCAGAAGAAGCAAAATACATCAAGATTGTAAAAACAATAAAAGTATGCAAAGAAGACCAAATTACTGATTTGCCAATTTGATCAACTGAAGCTTCATTCTGAAAAAGCCCACGAAATGGCGACTGAACTTAGTAGAATGAGCTGTAAATCTTTGAGGCGGAGCCTGCCCTGCCTCCAAATAAGCCTTGAAAACAAAAGCTTTAACCAGGATGCCAAATAAATGGTAGAGGCTTTCTAACCTTTTCTGGAACCAGAAAAACAAAAGACTAGAAGTCTTCCGAAATCCTAGAAATCTCGATATAGAATTATAAAGCTCTTACCACATCCAAAGGATGTAAATAACTCTCAAAGAATTCTTTAGGATTAGGACACAAAGAAGGAACAACAATTTCTATACTAATGTTGTTCAAATTCACAACCTTAGAAAAAAAAGATGTCCACAAAACAACTTATCTAGATGAAAAAATCAGATAAGGAGACACACAAGAGAGAGCTGATAAATCAGAAACTCTTCTAGCAGAATAGATAGTTAAAAGAAACAACACTCTCCAAAAAAATAGTCTCACAAGAAAGAGCCTGTAAAATCCTTAAATTAAATAAAACTCCAAAAAGGAGAAATTAATAAATGAACAGGCTTGATGCAAACCAAAGCCTGAACAAAACAGTAAATATCAGTAAGCTTAAACAATCTCTCTAGGAAATAAAACAGAAAGAACAGATATTTGTCCCTTCAAAAAATTTGCAGACAAACTTAGCCAAACCATCCTGAAAAACTGTAAAATCCTAGGAATTCTAAAAGAATGCCAAGAAAATTTATGAGAAGAACACCATAAAATATAGGTTTTCCAAAACTGATAATACATGTTCCTTGAAACAGACTTATAAGCCTGCAACATAATGATAAAAATGGAGTCAGAGAAACCTCTATGACTAAACACTAATCAATGTCCATACCTTCAAATTAGTAATTTTAGATCCAGATGGAAAAATAGCCCCTAAAACAAAATGGCTGGCCAAAGAGAAAGCGGCCAAGGATGGCAACTGTACATCCGAACAAGATCCAGATACTAAACCTGTGAAACCATGCTGATGCTATCAGAAACACATGAGACTGTTCCAATATGATTTTAGAAATCACCCTTGCAAGAAAAAACCAGAGGCGGAAAGATGTAGCAGGGTTGCAAAACCAAAACATTGCTAATGCATCCACCATTTCCGCCTGAGGATTCCTGGACCTAATAAGGTACCTGGGAAATTGAGAAAACACATCTGTATAAAGATACCACTCTCCCGGATGTAAAGACTGATAGCTGAGATAATCCAGCTCCCAAATGTCTAAACCTGAGATATAAATCATAGAAATTAGACAGGAGATGAATTCCACCTAAGAACGTATTCAAGATACTTCTTTATTGCTAAAGGTACTGCAAGTCCCTGTTTGATGATTGACATATGCCACAGTTGTGATATTGTCTGTCTGAAAGGAAAATGAAAAGTTCTCTCCTAAAAAAGGCCAAGCCTGAAAGAGCTCTGAAAATAGCACAGAGTTCTAAAATATAGATTGCAAACCTCACCTCTTGAAGTTTCCAAACCCCTTGTGCTGTCAGAGACCCTCTCACAGCTCCCCATCCTGTAAGACTTGCATCTATTAAGAATACAGTCCAGGAAGGACAAACAAAAGGAAGCCCCCTGAATAAAACAATGATAGTCTAATCACCAAAACAGAGAGAGTTGAGTGTTAGGATTTAAGAATATCAACTGTGATATCTGAAAACAATCCCTGCACAATCGAATCAGTATGCAAAGCAAACGAGGTCTCAGATGAAAAACGAGCAAAGGGAACCACGCCCAATGCTACAGATATGAGACCTAAAACTTCCATGGACATAGCCACCCAAAAACAATTTAATCTGCCCCCCCACCAGAAGGACTGGTATGAGAACTGCACCTTCATGCAGTCTAATGACTAGTAATTATATAGCGTTTTTCTCCCAGAAGGATACAAAAAATATTTTTCCAGTGCTTACACTAGGAGTTAACCAAATTAGCAGCTGATAAAACCAAATATTATTACCCAAATAAATGGTACACAAAAAATTGACATCAGAAGGCCAAAGGGCTGTATTAACCCTGACGGGATATGAATCTATGACCCTTGGATCTAGAACAAGCGTTTGTAGTCAGGACATTCACCAACTGATCTACATCACCGGACTAAAAGTAGGGCAGAAAAAAACTCTAAACCTCTAAAAATAGTGGAGATAATAGAAAGCAAACAAATTATTATCCTAACAAGCTAGAGATAATAAAATATATTTGAAATCATAATAATAGATATAGTAAACATAATAAAATTATTACATCAGAGGTAAATAAACAGAGTTATATACTTGAGATTCTAAAACTGCTTACGCTAACTGTTCAACAACAAAAAGGTTGAAAAATTAGTAATGTCAGCCACAGATAAAGCTGAGCTAAAAATATAAAAAGTATGTGAATATGCTCTACTAAGGTATATTCAAACTCTAAAGAATCCTAAAAATAAGTACCAATTTCTATAGAAATAGTAGTACAGTCCCAAAAGGGAATCAGGATAAACCATTCTTTAGAACATACAATACAGATAGTATTTTGAATAGGAAGAAACCTCAGGAGCAAAGTAAAATCTTAAAATCCAGATTTTAAAATAACATAGTTAATAGGAGGACTAGCCTCCTAAAAGCTAAAAATAACAAATTTTCCTTAACAAAGAACAAAGAATGTTCAAATGATAAATAAGGAGAATTTTAATAAAACTGTCTCTGATACAGGATCCTTTGAACCAAAGAAAACGTCATCAGTAGAATAAACTTAAGTATGCTGTCGGTCAGAACAAAATTAATTAAATCTTAATTTTGAAAAGATCTTGTAAGTTTACTTAAAGGCATAATAGCAGTCATAACCTTTTATGATATAAGCAATAACATGTGATGTTTGCAGATGAAATCAAATACATGAACTGAATAAGTAAAAACAGTAAATGTCATTGTACACGTAGAAACATTACTAGCATAAAATATGATAAATAAATGCCACATAATTGAGCTGAAGAAATAACAACAGCTTAATAATGAAATAATAATGAAATGAAAAGAACACACTTAGCTTTGTAGATTTGTGTTTCAGGGTATCATACGCCTAGATTACGAGTCTTGCATTAGGGTTAAAAAGCAGCGTTGAGAGGTCCCAACGCTGATTTTTAACGCCCGCTGGTATTAAGAGTCTGGCAGGTACAGGTGTACCGCTCACTTTTTTTCCGCGACTCGAGCATACCGCAAATCCCCTTACGTCAATTGCGTATCCTATCTTTTCAATGGGATTTTCCTAATGCCGGTATTACGAGTCTTGGAAAAAGTGAGTGGTACACCCTCTCCTGTCAAGACTCCTACCGCATTTAAAAGTCAGTAGTTAAGAGTTTTATGGGATAACGCCGTAACATAAAACTTTTAACCAAAGTGCTAAAAAGCACACTAACACCCATAAACTACCTATTAACCCCTAAATCGAGCCCCACTCCATTGCAAACACTTAAATACATTTTTTAACCCCTAATTGCCGTCCAGACATCGCCGCCACTGTAATAAATATATTAACCCCTAAACCGCTGCACTCCCGTCTCAAACAATAGTTAAATTTTATTAACCCCTAATCTGCCATCCCTAACATCGCCGACACCTACCTACATTTATTAACTCCTAATCTGCCGCCCCCAATGTCACCGCTACTATATTAAATGTATTAGCCCCTAAACCTAAGTCTAACCCTAACCCTAACACCCCCCTAACTTAAATATAATTTAAAATAATCTAAATAAAATTACTACAATTAACTAAATTATTCCTATTTAAAACTAAATACTTACCTATAAAATAAACCATAAGATAGCTACAATATAACTAATAGTTATATTGTATCTAGCTTAGGGCTTATTTTTATTTTACAGGCAACTTTGTATTTATTTTAACTAGGTAGAATAGTTATTAAATAGTTATTAACTATTTAATAGCTACCTAGTTAAAATAAATACAAAGTTACCTGTAAAATAAAACCTAACCTAAGTTACAATTACACCTAACACTACAGTATATTTAAATTAATTCCCTAAACTAACTACAATTAAATACAATTTAAATAAATTATCAAAATTACGAAAAAAACCAAACACTAAAGTACAGAAAAATAATAAAATAATTAAAAAAATTTAAACTAATTACACCTAATCTAATCCCCCTAATAAAATAAAAAAGCCCCCCAAAATAATAAAAAGCTCTACCCTATACTAAAATACAAATAGCCCTTTAAAGGGCTTTTTGCGGGGCATTGCCCCAAAGTAATCAGCTCTTTTACCTGTAAAAGAAAAATATAATACCCCCCAACATTAAAACCCACAACCCACACACCCAACCCTAATCTAAAACCCACCCAATACCCCCTTAATAAAACCTAACACTAACCCCTTGAAGATCACCCTACCTTGAGACGTCTTCACCCAACCGGGCAGAAGTGGTCCTCCAGACGGGCAGAATTCTATCTTCATCATATCCGGGCAGAAGAGGACCTCCAGACGGGCAGAAGTCTTTATCCAGGTGGCATCTTCATCCATCCGGAGCGGAGCGGGTCCATCTTCAAGACATCCGACACGGAGCATCCTCTTCATCCGACATCCGGAGACTAAATGACGGTACCTTTAAGTGACATCATCCAAGATGAAGTCCCTTCAATTCCGATTGGCTGATAGAATTCTATCAGCTAATCAGAATTATTGGCTGTTCCAATCAGCCAATAGAATGCGAGCTCAATCCTATTGGCTGATTGGCTCACCTACCTTAATTCCGATTGGCTGATAGAATGCTATCAGCTAATCAGAATTGATGGGACGCCATCTTGGATGCCGTCACTTAAAGGTACTGTCATTTAGTCATTGGCCGTCAGATTAAGAGGATGCTCCGCGTTGGATGTCTTGAAGATGCACCCGCTCCACTCCGGATGGATAAAGATAGAAGATGCCGCCTGGATGAAGACTTCTGCCCGTCTGGAGGTCCTCTTCTGCCCAGATAGGATGAAGACTTCTGCCCGTCTGGAGGACCACTTCTGCCCGGTTGGGTGAAGACATCTCAAGGTAGGTAGGTCTTCAAGAGGTTAATGTTAGGTTTTAGAGTAGGGTTGGGTGTGTGGGTGGTGGTTTTTAATGTTGGGGGTGTATTGTATTTTTTTTTACAGTTAAAAGAGCTGATTACTTTGGGGCAATGCCCCGCAAAAGCCCTTTTAAGGGCTATTTATAATTTAGTATAAGGTAGGGCTTTTTTATTTTATAAGGGGGATTAGATTAGGTGTAATTAGTTTAAAAAAATTGTAATTATTTTATTATTTTCTGTAATTTAGTGTTTGTTTTTTTTCGCAATTTAGATAATTGCATTTAATTGTATTTCATTGTAGTTAGTTTAGGGAATTAATTTAATTATAGTGTAGTGTTAGGGCTCTGATGAAGTGCCCAATAGGGCAGGAAACGCGTCAGCGGTAGTCAAGTCTGTGTGCTGTGCCTTTGTCTTTTTACTCACGGAGTTTCAATAAAAGGTGAAGTTTTAACACATATTTCATCAGCCTTACTGTTTTTTCGATTATTGGGCTCTATTTTTGTTTCACTTAGAGGTGTTGAAAAATATTTGTCTACTTACTACTACAAACGAGGGCTTAGCAGGGGAGCCCTTCCCAACACCTGTGGAACAAGCCGGGATGCTGCTATGAACATAGGCAGTATCTGTGACTGTTGCAACAGATTGCACTACTAAAAGTGGATACAACAGTTCCGTTTTCCTGGATCTCATCTGACATCGGATATCATTCTCAGAATCAAGTGAGTTTGTTACACTCTTTTTTGTTTGCTAGAACTATCTGGCTTATGTCTTATTTACAACGATGAGTCTTGCGAATGTAAGGGGTTAACAGCTCTTGTAATCAGTTGCCACAGTTTAACACAGGTTCACCACAATTGTTTCATAATTGGATAAAGCGATACATTGTCTCAGCTAGCACACACAGATACATTGTGCTGCTTACTCAACATTATTTTGTGCTTTTGATCCTTACATTGAATTACACAGGGGGATTAGATTAGGTGTAATTAGGTGTAATTAGTTTAAAAAAATTGTAATTATTTTATTATTTTCTGTAATTTAGTGTTTGTTTTTTTTCGCAATTTAGATAATTGCATTTAGTTAAATGGTTAATAACTATTTAATAACTATTGTACCTAGTTAAAATAAATACAAAGTTGCCTGTAAAATAAAAATAAACCCTAAGCTAGATACAATGTAACTATTAGTTATATTGTAGCTAGCTTAGGGTTTATTTTACAGGTAAGTATTTAGTTTTAAATAGGAATAATTTAATTAATTGCAGTAATCGTATTTAGATTATTTTAAATTATATTTAAGTTAGGGGGGGTTAGGGTTAGAGTTAGACTTAGGTTTAGGGGTTAATATATTTAATATAGTGGCGGCGACATTGGCGGTGGCAGATTAGGGGTTAATAAGTGTAGTTAGGTGGCGGCGACATTGGGGGCGGCAGAATAGGGGTTAATAAATATAATGTAGGTGTCGCGATGTCGGGGTGGCAGAGTAGGGGTTAATAAGTATAAGATTAGGGGTGTTTAGACTTGGGGTTCATGTTAGGGTGTTAGGTGTAGACATAAAATGTATTTCCCCATAGGAATCAATGGGGCTGCGTTAGGAGCTGAACGCTGCTTTTTTGCAGGTATTAGGTTTTTTTCAGCTGGCTCTGCCCCATTGATTCCTATGAGGAAATCGTGCACGAGCACGTTCAGCCAGCTCAACGCTACCATAAGCAGCGCTGGTATTGAGGTGAGATGTGGCGCTAAATTTTGCTCTCCGCTCACTTTTTTGCGGCTAACGCCGGGTTTAAAAAAACCTGTAATACCAGCGTTGTTTGTAGTTGAGCGGTGAACATAAATTGAGCGTTAGCACCGCAAGCCTTACCGACAAAAACTCGTAATCTAGCCGATAGTTTCTACAGTAACATCAGAGTCAGGATCAGTATGAGACATCTCGCAAAATGTAACATAAAAAGAAAAATAACATTAGGCAAAACATTCAATGTCCACAATGTAACAGTTTCAGTAGATAAAAAAAACAAAGACAATAGTATTTTTTTTATTATTTTTTTTTTAAAAGCAAAAAATAAAATCAAAAAGCAAGCATAATAGCTTTCAAAATTCATAAAAACAGAGAACAATAGAGGGAGAGGGGTAAAATAACTAAATTTTGGCACCAAGAATGACGCATTATGCAAAAGGAAGTTAAAAAATTTTGCTGCAAAACTAACACCAGAAAATGACACAACTCCCGTCATAACAAAAGCGATTTTGCGCCAAAACAACTAGCGTCAAAAAAAAAAAGACAAGAGAAATGACGAAATTTGCACCATCGAAGGTGCAACTTCTCACCAAAAATGACGCAATAAAAAACAGCATTTTGCATCCTCGCGTGCCTAGATTTAATTAAAAACAAGTCAAATTAGAAAAGACTGAACCCCAGGTAAGAAAAAAGTTTAAAAAAACTTCCCAAACATGATTCCTATACTGAAACTGTTTAGACTGCAAAGGGAAATATACATAGACCTGACTCATGGCAAATATAAGTACAATACATATATTTAAAACTTTATATTAATACATAAAGTGCCAAACCATAGCTGAGAGTGTCTTAAACAATGATACATACTTACCAAAAACATAATTTATGTAAGAACTTACCTGATAAATTCATTTCTTTCATATTAGCAAGAGTCCATGAGCTAGTGACGTATGGGATATACATTCCTACCAGGAGGGGCAAAGTTTCCCAAACCTTAAAATGCCTATAAATACACCCCTCACCACACCCACAAATCAGTTTAACGAATAGCCAAGAAGTGGGGTGATAAGAAAAAAGTGCGAAAGCATATAAAATAAGGAATTGGAATAATTGTGCTTTATACAAAAAAATCATAACCACCACAAAAAAGGGCGGGCCTCATGGACTCTTGCTAATATGAAAGAAATGAATTTATCAGGTAAGTTCTTACATAAATTATGTTTTCTTTCATGTAATTAGCAAGAGTCCATGAGCTAGTGACGTATGGGATAATGACTACCCAAGATGTGGATCTTTCCACACAAGAGTCACTAGAGAGGGAGGGATAAAATAAAGACAGCCAATTCCTGCTGAAAATAATCCACACCCAAAATAAAGTTTAATGAAAAGCATAAGCAGAAGATTCAAACTGAAACCACTGCCAGAAGTACTTTTCTACCAAAAACTGCTTCAGAAGAAGAAAACACATCAAAATGGTAGAATTTAGAAAAAGTATGCAAAGAGGACCAAGTTGCTGCTTGTAATGCTTGTCTAAAAAGAGAATCTCAAAAACTAAAAGTGATCTGGATGAATCGGAATATGCAGATATGCATCCTGTAAATCTATTGTAGACATATAATGCCCTTGCTAAACAAAAGGCAGGATAGTCCTACAGTTACCATCTTGAATGTTGGTATCCTTACATAACGATTCAATATAGATAGATCCGGAACTGGTCTGAAGGAATTGACCTTCTTTGGTACAATGAAGAGATAGAATAAAACCCCAGCCCCTGTTCCAGAACTGGAACTAGCATAATTACTCCAGCCAACTCTAGATCTGAAACACATTTCAGAAATGCTGAGCCTTTGCTGTGTTTACTGGGACACGGGAAAGAAAAAAATCTCTTTGCAGGAGGCCTTAACTTGAAGCCAATTCTGTACCTTAAAAGAAAACGTAAACTACCCCATACCAGCTGAGCTGGAATGAGGGCCGCACCTTCATGGGTATTTAGGAGCTGGCTACAGGTTTCTATAAGGCTTGGATATATTCCAAACTGGAAATGGTTTCCAAACTGATACCGCTCCTGAGGATGAAGGATCAGGCTTTTGTTCCTTGTTGTGAGGAAAGGAACGAAAATGATTATTAGACCTAAATTTACCTTAGATTTTTTTATCCTTTGGTAAAAAAGTTCCCTTCCCTCCAGTAACAGTTGAGATAATAGAATCCAACTGAAAATCGAATAATTTATTACCCTGGAAAGAAAGGGAAAGCAAAGTTGACTTAGAAGACATATCAGCATTCCAAGTTTTAAGCCATAAAGCTTTTCTAGCTAAAATAGCTAGAGACATATACCTGACATCAACTCTAATGATATCAAAAGATGGTATCACAAATAAAATTATTAGCATGTTATAGAATAATAATAATGCTATAAAATTATGATCTGTTACTTGTTGCGCTAAAGCTTCTAACCAAAAAGTTGAAGCTGCAGCAACATCCGCTAAAAATATAGCAGGTCTAAGAAGATTACCTGAACATAAGTAAGCTTTTCTTAGAAAGGATTCAATCTTCCTATCTAAAGGATCCTTAAATGACGTACTATCTGCCATAGGAATAGTAGTACGTTTAGCAGGAGTAGAGACAGCCCCATTAACCTTAGAGATTTTGTCCCAAAACTCTAATCTGTCAGATGGCACAGGATATAATTGCTTAAACGTTTAGAAGGAGTAAATGAATTACCCAAATTATTCCATTCCCTGGAAATTACTTCAGAAATAGCATCAGGGAGAGAAAACACTTCTGGAATAACTACAGGAGATTTAAAAACCTTATTTAAACGTTTACATTTAGTATCAAGAGGACCAGAATCCTCTATTTCTAATGCAATTAATACTTTTTTAAGTAAAGAACGAATAAATTCCATCTTGAACAAATACAAAGATTTATCAGCATCAACCTCTGAGACAGAAACCTCTGAACCAGAAGAACCATTATCAGTATCAGAATGATGATGTTCATTTAAAAATTCATCTGAAAAAAGAGAAGTTTTAAAAGACTTTTATGTATACTAGAAGAAGAAATAACAGACATAGCCTTCTTAATGGATTTAAAAAATAAAATCTCTTATGTTATCAGGAACACTCTGAAAATTAGATGTTGACGGAACAGCAACAGGTAATGTAACAGTACTAAAGGAAATTTTATCTGCATTAATAAGTTTGACATGACATGCAATACAAACAACAGCTGGAGAAACAGATACCAAAAGTTTATAGCAGATACATTTAGCTTGGTAGCTCCAGCACTGGGCAGTGATTTTCCTGAAGTATCTTCTGACTCAGTTGCAACGTGGAACATCTTGCAATATGTAAAAGAAAAAAAACAACATATAAAGCAAAATTGATCAAATTCCTTAAATGACAGTTTCAGGAATGGGAAAAAAATGCCAGTGAACAAGCTTCTAGCAACCAGAAGCAATAAATAATGAAACTTAAATAATGTGGAGACAAAAATGACGCCCATATTTTTTAGCGCCAAAAAAGACGCCCACATTATTTGGCGCCTAAATGCTTTTGGCGCCAAAAATGACGCCACATCCGGAACGCCGACATTTTTGACGCAAAAAAAACGTCAAAAAATGACGCAACTTCCGGCGACACGTATGACGCCGGAAACAGAAAAAAAATTTGCGCCAAAAAAGTCCGCGCCAAGAATGACGCAATAAAATGAAGCATTTTCTGCCCCCGCGAGCCTAACAGCCCACAGGGAAAAAGTCAAATTTTTTAAGGTAAGAAAAAATGATTGAAACAAATGCATTTATCCCAAGTATGAAACTGACTGTCTGAAAATAAGGAATGTTGAACATCCTGAGTCAAGGCAAATAAATGTTTGAATACATATATTTAGAACTTTATAAAAAAGTGCCTAACCATAGCTTAGAGTGTCACAGAAAATAAGCTTACTTACTTACCCCAGGACACTCATCTACATGTTGTAGAAAGCCAAACCAGTACTGAAACGAAAATCAGCAGAGGTAATGGTATATAAATAAGAGTATATCGTCGATCTGAAAAGGTAGGTAAGAGATGAATCTCTACGACCGATAACAGAGAACCTATGAAATAGACCCCGTAGAAGGAGATCATTGAATTCAAATAGGCAATACTCTCCTCACATCCCTCTGACATTCACTGCACGCTGAGAGGAAAACCGGGCTCCAACCTGCTGCGGAGCGCATATCAACGTAGAATCTAGCACAAACTTACTTCACCACCTCCATAGGAGGCAAAGTTTGTAAAACTGAATTGTGGGTGTGGTGAGGGGTGTATTTATAGGCATTTTAAGGTTTGGGAAACTTTGCCCCTCCTGGTAGGAATGTATATCCCATACGTCACTAGCTCATGGACTCTTGCTAATTACATGAAAGAAAGACACCCATCCACATATAGCAGATAGCAAAACCAGTACTGAAAACTATCAGCAGAGGTAATGGTATATAAGAGTATATCGTCGATCTGAAAAGGGAGGTAGGAGATGAATCCCTACAAACGATAACAGAGAACCCTTGAAAAGATATCCCGCGAGACGTGAGAGAAACCATAAAATCAATAGGCGATACTCTCTTCACATCCTTCTGACAAACACTGTACTCTGAGAGGAATCGGGCTTCAAAATGCTTAGAAGCGCTTATCATAGAAGAAATCTTAAAAAACAAGCACAAACTTACTTCACCACCTCCATAGGAGGCAAAGTTTGTAAAACTGAGTTGTGGGTGTGGTGGAGGTGTATTTATAGGCATTTTAGGTTTGGGAAGCTTTGCCCCCTCCTGGTAGGAATGTATATCCCATACGTCACTAGCTCATGGACTCTTGCCAATTACATGAAAGAAAAACACACTTTTTCTAATTTTGACCCCCAAAATCTGTTACACATCTACAACCACCAAAAAACACCCATGCTAAATAGTTTCTAAATTTTGTCCTGAGTTTAGAAATACCCAATGTTTACATGTTCTTTGCTTTTTTTGCAAGTTATAGGGTAATAAGTACAAGTAGCACTTTGCTATTTCCAAACCATTTTATTTTTCAAAATTAGCGATAGTTACATTGTAACATTGATATCTGTCAGGAATCCCTGAATATCTCTTGACATGTATATGGTTTTTTTTAGTAGACAACCCAAAGTATTGATCTAGGCCCATTTTGGTATATTTCATGCCACCATTTCACCGCAAAATGTGATCACATAAAAAAAATCGTTAACTTTTTCACTAACTTTGTCACAAACTTTAGGTTTCTCACTGAAATTATTTACAAACAGTTTGTGCTATTTTGGCAAAAATGGTTGTAAATGCATCTCTGGGGTCCCCTTTGTTCAGAAATAGCAGACATTTATGGCTTTGGCATTACTTTTTGGTAATTAGAAGGCCGCTAAATGCTGCTGCGCACCACACTTGTATTATGCCCAGAAGTGAAGGGGCTAATTAGATAGCTTGAAAGGGTTAATTTTAGCTTTTGTGTAGTAAACTACCCAAAGTATTGATCCAGGCCCATTTTGGTATATTTCATGCCACCATATTACCGGCAAATGTGATCAAATAGAAAAAAATGTTAACTTTTTCACAAAATTTAGGTTTCTCACATAAAATTATTATGGCACAAATGGTTGTAAATGCTTCTTTGGGATCCCCTTTGTTCAATGCTTTGGCATTGCTTTGTGGTACTTAGAAGGCCGCTAATTGCAGCTGCACTCCACACTTGTATTATGCCCAGCAGTGAAAGGGCTAATTAGCTAGCTTATAGGGTTCATTTTAGCTTTAATGTAGAGATCAGCCTCCCACCTGATGCATCCCACCCCCTGATCCCTCCCTGACCCCCTCAAACAGGTCTCTGCCCTCCCCCACATCACAATTGTCACCACCATCTTAAGTACTGGCAGAAAGTCTGCCAGTATTAAAATAAAAGTTTATTTTTTTTATATATTATTCTGCAGTGTTGGATCCCCCCTTAGCCCCCAACCTCCCTGATCCCACCCAAACAGCTCTCTAACCCTCCCCCCTCTACCTAATTGCCACCATCTTGGGTACTGGCATCTGTCTGCCAGTACCCACTTTGCAATAAAATTGGGCTGTTTTTTTTTTTTTTTAGCCCATCCTTTTTTATCCCCATCATTTAGGTTGGCCCAATCCCCCCCTCTCCCTCCCTCCCAGATCCCCCCCAACCTTTCTTCCCCCACCTTTCTTCCCCCCTCCCTCTCCCACCTTCCCTTACACTTCATCATTTTACTGTGATCTGAAGCGGGTGTGCGCATGTGCACGCACGCACGTGCTCTTGTGCATTACCGGAAGAGATCCCCGCTGGCCGGAACAGCTCCAGCGATGGACCGCCCACCCGCCTCCCTGCTATGGCTCCCACCCACCAACGATCGGCACCACTGCTGTCCGATGCAGAGAGGGCCACAGAGTGGTCCTCTCTGCATCGGTAACTCTGCAAATCTATTTTCTGCATGGGGCATGCAGAAATTGTGCGATCTAGCTATTTGTAGCGCGTCTGTGGCAGAGAGAAGCCTAAAATTGCAGCGATGTACAGGGTACGTCACTGGTCCTTAAGGGCATAATGACCAGCGTTGTACAGGGTACGGCGCTGGTCGTTAAGGGGTTAAAGAAAATATACAAAGTTGAGAAATAGACCATAAACACATTTTTTTCCTTTCATGATTGAGATAGAGCATACAAATTTTAGATTTACCTATTTATCAAATTTACTTTATTCTCTTGGTATCCTTTGTTTAAGGACAGCAATGTGAGCTAGCTGAACTCAGTTGGTGAGTCAATGCCAAGCAGCTAGCTCATAGTAGTGCATTGCTACTGAGCCTACCTATGTATGCTTTTTTACAACGGATACCAAAAGAATGAAACAAAAAAGATTAGAGAAGCAAATTGGTAAGTTGTTTAAAATTGCATGTTCTACTGAATCTTTAAAGTTTAATTTTGACTTTACTGTCTCTGTAATGCCAATGTTTCGCTGCAAATATATGTACACAGAATGCTAAGTTTCAAGAAGTTCAATGAACAGAAGATTATTTTGAAGTGTAAAAGATCTGCACAAGGACTTTAGTGTGAGGAGGGAGGGGCAAGCATTACATATTAAATATAATGTTATTTTTAAGTTAAATAAAACTATATAAATTGTTATTATTAAGGTAATGGTTATTTTTCTTTGTTAAATAAAATTATTTAAATGTTTTATTCTTAAGGTATTTGTTATATTTCTCCCTCCAATAAATTTCAGCTGCAAATATGAAACTATTAAACTGAAGATAATTCACCTCCCAAAAATGTAATTCATTTAATTGATCTCTCTATGTATTTCTATATAACCAACTCAGCAATTGTCTGATATAACTGGAAAAATAGTCTGAACAAAATATTATTTTTAAAATAAAACTTTTATGTAGAAAAAAGAAAATAATTTTAACTGAGTTAAATTGAGTCTTATTGACTAGTGATTTAAATCATGATTTTTAAATCAATTTTAATTAAAACAAATCCACTCTAATTTAAAATGTAGTGTATCCCTTTTCCATTTATATTTTAGTACAGGTATATATATATATATACAGAGAGAGAGAGAACGTGCAAGAGAGAGTGAGAGAGTAAATATATTGGCCTAGATTACGTAGATTAAGTGGAGTGCAACTGATAGTGCAGGGTCCGCTATCAATATCACTGGATGATTCGAGCATTAGAATGCAATCTGGTGTTATAAGTCCATTGCAAAACTGAATAACTAGAAAATATGTAGCGTAGCGGACATCCCTTTAGCGCGCCCTATACTTACAATGGATAGCATAACTGCACTAAGCATCTCTTATATTACAAGTTGATAGTTATGTGTTGCGCTCAAGTATAACAGATAACAGCTCTAAAAAATGATTACTATTATTAAAATAAATGTATAAAAAGGGTTTAAAATGGATATGGTAAGTATTTGTAGTATTTGTTAGCGCTCAATAGCACTAATATTTTTGCAATCCACTTGTAATCTAGGCCATTTTTTAAAAAACTTTATTAACTCTTAGGGTCTGATGATCTAAAGGTCTCCACTCTGGTAAGATTATTTAAGAATTCTCATACTTTAAGGACCTTCAGAGAATTTAAAAAAGGCACATTTTAGACTTTGAGCTGTTTATCTCTCTATACAGGGTTTTGGATGTGAAGGAGACACAGAATTATGCTAAAAAATCAAAGATTGTGTGTGATTTCTCGTTATGCTTATGAGTTTTTGATCATCAGGTCCTTAGTGTTTAGTAATTAAAGGGATACTAAACCCAATTTTTTTCTTTCATGATTCAAATAAAATATGCCATTTTAATCAACTTTCTAATTTACTCCTATTATCAATTTTTCTTCGTTCTCTTGCTATCTTTATTTGAAAGAGAAGGCATCTCAGCTAAGAAGCCAGATTTTTTTTGGTTCAGACTCTGGACAGCACATCTTTATTGGTGCTGTCCAATCAACAAGGACAACACAGGTTGTGAACCAAAAATAGGCCTTCTTCTAAACTTACATTCTTGCCTTTTAAATAAAGATAACAAGAAAATGAAGAAAAAATGATAATAGGAGTAAATTAGAAAGTTGCTTAAAATTGCATACTCTATTTCAATCATGAAAGATAAAATGTGGGTTCAGTGTCCCTTTAAGGTGTTACATGGTGGTTAAAGATAGTAAATATGTATATACAAGCTGAATGTAGTTAATGATAATTAGTTTACGTAAGGTTATTTGTGCTATTTGATATTACTTAATATCTTAGTGCTTTTATCATGACTGAAATACATTACATGTTATTTATGCTTAATGTACATTTATTGCATGTTCTGCAATAAAGGGATTTGCTTTTTTTTTTTTTTAATTTTATACTCTCAAACCAGTGTCTGTAATGCATATTTGTATATTTGCACATTGCTTTCCTTTCTAGCAGTGGAGCTGTCAAACAGCAGAGATTAAGAAATACAAAAGGAAAGACTTAACAGCAGTATTCTACAGTAGTCTCAAATCTACAGAGTGAAGAATCTTGTCTGTGTCACTGATTCTGGCCTGGGTATCTTCTCGGTTAAAAAGGCAGGCAGAATCATTGTAAGCATTAGGGAAACAGAAATCAAATAATCCCAGCCAAAAAGAAACAAAACTCATAAATTTAAAGATTAGCTCAGCTCCATTATCACTGTGAGCTGGCTTCTAATTCTTTAGAGATTTAAAGCTTGGCTGGTTTGGTGGAACTAATGTAGTGTATGCTTCATGTGCTAAATTAATCTGGGTATTCTGACGGAGTACAGGAATTACAGTTACAAATTCTGCAACAAGCAGATTTATTGACTTTTACAACATTCCACAGTCATAGATAAACATATTTATAACTAGTAACCAATGTCAAAATAAAGAATACATAGTCTGTATAATAGTTATTATCACCATTATATCTTCTTAAAGTTATAATTTATGTAACCCCCTCCTGCAAATTTATTCCCAGTAATTCTTCAGAGGGTGGTGACTCAATTTGTAAGGATGGAAGAAGATGGGCTCTCAGAAGCTGTGCATTCTACAACAGGAAATGTAGGGTTCTATCACCTTTACATTATCCTACTCTGCTTCCATTTCACTCTGTATATGGTGAGTCTTTCCTGGAATTCTATTCAATGCATAAGGTTTGTCTACCAACATCTTAGTGTGTAGAGTGACCACTGCTAACACAGAAGTTTCTTTTAGCCGCTTCGCTGCAATGATGGCTAGGGGTTTATTTTTGAGAATTAAAAAAATGATTCTGTTATTCATTCGGTGTCTATGGTGAGATAAAAATCCATTGCACAAAAGAACCTTAACTTTTTACTTGCCTGGGTTTTAGTTATACCTACATACCTGTATAATGACCTAAAATACAAGCGGGCCATAAAAATGGTAGCACTTTGATGCGCTAACATTGCTAAAGCACACTCGATAGTGCTCCCATTCTGTCTTCCATATTACAGGGAAAGTAAAATATTATTACTCGAGAGAAAGCCTAGAGCTTGCTATCACCTGGAGGCTAATTTTGCTCTCACCTAATAGACTTTTATGGCTCACACTAAAAAGCTCAGATCTTAAACTATATTTTTATAAATATAATTAATAAAGTGTTATAAAGGTGATATGAAGAGATATGGTATATGACATGGTTTTGGATTGGGAAGGGCTTAACGGGATATATAAATATATATGTGTACGGATTTCTATGTGTCTGTATACATATGTACACATACATATCTATACAAACTGTCACGCTCGGAGAAGCAGGGTTAGGGGTTTGGAGGCCAAATATCTTGATAGTTGTTTTGTAGTGTCTGGATATCTGTTGACAATGGCTCAATAGCATTTAACAATGTATCCGGAAGACTTAAAATTACAGTCTAAATTTGTTGAAATTTGTTAAGCCATCATATTAAACAGATCTATTAACTTAGAAGAATCTCCTCAGGGAACTCGGTTGTTTGGCCCTGACATTCTTTCATGCTCAGAGGTGCGGGGTTAGTTGTAGTGCCCACACCAGGGCTGAGGACTGGAGTGTCCACACTTAGGCCTAGACCTGGAGTAATGCCTGCACTGGGGCCTAGGAGAGGACAAGGTCAGGATCTTACTGGCAGAAGTTATTAAGCACAAGACAAAAGCAAAGTCCAGATTCAAGCCAGTGTACTCCCAACCTTGTCCTTGCCTAGGCCACAGTGTGGGCATTACTCTAGTTCTTGGTCCCAGTGTGGGCACTACCCCTAACCCCGTTCATCTGAGCGTGACAGAATTTCAGTGCCAGGAAATCAACAATACAACAGATTGCAGGATAAAAGTCAGAGGTACAAACAAAGACAATGAAACTCAATGTCAGGGCAGGGAGTAGACTGTGAAGAAGCCTTAAATAGTCCCAGGTTGGTTAGGAAGCTGCCTGCATCTGGCAGGCAGGTGGAGCCAGAGAGTACCGCCAATGCAGGCAGCAGCTTCACAGATTAATTAAAGAGCCCTCCAGTGGCTCAAAAGGGAAAGCCACAAACAATAGAACTTGGAGACCCAGGATAAATCCTGGGCTTGGGCATGACACATACATATATACACACACATACATACACATACAAATATATATACATCCATATATACCTTTGAGCCCTTTGAAAGGATATATATATATATATATATATATATATATATATATATATATATATATATATATATATATATATATATAAAACAGAGGAATGGACCGCACTCACAGACTGGACTGGGTACACATCCTAAGCCACAGCAAACTCCACAGCCCTGAACACTGACAGACAACTGCAAAGTTTCCAGCAACCCAGGCAGTTAACCACAGAGCTGCCTGGGTGACAGGTCCTCAGGGAAGCATTACAAACATTATCAACACAACACACAGAAAACCTAGCACTCGCTAGCAGATTCACAGTAATGTTTAAAAGAAAAACTGGGGGAAGTCAGTTACATTTGGCGCCAAAGGATCAAGCCCAGGACCACGACATGGTCTCCCCCTTCCTGGGACCCTAAATCAGCACCCATACAATGCATGCTTTCAAACAAACCAACTGGAAACCTCCCAGGGTGACACAGGTTTTTGTAACCTCCCCTATGTAAATACAAAACACAGGAATGGACCGCACTCACAGACTGGACTGGGTACACATTCTAAGCCACAGCAAACTCCACAAGGTCCTAGGCTTGATCCTTTGGCACCAAATGTAACTGACTTCCCCCAGTTTTGCTTTTAAACATTACTGTGAATCTGCTGGCGAGTGCTAGATTTTCTGTGTGTTATATATACAGTATATATATATATATATATATATATATATATATATATATATATATATATATATATATATATATATTACAATTGATATATGATGATGTGGGTTAAAGGAGTGACAGAAGGGTCTTATCTGAAGTGTAAACTAGGTATAGGACTGCAGCTGTCTGATCTAAAGTGTGATTTAGCAATGGGGCCCCAGGTCCATGGGTCTTACCTAGTGGCGGCTCATGAAGATTCAAGTTGGTGGGCCAAAAATATGCTGCCATTTCCAACCTTAATAACTTGTTGTTTTTCATTGTTTTAGTGACATTAACTAGGGACAAACACGCTGGGCACTGCCAATTTTTTTCTATTTTTACCACTATTTATTAAGGGCTAGTTTACAAGTGGCGCACTAATTAACACTTTTGCACGAACGTTAACATTGCTAGATGGATACTTTTTTGCGCGTGTCGGGTAGCACACGCATTACAAGTTGAAAGTAAAAAGTTTGCGTGTGAGCGAAACCAAGCAACCACATTAACGTATTCTCCCCATAGAAGTCAACAGAGAATGCAGATGAAAAACACCTAACACCTACCATTTGCACGCTAACCCTTCAGGAGTTATGAATATTTCGCATTCCAATGTAGTTGGGGGTATTACTTTAGAGGGTTTAGATGTTAGTTTATTACTTTGCGTTGTGGGGGGTGGCAGTTTAGGGGTTAATAATTTATTTAGAAAGTCTGCTTTGTGGGGGATGGCAGCTTGGGGGTTAATAGTTTATTTAGATAGTTTGCAATGTGGGGGTATGCCAGGTTAGGGGTTAATATTTTATTTAGATAGTTTGTAATGTGGGGGAGATGGCGTTTTAGAGATTAATGGGTTTTTTAAAGAATTTTCTTTATTTCGTGAAAAGGACATGACACAAATATTATCCCCAAAGGCTAGGATTCAGTATTATACATCAACATATGCATTATTAATTACAGCAAATTAAAAAGAATCAAAAACATAAAGTCCATTAAGCAGAGACTTTTGTACATGTCCCCCACATTTTTCAAACATTTCCTTTGGCCAGCCGGCCACTTCCTCCTCCGGGGTGTCAGATTCTCCTCCTAATCTCCTCTCCTACAAACTCTCTAAAAAGGCATTAACTCACTCGAGATCCAGTCTCCAGTCACCTCTAAGCTGAGCTTCCAGTATGTACTCTGAGTTACGAATGGGATATAATATTTTTACCTGCTGCGGCATTCCTAGGGTCTGAATGTATACTCCCTATTTTTTCATAAAGCGGGCTGTGCGTTTGGAAATATCTCCCAAGGTGTCTGCTTGTTCGTACAGTAATTGTGTCAGGATTTCGCTTTTTAACTGTGACAATGTTGGAGCCTCGCTACTCAACCACATTCGGAATATAAGTTTCCTAGCTAAAAGGATAACATTATGTACAAATGCTGTTGTATTCCTATTCAGGTTTTGGAAGTCTAAAAGTGTGATCATTTGTGATGTGAGTGCGCTAATCAGGATATTCAGGGTTTTCAGCCAGTGGTGCATCATACCCCAAGATTAATGGTTTTATAGTTAGTTTGCGTTGTGGGGGAAGGCGTTTTAGGGATTAAAAGTTTATCTAGATAGTTTGCGATGTGGGGGATGGTGGTTTAGGGGTTAACAGTTTTATTTAGTATTTGTGATGTGGAGGGGATGGCGGATTAGGGGTTAATAGGCTAGGGGCTTATGGTAGGGTGTTTTTTTTCACTTTTTTGTCATTTTCCCTACTTTTTTTTCCATTGATTTTTATGGGGGAACAGATGCACATGCACTTTAAAACTCCGCTAGTGATTTGTGTGCTTCTTGGGCTACTGCTAGCGAAAAAATCGTGTTTTTTCAACTTGTAATCTGAGCGGATCCCGAGAAGTGCAAAAAGCATTTCGCTAGCGAAAAATGTAGAATTACTGCGGCACTTGTAATCTTGCCCAATGTGTTTAACCTATTCAAAGGGTTTAAACACATATGTAGTTCCACTCAGGAGCAGCAAGCACTGCAGCTCTTGTGCTGAACACAGCAGGTAATTGGTAGTGTCAAGCATCTGCCATTGCTGATTGACTTCAATGGAGGCTCCTCCATATGTGCACTGTCGCACGTGAACACCCAGGGGGCAGAGGAGGGGGGGGGGAATGAGCAGAAGAAAAAAAAATTAGAAAAAAAAATTATGAAAAATTTTATTTTTATTTTTTATTTATATTATTTTTATAATATATTTATTAATAAATGTATTATTTTCCTGTGTGCTGTCTAACTATCATCATGCATATTAGGCTAATAGGCTGAAACCTGAAAGTAGAAAGGACTGTTTTGCCTATACTTCTATGTATCGCACATGCTGTACAGTGCGATACATAGAAGTATAGGTAAAAGCACTTTCCACTTTAAAACTGCATTGACTGCAGCATCACCTACAGGCCAGCCCATAGCCTTCCTGTTTGCACAGCTCCTAGTGTGCGGGAGCCAGCTGTCACGTGACACTCGCACACTAAGAGCTGAGCTGACTATGTGTGTGGGAGGAGGCAGGGGCGTAACAGTTACGCCATAACTACACAACTACTTCATATGCAGTCGCCATTGCTCAGAGCTAATCTCATTCATTTCTCATTATCTTGACCTCTGGTGTCTCAAGTTGGCGGTCCCATCAGCTGCAAGCATAGAAGTAAGTAATAATAGTCCTGACTTCAATAATACATGATATGATAAGCCTTGCCGAAGTTGCGCTGCTAGTTTTCTGTGGGCGTGATCAGGGGGTCATAACGGTGTCACCAAAACAAAACTATTTCCTTGATCTTCTTAAGCAGTAGCTGTGTCTGCCTTTTGTTAACACACAGCCCTTCCTCCTCCAGTCCTACTCAGTCATTCACAGTCCACCTTATCTCTCCATTCTCTGGATCCACAGTAAGAAGTGCAAAAATGACATGCTCAAACAAATCAGAGTATGTCATTTTCATGAAAAAATATCCCTTTAAGCTTCAGACACAGTTGGACTAATACATTATGGCCCCCTATTTATGAAATGCTGGGTGGACAAGGTTCACCTCTTGCACAAGAACATGACTGGTCATCCTAATCAGATTTGATCAATATAATTTAACTCTGCCACCTCAAGAACACAGTTAATTAACTAGTGTTTCAGCCTTGATTATGCAAGCCTGAAACGTTCGGGCTATTTTAAATGAAGCCTTATGACTCTTTTGTATTACTCATGTGTAAAGCAATTATTAAAATACCTAGCATCATTTTTAGAGTACGTTTGTCTTTAGGCTCCAACATCCATTAATATACACTAGAAGATTATTTGAATAAAAGTCATACATTGCTAGGTTGCCCATATAACTTTTTCAGGAAGTCAGAGGTCAAAGCATAGCAGTTATCTTTTCAACAACAGAAAGAAAAGCAGAGAGCAGATCTCTGAGTCTTGTCAGACAGGTGCAGTCATATTCCTCAAGGCACAGAGAGACATATGTTTTGTAGTTTTAATTTCCAGCCTAATGTCAATTTCACACCAGGTTATGGAGTAATTATATTACAAAAGAAGAGCAATATTTGTTTTGGAGAAAAACATTTTTGTAGCAGACCTGTTAGTGGGCAAGAGAAAAAAACAAATCAACAAGGAGCACATAGGAGATTTAGATTACAAAATGAAATATGTTTGTGTGTCCATCAACGATATCACATCCAACCTAACAAATTTAAATTAATATGTTTATAAAGATAACAACTGATGAAGAAAACAAATGTATCATCGTTGTTAGTAGCCTTATTAACATGGCTATATTTAATTAAAATGTACTTGTAATTAAAGGAAACAATATATGGCTGTGTGTGTAATATACTGTAGCGGCTGATTTCTTGTAACTACAGGGAACTCTTCATCATGTACCCAGATGATAATGGTATTATTTAATTTATCTCCATGCTGTTCAACTCCCAGGGGATGAATGGAAATCTCTAAAGCTTTGAAAAGGATGAGTTATCACCTAGAAGAAATCAAAGACAAAGGGCAGAATTATCTGTGAAGAAAATGCTGAAAGATGAACTTTCTAGCAAACTCTGGGTAATTCAAACCCCAGGAGGTACACAGTGAAGGAGTCTTGCTCTAAAAGAGACGTCTGCATATTTATCAAATAACACATCTTCTTGTCACGTACAAATCTCATCCATTTCTTTCCTTACTGTAAGAATAGATGCTTAAACGAAATCATTAGCAGGGGATCCGATCAAAGTCTGTGAATGAAAATCACATCTCAGTGAGAGAATCTTTAGGTCAATGTATTAGATAGGAAACAATCATTTTTGTAGCTAATTCCCACCTGAGAAGTTTATGTTGATTCTTGTAAAGTTCCTGCTTTCGGTCAAGAGATAGCCCACTGTTTAAGTCAAATATCAAACCTGTAACCTCAGTACTGTCATATATATATACTTTATATATATATATATATATATATATATATATATATATATATATATATATATATATATATATATATATATATATATATGTGTGTAAAAAAATATTTTCTTCTAAGTGAAGAACATAGGAATTTGTAATATTTCTAATTCCCCTTGGACTTTAGCGCAGTTGATCAAGTGCAGTTTCGGGTTATTTTGTGAGCGATAAATAGAAAAGGCATTCTTTAGCGGGCCCCAGTATGGGGAGAGGGAGTTAGAGCAGTTGGGATATCCGAAGTCCTGAAGTTAGTGTGCCTGTGTCTTCCGGTTGCAACTTGTAATACCAGCGCTAACCTGAGATTGCTCTTTTTTTTTACCTTAAATGCATATAGCCTAAATGAGCAGTAAAATGTATTGCTTCACTTTTAATCTAGGGCTTTATATCAGGTAAGGATTTTGTGGTTCAACAGAATTTTAAATAAATGCCTTTTAAGTAAACTGAGGTAATGTTATAACTTAAACAAAAATTGGACATGGAATGCAAAATTACATTTTTCATTAACTGGATTTGACTCTGGAATGGAGGCCATCTGGAAGCCATGCAAGGAATAATTACAAATATTAAATTACTTTGATGACTTAGCCCGGTCTATGGTCCACAGGCTGCAATAAATGCTCAAACTGTGAATGATGACAACCCTCTCCTGCTAATTAACTTTTGTCCATTGTTAGCAATTTACAAAAGTTTGTTGAATATGGGCTAGATTACCCGTAGAGTGCAATCGTTTGCATAAGAAGTGCAAAGCAAAGGCGATTGTGAGATCGCAAAAATGTTTGGGCTTTACTTCATATTACAAGTGGAGCGGTGTTTTTTATTACTGTGAGTTTGTTTGCACAAATTCACGATAATTTGCACTCCCTATACTTTCTATGGGCATCGCCAAGCACAAAAGTGCACTCATATTACAAGTGTAAAGTTAATGTGATTGCTTGAATTTTCGAGCTCGCGTAAAGGGTTTGCATTTCAAAATAAGTTGCACTAAACAAAAAATGAAAAATTTCCGATTAAGTTTTTGGCCTACACTATCCACCCCCTACACTAATAGCCCCTAAACTGCCATAACAAAATACCCAGTTACACTATTAACCCCTAAACCGCCACATCCCCATCACAAAATATCCTGCTACACTACTAACCCCTAAACCACAATAACCCCTACACTACATAACTCACATAAATATATAGCTGTTGAGGTAGCTCAGTTGGTAAAATGCCCTGACTGCAAAAGCCTGTTCAAAGATCCAAAGGTCACAGGTTCAAATCCCGGCCCATTCAACCCTTCATCCTACTGAGGTCAATAAAATGAGTACCATTAAATTGGGTAATAATAACAACTATTACTATTCAGCTGCCAATTTGGTTAATTCCGAGAGCAAACGCTGAAAAAGTGCTTTGAGTCCCACTGGGAGAAAGGCTCTATATAAATACTAGTTGTTATTATTATTATAAAATGCCATTACCCCCACTGAAATAACCCCAACTTTATTAACCCCTTAACAGCTAACCCCCAAGACCACTAATCTAAGACCCCCTAAGTTACAAAAAATAAAAAACAACCCCTAAACCGCCACATCCCCATCACAAAATATCCTGCTACACTACTAACCCCTAAACCAAAATAACTCCTACACTACTTAACCTCCTAAACTGCCATTACCCTGAGCGCAATAACCCCTATACTACATAACCTCCTACACTGCAATTACCCTCACTGCAAAATCCCCTACTTTAATAACCCTCTAACACAGAGCTTTCCAAACTTTTCATGTTGGTGACACACTTTGTAGACCTACATCATTTTGCGACACAGTAATTCAGTTGTACTAGCAAAAAGGAGGTTAAACTAACTTGTTTTAAAAGATACGGACACATACATAAATGATATAATAACAAAATGCATTTACAAGTAACAGTATGTATGTACAAGAATTAAAAAAAGTTTAATAACACCAATAGCTACTTACTATTTTAATGGGATGTATGAGGTTGAAGGGATGAACACGGTTTCAGAATATTTGGTGTAATATTAGATAAGGACACTCACATATCATCATCAAGCATTTTAAGCTTCCACTTCCTATCCATATATCAAGAGCAGGAGCAGCAATGCACTACTGGGAGCTAGTTGCAAAAAATCACACTGACCTGCTCAGTGTTTAAGCTGCCACCCTCAGAGCTCTGTGAGTCCGACTGACTACTGCCCGCGCTACAAACACACTGCTGTCCCACTCACTGGCTACACTTGCAGTCACAAGCCAATTAAGGAGACTACACGTGCAGTCAGGAGCCAATGTGCCGCCAAATCCGCCAATGGTAATAGTTTCAGTTCCCACTGAGCTGTGCCAATTGGTTAAGATGATCTATGTGACCCACTAGGTATCAATCACGTGTCAACCATGTGATATGTGTAGCAGGCAGGTGGAAAGTCAGAAACCAAAAAACTATTTAAAAAAAAAAAAAATTAATTTAAAAAAATGTGTGCTGAAGCAGGGGCACACCTACACACTGCTGACGACACACTAGTGTGTCCCGACACACAGTTAGGAAAGCACTGCTCTAACAGCTAACTCCCCAAGACCCCTAACCTAAGACACCCTTAACAAAAAATAAAAAAACACTTATATTAAAAAAAAAACATTAGCAAAAAAAAAAACAAGCTACAAATAAAAGCCCTACCCTAAAACTACCCCCCCCCCCAAAAAAAAAATAGAAACCCCCTATCTTTAAAACCCCTAATTTAAAAATCACCCTTTTGTTGGGTTGTGCTCTGGTGGAAGTGATTATCTCAAAGTTTTTACTCACCATCTTTAATCTGGGTTCTTTGTGGGGCAGTGGCAGGCTAATGGCGTCGGCAGTCCTCTGGTGGTGGTCCACTGGCGGCACCACAGCACACTGAAGATTGAATGCAAGCTTCCCCCTTTTATAGGGGTGGCCAGCCAATAGAATGAAAGCTTTTTATGTTGGCTGAATTGAACTAGAATTGCAAAATCAGCCAATAAAAAATGAAAGGGCACCCCTATATATGGGGCAAGCACCCCTATATATGGGGGAACCTTGTATTCAATCTTCAGTGTGCTGCGGTAAAAGCATAAAGACGGATCGGGTGGGACATCATAACAGGACCGCCCAAGAGGGCTGAGGAGAGCTACCAGGGGACCACTGCCGGAGGACCACTAATGCCATGAACCTGCTGCTGCCTCCTGAAGGAGCTGGATTCAAGATGGTGTGTAAAAACTTTGAGGTTTACCATTAGGATTTTTGTTGGGGGGGGGGGTTAGGTTTAATATGGGGTTCTTGTGCAAAAGAGCTAAATCACCTTTTTGCAAAAGAGCTTAAAGGGATACTAAACCCACATTTTTTCTTTCATGATTCAGATAGAGCATGACATTTTAAGCAACTTTCTAATTTACTCCTATTATCAATTTTTCTTTGTTCTTTTGCTATCTTTATTTATAAAGCAGGAATGTAAATCTTAGCAGTCAGTCCATTTTAAGTTCAGCACCATGGATAGCGCTTGCTTATTGGTAGCTTACATTTAGACAACAAAAAGCAAGCATAACCCAGGTTCTCAACCAAAAATGAGCCGGCTCCTATGCATCATATGTTTGCTTTTTAAATAAAGATAACAAGAGAAGAAGAAAATTTGATAATAGGAGTAAATTAGAAAGTTACTTTAAAGGGACACTGAACCCAATTTTTTTCTTTCATAATTCAGATAGAGCATGTAATTTTAAGCAACTTACTCCTATTATCAAATTTTCTTCATTCTCTTGGTATCTTTATTTGAAATGCAAGAAAAAGATGCCAGCCCATTTTTGGTGAACAACCTGGGTTGTCCTTGCTGATTGGTGGATAATAGGAGTAAATTAGAAAGTTGCTTAAAATTGCATGCTCTATCTGAATCACGAAATAAAAAATGTGGGTTCAGTGTCCCTTTAAATTATTCTATCTGAATCATGAAAGAAAAAATGTGGGTTTAGTGTCCATTGAATCACTTTTTTGCAAAACAGTTATAGTCACTCACAATTTTTAGGGCGATTTTTAGATTAGGTTAGATTGTTTTTTTTTGGGGGGGGGTTATTTCAGTTTTAGCATAGGGTTTTTAGGGGGGGGCTTTTT
Source organism: Bombina bombina (assembly GCF_027579735.1). Classification (NCBI taxonomy): domain Eukaryota; kingdom Metazoa; phylum Chordata; class Amphibia; order Anura; family Bombinatoridae; genus Bombina; species Bombina bombina. The sequence continues at coordinate 395,508,098 of NC_069500.1, read as the reverse complement.
TTTAGGGTACTTTAGTTTTAGTATAGGGCTTTTAGTAGTTGTTGTTTTTTAATTTTTGGTAATTTTTTTTTTATAATGGTAATGTTTTTTTTATTTTTTGTAACTTAGGGTTCTTAGGTTAGGGGTCTTGGCGGGTTAGCTTTTAGTGGGTTAAAGGTGCAGAAAACCCCAATTTTTTTTCACTATTTGGATAGAACATGCAATTTCAAACACCTTTCTAATTTACTTATATTATCAAATTTGCTTCATCTTGTTATCATATGCTGAAGGAACAGCATTGCACTACTGTCAGCTAGCTGAACACATCTGGATAGACAATCACTAGAGAGAAATGTGTGCAGGCACCAATTAGCAACTAGCTCCCACTAGTGTAGGAGATGTGTGTATTCTTTTTCAACCACGGATACCAAGAGAAGGAAGCACATTTGAAAATATAAGTGAATTTAAAAGTGTCGTAAAACACGTGGGGCGCGATCCGATATCGATCGCAGTTTGCGGCGCAAGCGAGGGAACCGGCGTCGCCCGCAGTTTCAGCTCGCAACTCGAGCCATCCCATATAGGTCGCCGTCAGATGCTAACGTGCCGTAAGTCTCACAAACCAGCGATGTCCAGAAATCTGCGTAAGTACAAATTTCTGGCGTCGCCAGTGACTTGCGCCACGTTAGAATCTGCCGGCGCCTATAAAACCTGACTAAAGTCTAAAACACCCGCACTGTCTAACACGCCTCCCTAACATAGCCCGCACTGTCTAACACGCCTCCCTAACATAGCCCGCACTGTCTAACACGCCTCCCTAACATAGCCCGCACTGTCTAACAGGCCTCCCTAACATAGCCCGCACTGTCTAACCCTCTATCCGCTATCCCCCCTCACTAGCCTAACAATAAAAAAGCTATTAACCCCTAAACCGCCGCTCCTTTACCCCGCCGCAACCTAATAAAGTTATTAACCCCTAAACCGCCGCTCCCGTACCCCGCCGCCAGCTATATTATATCTATAACCCCCTAAAGTGAGCCCCTAACACCGCCGCCATCTATATTAAAATTATTAACCCCTAATGTAAGCCCCTTACACCGCCGCCATCTCTATTAAAATGATTAACCCCTAATTTAATCTACCTACCCCGCCGCCAGCTATATTATCTATATTAACCCTAAGTATATTATAGTTAATATAGGTATTACATTATATATATTAACTATATTAACCCTAATTATATTAGGGTTAATATAGTTAATATAGTTACTATAGTATTTATATTAACTATATTAACTCTATCTAACCCTAACACCCCTAACTAAATTTATATTAAATTAATCTAATTCATTTATAAACTAAAATATTCCTATTTAAATCTAAATACTTACCTATAAAATAAACCATAAGATAGCTACAATATAATTAATAATTACATTGTAGCTATGTTAGGGTTAATATTTATTTTACAGGTAAATTGTTAATTATTTTAACTAGGTATAATAGATATTAAATAGTTATTAACTATTTAATATCTACCTAGTTAAAATAATTACCCAATTACCTGTAAAATAAATCCTAACCTAAGTTACAAATACACCTACACTATCAATAAATTTAATAAACTACTAACATCTATCTAAAAATACAATTAAATTAACTAAACTAAATTACAAAAAAAACCAAACACTAAATTACAAAAAATAAAAAAAAGATTACAAGATATTTAAGCTAATTACACCTATTCTAAGCCCCCTAATAAAATAATAAACCCCCAAAATAAAAAAAATTCCCTGCCCTATTCTAAATTCAACAAATTTCAAAGCTCTTTACCTTACCAGCCCTTAAAAGGGCCTTTTGTGGGGCATGCCCCAAAGAATTCAGCTCTTTTGCATACAAGAAATACAATACCCCCCCCCATTACAACCCACCACCCACATACCCCTATTCTAAACCCACCCAAACCCCCCTTAAAAAAGCCTAACACTACCCCCCTGAAGATCTCCCTACCTTGTCTTCACCACACCGGGCCGAACTCCTGATCCGATCCGGGCGATGTCTTCCTCCAAGCGGCAAAGAAGAATTCTTCCTCCGGCGATGTCTTCCTCCAAGCGGCAAAGAAGAATTCTTCCTCCGGCGACGTCTTCCTCCAAGCGGCAGCAAAGTCTTCATTCTTCCGGCGGCATCTTCAATCTTCTTTCTTCGCTCCCCCTGCCGCGGAGCATCCATCCCGGCCGACTGCTGAACTTGGAATGATGTACCTTTAAATGACGTCATCCAAGATGGCGTCCGCCGAATTCCGATTGGCTGATAGGATTCTATCAGCCAATCGGAATTAAGTTAAAAAAATCTGATTGGCTGATTGAATCAGCCAATCAGATTCAAGTTCAATCCGATTGGCTGATCCAATCAGCCAATCAGATTGAGCTCGCATTCTATTGGCTGATTAACAATTTACCTGTAAAATAAATATTAACCCTAACATAGCTACAATGTAATTATTAATTATATTGTAGCTATCTTATGGTTTATTTTATAGGTAAGTATTTAGATTTAAATAGGAATATTTTAGTTTATAAATGAATTAGATTAATTTAATATAAATTTAGTTAGGGTTAGATAGAGTTAATATAGTTAATATAAATACTATAGTAACTATATTAACTATATTAACCCTAATATAATTAGGGTTAATATAGTTAATATATATAATGTAATACCTATATTAACTATAATATACTTAGGGTTAATATAGATAATATAGCTGGCGGCGGGGTAGGTAGATTAAATTAGGGGTGAATCATTTTAATAGAGATTGGCGGCGGTGTAAGGGGCTTACATTAGGGGTTAATCATTTTTATATAGGTGGCGGCGGTGTAAGGGGTCAGATTAGGGGATAGATAAGGTAGATGGCGGCGGTTTTAGAGGCTCACAGTAGGGGGTTAGTTTATGTAGATGGCGGCGGGGTCCGGGAGCGGCGGTTTAGGGGGTAATAACTTTATTAGGGATTTCGGGGGGGGGATCGCGGTTGACAGGTAGATAGACATTGCGCATGCGTTAGGTGTTTGGTTTATTTTAGCAGATCGCGGTTGACAGGGAGATAGACATTGCGCATGCGTTAGGTGTTAGGTTTATTTTCTAGTTAGTTTAGGGAGTTACGGGGCTCCAATAGTCAGCGTAAGGCTTCTTACGGCTGCTTTTTGTGGCGAGGTGAAAATGGAGTAAGTTTTCTCCATTTTCGCCACGTAAGTCCTTACGCTGCATATTGGATACCAAACTGCGCGGGTTTGGTATACCTGCCTATGGCCCAAAAAACTGCGGGCGACGGCAGAAATATACGCGCGTAACTTCTAGGTTACGCCGTATATGTGATACCAAATCCGCGCAAATATTGGCGTCGCCGGCTTTTGCGGGCGACGCTTTATATCGGATCGACCCCGTGTAATCTGTTGAGTGCAAATTTTGTTTGTGCTTCAGCACAACTGCTTACTTTCAAATTGTAATCTGTGTGCTGGTTATAGCAGCCTCGATATTGCTTATCGTGTCCCATGCTAACAATAGCGTGTCAATTGTAATTGACCCCATATAAGTTCCCATCACCCTTTAAATACCAGCGTACTATAGATATGGCGGCACTGTTTGGGCGCAATGCTCTGTAAATAAATTATACATTTTAGAGACTGAAGTATATAATATTTCTTCAGTACTTGGCATCCCTTAAAAAGATTTGAGTACATACCTGATTATGCCAGAGCATGCAGCTGCTCAATTGTGTCTACTATTGATTCTTTATTCAGGCCATTGTCTCATTTATTAAGCCACCTGGATGCCTTTTGATGCCACCTGCCTATAAGGAATTAATTCAAGTTATGTGACACAGAGAACTGTCACTTGGGAACCTGCAAGTAAAAGCAGCTAGAATGGTATGAAGTAGAAAAAACAGATTGATATTAGATGTCTAAATTATTGCCAATTATATTGTGGAAAATACAAACAAGGGCCACATTAGGATATTTTGCAGCTACAAAGGCTTTAGAGCTGTGATTCCATTTACTGTTAAACTGTATTCTGGTCACATATGACTACAGGTTCAAATATAATAATAAAAGGAAACAAAAAATAACACAAACATTTTATTTTTTTCTAGATTCTGTTGTTTTAAAGGTGCATAAAAGTCAAAACTCAATTTGCAATAAAGGGCTAAATTACATGTGGAGCACAATTGATAGCACAGGCTGTGTTACTTTACGGTCGGCCTTACCCAAAGAATATAACACAATCTGGTATTGCAAGTGAATGGTTAAATGTGATAACCTAACATCTTATAGGGACATGAAACCCAAAAATGTTCTTTCATGATTCAGATAGAGAATACAATTTTAAACAACTTTCCAATTTACTTCTATTATTTAATTTGCTTCCTTCTCTTGTTATCATTTGCTGAAAGGTTTATCTAGGCAAGTTCTTGAGCAGCAGAGAAACTAGGTTCTAGCTGTTGATTGGTGGCTGCATATATATATATTGAATGTGATTGGCTCACCCATGTGTTCAGTAAGAAACTAGTAGTGAATTGCTGCTCCTTCAACAAATGATACCAAGAGAATGAAACAGATTAGATAATAGAAGTAAATTAGAAAATTGTTTTGTGTTCTCTATCTGAACCATGACAGAACATTTTTTGGTTTTCATGTACCTTTAATTAGACAAAGTTGTTAATGTACCCTATATGGATAAGTCAGGGAGCTCTATTGGTGAGCTCATTGTTCTTGTATTACAGCTCAATCCAAAATACCAATGTCAAATTTAGCCATTTTGAAACCTAAAGTAGACGATTCTTGCTTGCTAGTTTTCCTAAAGGTATATGGAAGCCCAATTCTTTCTTTGATTATTCAGATAGAGCATGAGATTTTAAAAAAAACTTTTCTACTTACTTCTGTTATATAATGTATTTTATTATCTTGGTATCCTTTGTTGAAAATCATACCAAGGTCGGCTCAGGAGCTGCTAACTGATGGCTGCACATATATGCCACATGTAATTGGCTCACCCACATGCAAATTATAAAATAATAGTAAAAAATTAGAAAGTTGTTTAAAATTGTATGCTCTATCTAAATCATGAAAGAACATTTCTGGGTTTTATGTCCCTTTATCAACGTATTTAAGTTACGTTACAAACTAAGGTTTATTAATGAAAAAAAAAAGTTTTGTGGCAGAATTAAAGGGATAAGGTATATGACAAAGGGCAGTACCAGGAAGGAGTTAAAGGTGTATTTGTGTCTGTGTGTTGTATGTGTGTGTGTGTGTTGTATGCGTGTGTGAAGTGAAGACTTTTATGCTTACGTTTTATTAAAATATCCCGGAACGAAATGAAGAACTAAACTTTGTGAGTGGATTTTTTTGCACTATATCAGCTTAGAGATATTGGGGCCATTTATGATGGTGGGAGAGGACATGATCCATTATAGCGGATCACGTCCGCTGCATATCGATAAATGCCAACAGCATACACTGTGGGCATTTATCATTGCACCAGCAGTTCTTGTGAACTGCTGATGCAATACCACCCCTGCAGATTCGCGGCCAACTAGCAGGGTGTGTCAATCAACCTGATCGGGTTGATTTCTGTCGATTTCTGTCTGCCGCCTCAGATACAACTTCTGTTTCAGGCTCGCCGGAAACACGGGGCATCAAGCTCCATACGGAGCCTGATAAATATGTCCCGGGGCCTTAGTCGACATGAATTTTACTGTGCACCTCCTTAGAAGTCTGTTATGTGAGGGATTTAGTTATGCAAATGTTAGCAAACACTGGACTATTGTTTGAGCAATAAAAAAAACTTTTGTCTTGTAATATGAGCACAATGTTCAGCAATGTTAAAGGGATATAAAATCCATTTTTTTTAGAATGAGCATACCATTGTGTACAACTTTCCTATTTGCTTCTATTATCTTTGTTCTTCTGGTATCATTTGTTGAAAAGCACACCTAAGTAGTTTCATGAGCAGCAATGCTCTACTGGGAGCTAGCTACTCTTTGGTGGCTGCACATATATGTATCTTGTCATTGGATCACCCGCTGTGTTCAGATAGCTTTCAGTAGTGTACTGCTGCTCCTCCAGGGAGCGCTCTAAGGTAACTATTAATACTGAATAAAGGGAGGATCCAGGAAATGTGTGACAGATCACTTTTATTAACAACTTGTGCTAAACAAAGCAATGCTTATACATTAGGCAATGCTTAGATTCAATTGTTAATGGCTTGTTAGTTGCTAAAGATGGCAGGGAAGAAGACAGTCACTACACACAGGAGGATGTCTATCTTGAGTAGCAATGTCAGCAGAAGCCGCAATCCCTATTATTTCCTACTAGTCGATAAGTCCGCCAGAGGGCAGTCTAATTATTTTTTAAACTACAGATGTAGAAACAACCTATTTTGTAACTCTTCTTTTATATACATATTTAAGCTACAGGTGTAGCAATACTATAATTATAATGGACTACTGTCTTAAATCAACAACAATAAACAATAAACTATTTACCCTATTAACCCCTAAACTGCAAAACTCCCACATCACAATAAACCAAATTAGCTTATTAACCCCTTAAACCGCAAAAACCCATAACCCAAATAACTATTTAAATAACTAAGCACCCTAACCTAACACCCCCTAAACTAACACCCCCTTAAATTAACCCAAATTACCTAAACTAATACATTCTAAAGTTACAAAAAAAAAAAAATAAGTTTACAAAAAAATAAAAAGGCTAACATTACAGAAAATAAAAAATGAATTACCAAATTTTAAAAAATTAAACCTAATCCCTATGAAAATAAAAAAGCCCCCAAAATAAAAACACCCCCCACTCTAAGAATAAACTACCAGTAGCCCTTAAAATGCTTTTTGCAGGGCATTTCCGCAAGATAATCAGCTCCTTTACAAAAAACTACTAACAGTAAAAAAACCCCACCCTCCATCCAAACCCCTCAAAATAAAAGAACCTAACACTAAAAAACCTAAACTACCCATTGTCCTGAAATGGGCATTTGATTGGGCATTGCCCTTAAAAGGGCATTTAGCTCTTTTACTGCCCATCCCTTATATTAATAAAACAAACCCCCCCAAATAGTTTTTTAAAAAAACCTAAGTCTAACCCCCAGGTTGCTACTCACCATTCCTGAAGTCCGGTGGAGAAGGTCCTGTTCCAGGGGGTGAAGTCTTCTTCCAAGTGGCAACCTCTTCTTTCTTCTTCCAGGAATATCTGGCGCGGAGCGGAGCTGAAGACCGATGACCGCAGAGCTGAAGAGACTGGCGACCCTGGAACTGAAGACCGGCGACCCTTGCACTGAAGACAGGCGACCGCGGAGCCATGAAGCGGGGAGGATCCTCTTCGTACGATCTTCGCCATACACTGAATAGTGAATTCAAGGTACGCGATTAAAGATGGCATCCCTTGAATTCCTATTGGCTGATTTGATTCTTCAAATTAAAATCAGCCAATAGTATGAGAGCTACTGAAATCCTATCGGCTGATTTATTTTCTGTAATGTTAGCCTTTTTTATTTTTTGTAAACTTATTTTTTTCTTATTTTTATTTTTTAGAATGTGTTAGTTTAGGTATTTTGGGTTATTGTAAGGGGGTGTTAGGTTAGGGGTGTTAGGTTAGGGGGTGTTAGGTTAGGGTACTTAGTTATTTAAATAGTTATTTGCGTTGTGGGTTTTGGCAGTTTAAAGGGTTAATAAGTTAATTAATTATGTTTTGTGGTTTAGGGGTTAATAGGGTAAATAGGTTTATTGTGATGTAGGCGGTTTTGCGGTTTAGGGGTTAATAGGATAATTAGGTTTATTGCGACGTGGGGGGTTTGCGGTTTAGAGTTTAATAGGGTAATTAGGTGTATTCCGATGTTGATGGTTAAGTGATTAAGAGGTTAATTACTTTATTATTTTGCAATGTTGCGGTATATGTGTTAATACTTTGTGTAGGAGTTTTTTTTTCTTGGTATATTTCATGCAGGCGTGTTTTTTTTTTAAATACTTGATGCGGGTGGTTAGTTTTTTTTTTTATACTTGATGCGGGTGGTTAGTTTTTTTTTTTTTAATACTTGATGGTTAGTTTTTGCTTTTGTAATGCAGAGGAAGAAGGAGAGCAGCGCGGCTCCAAAGCAACCTCCAGAGAGCAGCGGCAAACCCAAACAGCAGACAAGTCAGGCTCAGACTGAGCGACGAAAATTTAAATGCAGCTGGAGAGGAAGAGGTGCTCACCGAGGAGAGGAGAATCAGTCCGGCACATCACAGAAGAAAGAAGAAGGCGGCACACTTTGTAAATGAAAGCAAGACAGGAACTTTATTCTAGGTTTCAAGTCGCTACACACACACTGCCAACAAGAGACGGAAGAAGGGGCGTGTCCTTAAGCATTTCGTGCCGTACGGCACTTAGTCATAGGATGACAGGTAAGTGAGAGTCAGGTAAGTTTATACTCCATCCCACCAATTGGATTGCAGAAAATAATGAAAACAGGTGAGTAAAGGGATACAAAAAATTACATACAAAGGATTACGGAAAAAGCAGCTATACACAGCAATTATAAATGACGCTTGACAATAATAAGCTGAACAACAAGGCAAAGTATCTTTTTGGAAATATAGGAGTTGGCAATAAAACAGAATTATGAAATTGGGAACAATATGATATAATATAATACAGGGTAGTGTTATGCAATTTATGATAGAAAACATAATAAACAGCAAAGCTTGCCAAAGAATGACTCAAATACTTCAGTGTGTATTAATACACTGTAGAATAGTTATTTTAAAAAGCAATAGATAAGCAAGCAGCGCATGTAAGCTCAATATGTAAATGAGTGAGTTCAAGTTTATACTATAATCATTGCATTGTATACCTACAACACAGTACAATAATGAACCCAATAGAAAGGCAATTAGATAAGGTGTAACTATATAAATCATGGGAACAATCATCTATTAATAATCAGCAATAGACATAATTACCTCTATCTCTATAGTTATCTAAGACAAATGTACATCTCAATTCCCTAAGCCTAAGAGGAACTAAAGTTTATATGAGTATATAAGGACACTTCTGTTTAATCCACTGTAATATTGATCTCATAATCAAGTGAAAGATATGTATGGATACAGAATACAGGGGGGTATTATTCAACGAATAGACTGATGTCCCACTCCTTATTTAAACCATTGGGTTCTCTGGTATTCAATGTCAGAATCCAGAATAATTCTTTTTTCATAAGAATCTTGTTCTTATTACCACCTCTAGGTGGTCTAGTTATTACCTCAATAACTTTCACATTAAAATTAGATAGATGAGTAAAATGGTAACAGTTAAAGTGTCTGGCTATAGGTGATTCTTTTGAATAGTTTTTGACATCCCTTTTGTGCTCCCCAACTCTTGTTCTCCAGGATCGTGAGGTTTGACCCACGTATTGAATTTTACAAAGATTGCACTCTAAGAGATAAACCACAAAAGTGGTGGCACAATTGGCATAGTGATCCATTTTATATACATTCCCTGAGTGAGTGCTACTAAATGTGTCACCCCTTGAGATATTCTCTCAAGTGGCACAATTAAAAGACAGGCATTGAAAAGTACCCCTTTTATTCAACCATGTTCTAGGTCTAGTTTTATCTGTTGTGCAGACCATACTTGGGGCAAGATTATTGCCCAATGTAGGTGATTTATTTGGAACAAATTTCAAATGTTCTATATAGTTGGAGAGTATGTCATCATTCCTTAAATAAACAAGGTTCTGCTTAATAATATTACAAATCTCTCCATATTGAGATGAATATTCTGTGAAAAAAAATGACAGAGAGAAAAACTACCTGTACTCTTAGTGACTCTTTCAGTCAAAGAGAGAAATGCTTTAAAACAGTTGAGTGAGAACCGCGACATTGTCATCAGGTCCTCGGACAAGGGTGGCAATGTCGTGGTTCTAAATAAAGCTGATTATGTTAATGAAGCCAAGAGACAATTAAGTGATGGTGTCACATATAGACGCTTATCTAATAACCCCACTAATACCTTAAAATTAAAACTTGGAAAGTTGTTAGATGAAGCGGTAAATTTGGGCATCTTTAGATCGAAAGAAAAAGATTTTTTGATTCCCTTGCACCCTTTCACGCCCATCTTCCACCACCTGCCTAAGACTCATAAGAGCATGGTCAACCCACCTGGCCGCCCAATTATATCTGGGATAGGCTCATTATTTGAGCCTTTGTCGGAGTGGGTTGACTCTATTCTACAACCACTAGTTCAAGGCCTGAGCAGTTACTTAAGGGACTCAGGACATCTTCTTTCTTTGTTAAACAGTATTGGTTGGTCACATGAGTCTAGGTGGGTGGTGGTGGATGTTGTTTCTTTGTACTCTAACATCCCGCATAATTGGGGTGTTAGAGCAATTGACTTTTTCTTGCAGCAAAGAACTGATTTCTCTCCAGAATATAGAGAATTTATCTGTTAATGTGTTGAGCTCCTACTGTCTCATAATTTCTTTATGTTTGACGATAATTATTATTTACAGACATGCGGTACGGCAATGGGGGCCAAGTTTGCCCCCTCTTTTTTCCAATTTATTTAAGGGATAGTGGGAGCTCAACTTCATTTACAATGATGCTAATCCCTTTAAGGATTCCATTCAATTTTATATGAGGTTTATAGATGACCTGATCTTTATATTCAAGGGTGATGTTACATTTGATGATTTTTTGATGTCATCCTAGACACCTGATCAAGGCCATACCAAAAGAGCCAATACTTAAGACTCAGAAGAAATGCCTCTACAGATGATTTATTCAGAAAACAAGCAGACCTACTTACAGAAAGGCTTTTAGCACGGGGTTATGATCCTGGCCTATTAGCCACTACTTTAAAGGAAGTACCCTTGGATAGTGTCAAGAAAAAAGTCACTAAGAGTACAGGTAGTTTTTCTGGTGACTCTGTCATTTTTTCCACAGAATATTCATCTCAATATGGAGAGACTTGTAATATTATTAAGCAGAATCTTGTTTATTTAAGGAATTATGACATACTCTCCAACTATATAGAACATTTGAAATTTGTTCCAAATAAATCACCTACATTAGGCAATAATCTTGCCCCAAGTATGGTCTGCACAACAGATAAAACTAGACCTAGAACATGGTTGAATAAAAGGGGTATTTTTCAATGCCTGTTTTTTAATTGTGCCACTTGCGAGAATATCTCTGGGGTGACACATTTAGTAGCACTCATAAAATGGATCACTATGCCAATTGTGCCACCACTTTTGTGGTTTATCTTTTTGTAAAATTCAATACGTGGGTCAAACCTCACGATCCTTGAGAACAAGAGTTGGGGAGCACAAAAGGGATGTCAAAAACTATTCAAAAGAATCACCTATAGCCAGACACTTTAACTGTTACCATTTTACTCATCTATCTAATTTTAATGTGAAAGTTGTTGAGGTAGTAACTAGACCACCTAGAGGTGGTAATAAGAACAAGATTCTTATGAAAAAAGAATTATTCTGGATTCTGACATTGAATACCAGAGAACCCAATGGTTTAAATAAGGAGTGGGACATCAGTCTATTCGTTGAATAATACCCCCCTGTATTCTGTAACCATACATATCTTTCACTTGATTACGAGATAAATATTACAGTGGATTAAACAGAAGTGTCCTTATATACTCATATAAACTTTCGTTCCTCTTAGGTTAAGGGAATTGAGATATACATTTGTCTTAGATAACTATAGAGATAGAGGTAATTATGTCTATTGCTGATTATTAATAGATGATTGTTCCCATGATTAATATAGTTACACCTTATCTAATTGCCTTTCTATTGGGTTCATTATTGTACTGTGTTGTAGGTATACAATGCAATGATTATAGTATAAACTTGAACTCACTAATTTACATATTGAGCTTACATACGCTGCTTGCTTATCTATTGCTTTTTAAAATAACTATTCTACAGTGTATTAATACACACTGAGGTATTTGAGTCATTCTTTGGCAAGCTTTATTATTTATTATGTTTTCTATCATAAATTGCATAACACTACCCGGTATTATATTATATCATATTGTTCCCAATTTCATAATTCTGTTTTATTGGCAACTCCTATATTTCCAAAAAGATAATTTGCCTTGTTGTTCAGCTTATTATTGTCAAGCGTCATTTATCATTGCTGTGTATAGCTGCTTTTTCCATAATCCTTTGTATGTAATTTTTTGTATCCCTTTACTCACCTGTTTTCATTATTTTCTGCAATCCAATTGGTGGGACGGGGTATAAACTTACCTGACTCTCACTTTCCTGTCATCCTATGACTAAGTGCCGCACGGCACGAAACGCGTAAGGAAACGCCCCCTTCTTCCGTCTCTTGTTGGTAGTGTGTGTGTAGCGACTTGAAACCTGGAATAAAGTTCCTGTCTTGCTTTCATTTACTAAGTGTGCCGCCTCCTTCTTTCTTTTGCATTTGTAATGCTCCGCTTGCCTTTGCTGCATCCACTGGGATGCAGTTTACGCTGCATCCCGGTGGATTCCGAAAATGGCAGGGTGGATTCTTTCCCTACCCTGCCATTTTCGGAACCCACAACCCCCCCAAAAAATCAAAAAGCCTATCTTAAATAAAACTGGACTAATAATTGCCCTGATAAGAGCATTGGGTTGTGCATTGCCCTTAGAAGGACATTTTGTAGGGCATTGCCCTAAAGTAATTAAGATCTTTTGTCCAATAAAAAAAATAACAAAATCCCTATTCCAAAATAAAACATCTAAAAAAATACTGTATTCTAAAAAAATTATAATCAGGGTTATAGTTTGTTTGGAAAAGGTTTTTCTTTTAGATTAGTTTTTTTTATTGGGCAAAAGAGCTTAAGTGTAGGTTTTTTAAATAGGCTTTTTTGTGTGTGTGGGGGGATTATTTTAGTTTTAGAATAGGGATTTTTAAAAAAAAAGTAAAAGAGCTGTTATCGCTTTAGGGCAATGCCCTTCCAAAAGCCTTTTACCAGGAAATTTTTAGTTTAGGTTTTAGTGTTAGTGTAGGTTTTTTTTCTTTTGGGCTGGGCTTTTGATTTTTAAATGGGTCTTTAGTTTTAGTATATGCCTAACTGTTTTTTTTTTTTTTTTTTATTTTTTATTTCTGGTAGTGTTATTTTTCTTTTTTTTTGTAGTATTGTTGTTTTTTTTTTGTAATGTTAGTGTTTTTTATTTTCTGTAACAGATAGTGTTATGTTAGGGGTCTAAGGGGGATTAACTGTTAGGGAGCTAAGTAGAGTAGGGGAGTGATGGAGGTATAGGTGGATTAGGGGTTAATAGGCCAGGGGGTAGTTAGGTTACTAGGTTATGGAAGTTTAGGGGTAGTTTAGGGCTTAATAGGTTAGGGGGTAGTTAGGTTAAAAAGTTATGGAAGATTAAGGGTCAAAATTGTAGCGTTTGTTAGGATGCTCTGAGGGTGAGAGCGTCTAAGGGGTTAATAGTTTAGAGTAGCATTACATTTATATACAAAGTTTAAATGATTTTTGTGTATAATGCATATTATTTAAATATTGTATAGATTTTAAACATGTTTTATTGCTATTTTATTATTTTAAACATTAATATATCATTTAAAATATATAATTATGTTATCACATTCAGTAGCTGAAATTTATACATTTTCAGCTACTGTCTCTTATAACATAATTGTATATTTTAAATGATATATTTATGTTTAAAATAATAAAAAGAACACACAAAAAAGGTGTTTAAAATCTATACAATACTTAAATTAATATGCTTTATACAAGAAAATGCATATCATTTAAACATTGTATATAAATGTATCGACATAGCTCCTATAGTTAAAATAGAAAGTTTTCTTTATTAGTCAAGTATAGTGAAGACATGGGGGCATATTTATCAAGCTCAGCATTGAGCTTGATGCCCCTTGTTTCCGGCGAGCCTTCTAAAGACCGCTGCTCCATCACCTGTCCACCTGCTCTGATCGGGTTGATTGACAGCCCCTGCTAGCGGCCGATTGGCCATGAATCTGCAGGGGGCGGTATTCCACCAGCAGTTCACAAGAACTGCTGGTGCAATGATAAATGCCCAGAGCGTATGCTTTCGGCATTTATCGATGTGCAGCGGACAAGATGGCGTCCCCTCAATTCCGATTGGCTGATAGGATTCTATCAGCCAATCGGAATTAAGGTAGGAAAATCTGATTGGCTGATGGAATCAGCCAATCAGATTCAAGTTCAATCCGATTGGCTGATCCAATCAGCCAATCAGATTGAGCTCGCATTCTATTGGCTGATCGGAACAGCCAATAGAATGCGAGCTCAATCTGATCGGCTGATTCCATCAGCCAATCAGATTTTTCCTACCTTAATTCCGATTGGCTGATAGAATCCTATCAGCCAATCGGAATTGAGGGGACGCCATCTTGGATGACGTCCCTTAAAGGAGCCGTCATTCGTCGTAGTCCGTCGGTGAAGAAGGTGGTTCCGCGTCGGCGGAAGGAAGATTCAAGACCCGGCTTGGAAGATGACTTCACCCGGATAGAAGACCTCTTCAGCGCCTCTTGGAAGATGACATCGGCCGGATCAAAGACTTCTTCAGCGCCGCCTGGATGATGACTTCATCGGATGGAAGATTTCTTCAGCGCCGCTTGGAGGATTAACTTCTTCCGCTCCGGATGTCCTCTTCAGTTCCATCGGTGGCTCGGCTGAGTGAAGACGACTCAAGGTAGGATGATCTTCAGGGGATTAGTGTTAGGTTTTTGTAAGGGGGGTTTGGGTTAGATTAGGGGTATGTGGGTGGTGGGTTTTAATGTTGGGGGGGGGTTGTATTTTTCTTTTACAGGCAAAAGAGCTGAACTTTTTGGGGCATGCCCCCACAAATGGCCCTTTTAAGGGCTGGTAAGGTAAAAGAGCTTTGAAATGTATTTAATTTAGAATAGGGTAGGGATTTTTCTTATTTTGGGGGGTTTGTTATTTTATTAGGGGGCTTAGATTAGGTGTAAGTAGCTTAAAATTGTTGTAATATTTTTAACATGTTTGTAACTTAATTTTTTATTTTTTGTAACTTAGCTTTTTTTATTTTTTGTACTTTAGTTAGTTTATGTAATTGTATTTAATTGTAGTTATTTGTAGGTAGTTTATTTAGTTAATTTAATGATAGTGTAGTATTAGGTTTAATTGTAACTTAGGTTAGGATTTATTTTACAGGTACTTTTGCATTTCTTTTAGCTAGGTAGTTATTAAATAGTTAATAACTATTTAATAACTATTCTAACTAGCTAAAATAAATACAAAGTTACCTGTAAAATAAATATAAATCCTAAGATAGCTATAATATAATTATTAATTACATTGTAGCTATCTTAGGGTTTATTTTACAGGTAAGTATTTAGTTTTAAATAGTAATAATTTATTAAAGTATAGTGTAGTGTTAGGTGTAATTGTAACTTAGGTTAGGATTTATTTCACAGGTACATTTCTCTTTATTTTAGCTAGGTAAGCTATTAAATAGTTAATAACTATTTAATAGTTATTGTACATGGTTAAAATAAATTGAAAGTTACCTGTCAAATAAAAATAAATCCTAAGATAGCTAGAATATAATTCTTATTTATATTGTAGCTATATTAGGGTTTATTTTAAAGGTAAGTATTTAGTTTTAAATAGGATTCATTTAGTTAATAAGAGTTAATTTATTTAGATTTATTTAATTAATATTTAAGTTAGGGGGGCGTTAGGGTTAGACTTAGGTTTAGGGGTTAATAATTTTATTACAGTGGCGGCGGCGTAGTGGGGGGCAGGATAGGGGTTAATAAATTTATTATAGGTGGCGACGGTGTAGGGGGGGCAGGATAGGGGTTAATAGGTTTAATATAGGTTGCGGCGGGTTCATGGAGCGGCGGTTTAGGGGTTAAACTATTTATTTAGTTGCGGAGAGGTGCGGGATCAGCAGGATAGGGGTTAATAATTTTATAATAGAGGGCGACGGTGTAGGGGGGGCAGGATAGGGGTTACTAGGTATACTGTAGGTGGCAGCGGTGTCCGGGAGCGGCGGTTTAGGGGTTAATACATTTATAAGAGTTGCGGCGGGGTCTAGGAGCTGCGGTTTAGGGGTTAGTAACTTTATTTAGTTGCGGGGGGCTCCGGGGGCGCCGGTATAGGGGGTAGAACAGTGCAGTTTAGTGTGAGTGCTTAGTGACAGGCTAGCAATAAAGCTGGGAAAAAGCCGAAGGGCAGCGAGATCGGATGAGTGATAACTGTCACAGTCCGCTGCTCATCGCCCCGCGGCTTTTTGACAGCTTTATTTGATAACTTAGGCGAACGTATTCAAGGTCCGCGGCGGCGAAGGTAGGCGAGCTTAGGCGGGCGTATTGGGCCGGCAAAGCCAGAAAAGTAGACGGCTTGATAACTACCCCCCATAGCCCTCTAGGCACACTGAGCAATGGGTCCACATCTGGATTCCCGCATCACACATAGGGAGACTTCCCTAAGTGTCATAATTTGACACTTAGGTTGAGTGCTTCTCTCTTTTTATTTATGCAAATTATGACACTTGGGGAAGTCTCCCTAAGTGTGATGCGGGAATCCAGACGTGGACTCATTGCTCGGTGTGCCTTGAGGGATATGGCTGCACCTCACTGACAAGGCCCACAATTGGTTCAAACACACGTCTGGGGTTTTGCTGTTTCTCTTTTTCAGAGAGGGATTGCTTGGTATTTCGGGGCTGGATTGTCAGGATCAGACTAATATGCTTCAGGAAAGTTCTTCTCTGTGAAAGGCACATGTTGAGCAAAAAGAGGCTGCTTCTTGGGTGGTAACTAGCCATAGAATAAGCTATTATGCTATTGTTCATTCCCAGGTTGAGCGCTTCTCTCTTTTTATTTATGCAAATTATGACACTTGGGGAAGTCTCCCTAAGTGTGTTGCGGGAATCCAGACGTGGACTCATTGCTCGGTGTGCCTAGAGGGATATGGCTGCACCTCACTGACGAGGCCCACAATAGGCTGAAACGTACGTCTGGGTTTTTGCAGTTTCTCTTGTTCAGAGAGGGATTGCCTGGTATTTTCGGGCTGGACTGTACTGTTACGTCAGGATCAGACTGATATGCTTCAGGAAAGCTCTTCTCTGTGAAAGGCACATGTTGAGCAAAAAGAGGCTGCTTATTTGGTGGTAACTAGCCATAGAACAAGCTATTATGCTATTGTTCGTTCCCAGATTGAGCGCCTCTCTCTTTTTATTTATGCAAATTATGACACTTGGGGAAGTCTCCCTAAGTGTGTTGCGGGAAGTAAGTGACTGGCACCATTTTGTTATGCTTAGTTCACTCTGTTTACTGCATTATAGTGCAATCTGTGTCTCAGTGCTAAAGTCTGGCAAATTTTACTACAGTAATTGTCACTATTTTACAGTTACAGTATTTATTGAATCGTAATTGAATACTGTGCTGTGCTAGTGTTAAACTAAACGTAGCACTATTGCACCCCTAATATATGCTAGTTCAAACATGTTTTCACGTTTTTAAACACACTGTCAAGGGAAAAGCTCCGGTCCCTAACCCGCTGTATGAGTGGGTTATACATGTACAGTATATATATATATATATATATATATATATGTGTGTGTGTGTGTGTGCACATGTATTTATGTATTACATGTGTATAAATGTATTTACAGACATATATACACATTTGAAAAAAAATATCTATATATCTATGTAGACATATTAAATTTGCTTCATTCTCTTGTTATCCTTTGCTGAAGGAACACTGGCCACTAGCTGAACACATCTAAACAGCCAATCACAAGAGACAAATGTGTGCAGGCACCAATCAGCATCTAGCTTCATTAGCGTAGGATATGTGCATATTCTTTTTTAACAATGGATACTAAGAGAACAAAGTACATTTAAAAATTTAAGTGAATTTAAAAGTGTCTAAGCCATGCAATTTAATTTTGACTTTCCTGTCCCTTTAACTACAGGTTCTGTCACTTGGTCGATGCTATGCGATTTACAGGTTATAATGTTTATGTCCTCACCTGTATTGGCAGAAGAGCTTCTCTAGTTGGAGGATTCTCTCCTCCCACTTATCAATCTTACCAATGCTGCTCTAGAGATTGTAGTAAAGTCTGATTAATATTTTTAGATCTCTGGATGGGGATCCCAATAGAAGGCTCAGATTCGTTTAAGAATTGTGAGATTAGGGTATCAGATACATTTTCCAAACATGAGTACAGGTACGTAACATAGTGAAACTAGACTCTCATGCCGTTTTCTAACAATTATTGTTTAGTAAAACTCTGTATAACTGGCTAGTGCCTGTACACCTGTTTATGTCCGACTGTTTTTTGGGCTAGCAGCACACTGCGGGCCAAGTTTCAAAATGGACTTTGTTGACTATTCAGCATTGTTGGAAGGAAAACGCGAACTAGATCCTGAATAACCTTGTGCTCTCTGGACTCTTGGAGATCATAAACATCGGCACTCTTTGGTCATGGTGTGCTGCAGGACAGTTGTTAACATATAACATTAAGTTATCATACAATCTTGTAAGTTTCAAGTTATGTTTTTATACTTTTTCATCTCATACAATGTATGGCTTTACAAATTCAATAAAACCTTTAAAAAAAAAAAAAAAAAAAAAAAAAAAATAACATTTTCTTCTAATTGAAGAAATAGGAATTTCAAGTGTTTTTATTCAAAATACTTTATAAACATCTTAAAATTAAAAATGATATTGCATAAAAAAAAAAAAAAAAAAAAAAAAAAGAATTGTGAGATTAGCACTCACAGTTGAAATATTGCTGTATAAAAGCTTTCTCAATAGTTAGTTGTTGCAATCAAGCATAAAAGAAACAAGAGCAAGATTATCGCACTGCTTATTACCCCAAATACCTGGGGGGGGGGGGAGAGGTGCAGAGCCTAAACCCTGCTGCCTGCCAGCCACAGAAAATTTACATCTAGACAAATTTAATCTCAACCACTGAAGGCTCGCCGGAAACAGACGTTATGAAGCAGTGGTCTAAAGACCGCTGCTCCATAACTTGTCCGCTTGCTCTGACGCCACGGACAGAAATTAACCCGATCAAATACGATCTGGTTGATTGACACCCCCTGCTAGCGGCTGCGAATCTGCAGGGGGTGGCATTGCTCCAGCAGTTCACAAAAACTGCTGGTGCAATGATAAATGCCGACAGCGTATGCTGTCAACATTTATCGATGTGAGGCGGACATGATACGCTACATCATATCATGTCCGCTCGCACATTAATAAATATACCCCTTAGTATCTTTCTAAGAAACCCTCAAACAAGATTGCACAAAGACAACTACCAAAGTAATTGTAAATGAATATACAATTAAGTATAGGTAGCTTGAATCTGCGTTTTGAAATAATGACTCTGCTGAGTTTAAGAAAATTAAATAATCTATATAAGTAGTTCAAATGTCATTCACACTATGAACTTTATTGAAAAAATGTCAAAGGAAAAGAAAAAAAAGGGGAATTCTAATGCATACAATGACTTGAGCTCAGAATTAAAAACACTTAAACCAGAAAAAAATGGTAGAACTCCCATCTAGTTAGTGAAATTTGAAATTATAACAGCCAGCAGAAGAATTATATCAATATCAAATAAGCCCTTACAATCCGAGGGCTAAAATTAAATTATTGTTACCATTTTAAACTGCTAGGCTGAAATATCCACATAAATTATCGAGAGTCTAGTTTTATAACATGGTAAGCAAGTTAAAAAATATACGGAGAGACAGAGCTTCTCCAAGGACCCCTGATGCGCGTTTTACAAAAATGCTTCTTCAGAGGGGGTGCGGGCCGCCGCCGTTGTAAGACTTATAACATTCCATAAATCCCTCCTCACAATGTGATTGGGGTAATGTTCCAAAAAGTCGCTGTTCCATTGGTCAGTAGGATGTGTCACTTTGATTGTAGTGACCAGTAACGGAGGTCTATTAAACGCTAATGCTTACATCATAGAGGGGCAGGACAGGATCAATAGGATTTTCATTATTATAGGTTGCTCTTCATATCTTTCAGGAAGTACAGCCAATCAAAGGTCTCTATGGTTCATAATGATCGCTCCAACATCATAGAGAGGTGTGTCACTTGGGGCTGTCATGTCACTGACTGACGCTTATTGGTTGATTGTATTTACAATCTGTCACTTTTCACATGTAACAAATGTGTACTAGATTACATTAATAAATTAAATTGTCCTGTATCATTCGAATATGTGACATGTATTAATAGACATCCATTATGAGGAGTCTCAACAATTCGTAATACTTGCATCGGCATCTGTGTTATGGATAAACATGTCAGTTGCGGCTGATATATTGCGGACTTCAATCAGAGATTAATCATATGTGAATTGCTTGCCACTATACCAGTCACAAATATTTACTTTCTTACATTGGTGAGTTACATTGGGATTGCAAAATAGATAACCATTTGAATGTCTCTAAAGTTCATGCTGCATGCATCTGCCTCAGTATTTAAGAGAAACACTTAGATTACAGCTGACATGTCAGAGATTTATACCATTTCCATCATATTGACATTGTGTCACTTACTGTTATACCGATAACGAATGTGAACTTTATTACATTGGTAAATTATATTCTATATTGTCGAGCAGATAAACAGGATGTACGGATCGATGCATCTAGTAATTCCAATTAACTAGTATATTCAATTTAAATAATGCTACCGTGTCTTTGTAAATATGCACAATAATTAGCACACGTGGTGACTGTGTATTGTTGTATGGAAAAAGGAGAATACAGAGATATGCTCTCTATAATAAATATACAAGATTATAACAGCATCACGGTAATTATCATACAGTTGCAGTTGTATGTTAAGATTTAAAGGGGTATAGAGGTATTGAGAAAAGCTAAAATGGATTGTTTGTGAGTGTTGTTTGGAATACCCAAAAGACATATGATGAATATAAATGATATTAAAGTGTGATCTGAATTAAGCAAACCAAAAACAAAAGTGTATAAAGAAGTGGAAATTGGATAAGTGTATAAACTACAATGCGATTAAGGAGGGTAATATGATTTCCT
Source organism: Bombina bombina (assembly GCF_027579735.1). Classification (NCBI taxonomy): domain Eukaryota; kingdom Metazoa; phylum Chordata; class Amphibia; order Anura; family Bombinatoridae; genus Bombina; species Bombina bombina. Next base: position 395,487,007 of record NC_069500.1, on the reverse strand, counting down.
AATCAGGAAAGAAAACTCTTGATATTTAAAGTAATAAAATCATAACAATAAATGTGAAAAAGTAACTCATATTGTGTGCTATTCAAGTGAATTATAAATATACCAAAAAATTGTTAAAATCATTCATGCCATTGGGTTTCACTGAATCTAATAGATAGATCCATTTACACTCCATCTTGAGTAATGCCTTTTCACATTACCACCTCTTATCCCCAAGGATACTTTTTGGATTACTGTATATTGTAAATCTGTAGGCATACTGTTGTGATATTGTTGAAAATGTTTTGCTACAGATGTAAATTCTTTGCCTCTAGCTAAATCTCTATTGGCGTTCTAAATATTATTAGCATGTTCAAGGATGCGTACCCTCACTTCACGTGTGGTCATCCCAACATAGGTCATTTTGCACGAGCAGAAGAGTGCATATATGACTCCTATAGTTCTACACGAGAAATGCGATGTTAATTTGTATTTTCTGCCTGTTCTTTCAGTGACAGTTTTGGTTTTCAAAACATACTTGCATGCAGAGCATGTACTACAGGGATACATCCCTGGGTCAGTGTCTTTTTTCTTAACAGATCTGACAAAATGGCTAGATACTAGTCTGTCTCTCAAACTGGTAGGTCTCCTATATCCTATAGATATTCCATTACCTATTGCAGAATTCAAAGTAGGATCATTCTGCAATATTTTTCAATGGTCATAAATGATTTTAGTTACTTGTGACATTTGGGGATTGTAATTTGTTATTAATCTCGGATATGATTTATTTGAGACTTTATCTTCAGGAACAAGTAATTGATCTCTTTTGATATTCAAGGCTTTGTATTTAGCTCTCTTGACAGATTTCCTACTATACCCTCTAGTAATTAATCTCTGCATTAGAGCATTGCTTTCTGTCATGTAAATTTCAGGACTAGAGCAATTACGGCAGAGGCGTAGGAATTCACCATATGGGATGGCCTTCAGGGTACATGGTGGGTGTCCACTGGGATTATGTAGGAGTGTGTTAGTAGCAGTTTATTTACGATAGATGGTAGTATTAATGAATCCATCATCATTCTTGAATATGGTCAGATCCAAGAAGCATATTTTATGTTGATCAGCTGAGTAGGTTAATTTTATGTTCTTATTATTTTCATTTAGTTTCAACATGAAATTATCAAGTTCATTAGATTCCCCCACCCAAATGAATAGAACGTCATCAATATACCTTAGCCACAATGGTATGTGGTCAGTATATATTTTCAACTCCTCTGAAAAAACATAAAATAATTCCTAGTGCCCCAGAAATAAATTGGCATACGTTGGGTTGCATGCCGTACCCATTGCGGTATCTTGAATTTGGAAATAGTATCTGTCATTGAACGTAAAAAAAGTTATGTGTCAGGATGAAATGTAGTAGCTTAATGACAAATTTGTTATGATCCTCATTGTCATAGCTGTTGGATGACAGGAAATATTTGATGGCTTCAATTCCATCATCATGTCTTATTTAATTTCTTATACTCAGCAAAGTTGTTATTTCAAAATGCAGATTCAAGCTACCTATACTTAATTGTATATTCTTTTACAATTACTTTGTTAGTTGTGTCTTGCTATTGACTTCAACTCTGCGGCAGGAAATCTTAATATATATACTAAAATCTATTTCATTACATTGTAATATTATTTAAGTCTCCTGCTTATTGACACTCTGCCTTCTCCCACCCCATACTATATTTAAAAAGATTGCACAAAGGCTTTTTGTTGGGGATGAGACTCCATGCACGCTAAGTGCAAGCACGTTCATGACAGTGCATATTTTATAGAACCACGGTCATGAATTATTTTTCCAATATTACAAGTTTAATAATATTATGGGGTCCATTTAACTATCCCCTGGTGGACACAGGTGGACATCTCCGCTGGACTTTGTGGCTAGCAGGCAGCAACAACTGCCCACAGTGCCACCCCCTACTCATGTGTGGTCAATTGCAGGAGAGCAGGGGCTGTCAATAACCCTGGTCGGAAAAGTCCTGGGTGATTGAGGAACGCCACTTTATAGTTGTTGTAGCAGGTTAGGTAGCAGCAGTCTATTGAACGCTGCGTCTTCATTATCGACTGTGGGCTCACTCATGCGAAAGAGCTCCAAAGCTGCATTTGCAGCTTCTTAAATGGAGCTCTATGAGAGCGCAGAATTTAAAAAGTATTACCATGGTTCCCGATAGATTGTGATCAAGGACTATATATGTTAATAAAAAGAACACCCACTGGTATTCGGCTAGAAAAAATAGGTGAGTCACAATTCATTTTGGACATGAATGTAGAATACACACATACAAAAATATGAATTATTAAGAATAATGTTGACTCTATATTTTAAATGGTTCCTATTAATATGAATATTTAATATACTATGTCCTGAAATGCTATATATTAAGGTAATAATGTATGCAATAATGTTGAAAATGCAAATAAATATATATTCACAAAACCTAGGAGTGTGACATAGATGTCAATTTTATATTTTAATTTATATATATATATATATATATATATATATATATATATATATATATATATATATATATATATATATATATATATATATATATATATATATATATGTCTATTGCTGCTGATCAATCACATCTTTATACTATCTTGTTAGAGCTGCTATGTGACATAGTCGGATCCTCCTCTAATTATCCTCCAAAAATGACCAAATTGCTGCATGTTACCTGAAAATGAGGGTAGGGTAAGAAAGTGTGTGAACCAAGTGCAAAATTTAATTCAATATTGTTACGGTTACCCTTAGTCTCGCTGAGAGATGGACCGCTTAGTAGCCTGGATCCCTATTGCTAAAGAGGGGAGAAGCTGCTTTCCATAGTATTCTATATGAGTCTCGCAAATATAGAATAATCTCCCTTAGCTGTAGTACAGCTAGGATACCCTTCTGCCCACAAAAACGAGTCAAAGCTGCGATTGAGGGTCAAACAAGAACTCAGCACTGGGATGCCCAGCCTGCTTTTTATTAAGGTTACATGCACACAGGGCACTCCCAGGGGGAGAGGGGGGGGAAGCACAAAATCCCCCATCACACATTTAGATAGAGAGCACTGTCCTTTGACAGGCCACAATAGGATTACAGTACTTAAGATAACAAGTTTACAAGTTCATCTTATCAATTAGCAGTCTGGCTCCAGAGGTGATTAGACAATGGGATTGGTTATCCCTAAACTTAGAGCTGAGGCCAGCAAAAATGTGTATTTAGGCAATAGTTTCTAAAAGCTGAAAAAAAAGAGTTAACTCTTTATGAAATGATACTTGTTACGGTTTTCTTGGAGCCCTTCTTAGGCGCTGGCTTGCTGGTTCAGGCATTGCTGCTGGGAAATAAGCTCTTCACAACAAAATAACTAATGCTTCTGTAACAGTGCTCCCTTTCTGTGGAACACTCTGGCAGACACGGTCTGACCCCTTTTCGGGGCAGACTAAGGCTGTCCAGACCGCTGGTTATGCGGGGCTGAGGTCTGTTTGTCTGGACAACCCGTCGGCGTTGCCATTCTGTTTCCCAGGTCTGTAAGTAATGGTGAAATTGAAGGGTTGCAACGATAAGCTCCAACGTAATAGCCTGCCGTTATCTCCAGAGACCCGGTTCAGCCACACCAACGGGTTATGGTCGGTGACCAGAGTGAACTCCTGACCATATAAATAGGGAGTCAATTTCTTTAATGCCCACACCAAAGCCAAACACTCCTTTTCGACCGCTGCATAGCTGACTTCGCGGGGCAGGAGCTTCCGGCTGATGTAGGCAACTGGATGCTCCCCTCCATCTTCGCCTACTTGGCTAAGGACAGCTCCCAGCCCGAACATGGAAGCGTCTGTATGGACGATAAAACGTTTGTTAAGGGCTGGGGCCGCCAAGACAGGAGCGTTAATTAGAGCATTTTTGAGAGCCTGGAAAGCCGTTTCACAGTGGGGAGACCACAGGACCTGTCGAGGTAAGTTCTTCTTGGTCAAGTCAGTCAGGGGTTTGGCAAGTGTGCTGTAGTCTGGTACGAACCGTCTATAGTACCCTGCCGTGCCCAGGAAGGCTAGGACCTGAGTCTTAGTGATGGGGGTGGGCCAATTGGCGACAGCTTCTATTTTGGCCGGCTCTGGTCGCTGCTTTCCACACCCCACCCGGTGACCCAGGTACTGTACCTCGGCCATCCCAAAGTGGCATTTTTCTGGCTTCAGAGTCAGGCCAGCAGCCCGGATCTGATCCAGAACCATTCCCACATGAGCTAAGTGGTCCTCCCAGGACTCACTGTGGATCGCTATGTCGTCCAGGTAGGCGCAAGCAAAACTCTGGAAGCCATCCAGGAGCCTATCCACCAAGCGCTGGAATGTAGCTGGGGCATTCTTCATCCCAAACGGCATTACCCTAAACTGATATAAGCCGAATGGGGTGACGAATGCCGACTTGGGGATAGCCTCCGGGGCCAGGGGAATCTGCCAGTAACCTTTGCAGAGGTCAATAGTGGTCAGGTAATTTCCCCTGGCTATACGATCGAGTAGCTCGTCTACCCTGGGCATAGGGTAAGCGTCCGTCACAGTATTTTCATTGAGCCTCCGATAGTCTACACAGAACCGGGTGGTTCCATCTTACTTGGGCACCAAGACAACTGGGGAGGCCCATGGACTATCGGAGGGCTCAATTACCCTGAGCTGGAGCATCTCATCGATCTCCTTCTTCATTCCTGTCCTAACTGCTTCGGGGATTCGGTACGGAGCCTGGCGCAAGGGAGCTTGTCCCGGAGTATCTACCTGGTGGGTGGTTAAAGTAGTGTACCCTGGCTTCGGGGAGAAGGTGAGGTGTTTGGACTGGAGGAGTTGGTTGAGCTGCTCCCTTTCAGTGGGGCTAAGTCGGTCCCCTATCTGAACCTGCGCCACTATACCTGTGGGGAGACTCTTTTCTAATAGGTCTGGAATGGGTAAACTGTCGGGGTCTTCCTGAGGGGAACAACATACGGCCGTCACGTTCTCTGGTCGCTCAAAATATTCCTTGAGCATGTTTACATGGAATGTCTTTCTAAGATTGTTATCATGGCAGCTAGCTATCACATAAGTGGTGTCTCCCCTTTTCTCTACGATCTGGTAGGGACCCTGCCAGGACGCCTGCAATTTGTCTGTCTTCACCGGCTTAAGTACTAACACCTTTTGTCCTATGGTGAAGATTCTCTTTCGGGCCCCCCGATCGTACCATACTTTCTGTCTTCTCTGGGCCAACTGGAGATTAGCCCGCACGGATTTGGCTAATTGCTCCATTCGGTCCCTGAGTTCCAGCACGTATGGCACAATGGGGACACCGTCAGCCTCCATCTCTCCCTCCCAGTGCTCCCGGATCAGGTTTAGGGGTCCCCGTACCTTTCTTCCGTAGAGCAACTCGAAGGGAGAGAACCCTGTCGTTTCCTGGGGCACCTCCCGATAAGCAAATAGGAGGTGCGGCAGGAAGCGTTCCCAGTCTCGGTATTCCTGAGTGAACGTCTTGAGCATTTGCTTGAGGGTCCCATTGAACCTCTCACACAGCCCGTTCGTCTGGGGGTGGTATGGGGAGCTCAGGAGGGACTTAATTTTGCAAACCTGCCAGAGTTGTTGGGTTAATTCAGCCGTAAATTGGGTGCCTCGGTCGGATAGGATTTCTTTTGGAAATCCTACCCGGGAGAACACCTGTACTAGTGCATTCGCTACCGTATCCGCTTGTATGTTGGATAGGGCGACAGCCTCTGGGTACCTGGTAGCGTAGTCCACTACGGTAAGAATGTAGCGCTTACCGGAGGGACTAGGGGTAGCCAGTGGTCCCACTAGGTCAATAGCAACCCGGCTGAAGGGTTCCTCTACAATGGGCATATTTACTAGCTGGGCTTTAGGGTGATCGCCTCGCCTTCCTACTCGTTGACACACATCGCAGGTGTTACAGTAAGTTCTAACGTCAGCGTGCACCCCTGGCCAAAAGAACGTGTGAGTAATGCGGTGTAGGGTACGGGTAACGGCTAGGTGGCCTGCTAAGGGGATGTCGTGGCCTATTTTGAGGATTTCTTGACGGTATTTGTGGGGCACTACCAGCTGTCGCCTACGCTGTCCCCTTTTCTCTGTCCAGCGGTATAGTTTCCCTTTTTCCCATAAGAATGTTTCGTTATCTGCCCCGCCCCCTCCGGTCTCTGCTCGTTCCCGGTACTTTTGTAAGGTCGGGTCAGTCTTAGACTCTGCCTCGAAAGCATCTGGGGTGTCCCAGGGTATGGGGCCTAACCTGTCAGGCAAGGTCGGGGTAGGTCTTACCTGTGTCTCCCGCACTGGTGAGAGCTCTCGCTCCGTCCGGGCTTGGGCCCGTGTAGTCACTGGGTCCGCCTCGTTGTTGCATACTGGAGCATAGGCAGAAGTCATGGGGCCCAAATCGTTGCCCAGTAGTACTTCGGCAGGTAAATTATCCATTAGGCCCACGTTCACAGCCCCCTTTCCCGCTCCCCAATCAAGATGCACTTTAGCTGTTGGAATTTTGTACACATCCCCCCCCCCGCCACTCTAACGGCCACAGTCTGTCCAGATCGCTTGTGCTCTGGCACCAAATGACTCTGTACCAGCGTGATAGTAGCCCCTGTGTCTCGCAATCCCTCGGTAGATCGCCCCTCGAGCCATACCCTCTGCCGATGGTGCTGGCGGTTATCTGAGGCAGCATATACAGGGTCTGCCTCGTGAAGCGGCCCCACATATCCCTCCATAGGGGCCTCTTGGTTAACACAGAGGGCCCGGGCCGGACGATAGGACCCAGAGGGGTAATTGTAATTCCTGGGTGTCTGGTGCGTATTAAGGGGGCAGCTAGCCATGAAATGCCCTGGTTGCTTGCATCGGTGGCAAGTCGGTCTGTGACGCTCAGAGCTGTTATTGGGTGGTCCTGAGTGTCGGACGGGCCCTGTGGGCACCGGGGCTCGGAATTCAGCACGAGGGGGTGCACGGTAAACCTCTCTGGGTTCGACCCGTGCTGGAGCTCGGTAGTTCATGGGTTCGTGAAGACGGGAGTCATAATGTTCATCGGCCAATTTGGCTGCTTCTTCTAAGGTAGAAGGCCGCCTGTCTCGCAGCCATTCCTTCCCTTGCTGTTCCATGCCATTATAAAAATGTTCTAAGAGAAACAATTGTAAAATTTCCTCCTCAGTCACCGCTTTACTTCCGCTCAGCCAGTGATTTGCCGCTCTCCGCATTCGGTGCGCCCATTCCATATGGGTATCGTTAGGCTTTTTTTCCGTGCCCCGAAACTGTCGGCGATACGTGTCCGGAGTTACAACGTACCGTCGCAACAGTGTCTCCTTAACTAGCTCATACTGTGTCACTTCCTTAGCACCCAGAGTACGAAAGGCTTCCAGGGCTCGCCCGGATAGTTTCCCAGACAATATCGTGGGCCACTCTCTGTTGGGAATCTGGTGCAGGGCACATTGCCTTTCGAAGTCTGCCAAATATTCATCAATCCCTGTCTCGCTCTCTAGAAAGGGTCGAAATGCCGTATAGGGTATCTTGGGCCTCCCAGCATTTTCGACAGGGATGATTACCTGCGGGGCTACAGCATTGCAGTGTGCGTTCGCTAGGTTGAGTTTGTGGGCTCGAGTCTCTCGTATATCCTCGTCCGCCTCCGCCATCAACTGCTGTACCAATTCCATGGAGGGGTTCGGCCCGTATAATGAGAGCCTTTCCCGAACAATCCTGGTTTTTTCGTCACTAATCGTGGTCGGTGTTTCCGCCATTGTGAAGCTCTGATCCAGTTCGTTCAATTCTGCGATCAGCTCTCTCCTCGGCCGGTTGCTGGCGTACCCCCCTCTGCTTTCAAGTAAATCCTTTAGGGTTGTACGCTTCAATTTTTCGTAAGCGCTCTCCATCCGTTCTGTACCTCTCCTAGGAAATCCAGGAAAATCCCGCCGCTGCCGCCAAATGTTACGGTTACCCTTAGTCTCGCTGAGAGATGGACCGCTTAGTAGCCTGGATCCCTATTGCTAAAGAGGGGAGAAGCTGCTTTCCATAGTATTCTATATGAGTCTCGCAAATATAGAATAATCTCCCTTAGCTGTAGTACAGCTAGGATACCCTTCTGCCCACAAAAACGAGTCAACGCTGCGATTGAGGGTCAAACAAGAACTCAGCACTGGGATGCCCAGCCTGCTTTTTATTAAGGTTACATGCACACAGGGCACTCCCAGGGGGAGAGGGGGGGGAAGCACAAAATCCCCCATCACACATTTAGATAGAGAGCACTGTCCTTTGACAGGCCACAATAGGATTACAGTACTTAAGATAACAAGTTTACAAGTTCATCTTATCAATTAGCAGTCTGGCTCCAGAGGTGATTAGACAATGGGATTGGTTATCCCTAAACTTAGAGCTGAGGCCAGCAAAAATGTGTATTTAGGCAATAGTTTCTAAAAGCTGAAAAAAAAGAGTTAACTCTTTATGAAATGATACTTGTTACGGTTTTCTTGGAGCCCTTCTTAGGCGCTGGCTTGCTGGTTCAGGCATTGCTGCTGGGAAATTAGGTCTTCACAACAAAATAACTAATGCTTCTGTAACAAATATCATTTTACAACACCCCAAAAATGTAAAGTATTACAGCTCAAAACGAATACCAACTGTATAAACTCATATTTAGCCATGATGAGTAATGCAATTATAGCATGATCTAATGAACAACAGCATGTCCTTTTTTGCTTTAAAATTTCTCTTAAAATTAAAAAATATACGGCGAGATTACGAGTTTGGCGTTAGCCTTAAAAAGCAGCGTTGAGAACGCCGGAACATAAAACTCTTAACTAAAGTGCTAAAAAGTACACTAACACCCTTAAACTACCTATTAACCCCTAAACCGAGGCCCCCCCCACATCGGAAACACTTAAATATATTAACCCCTAATCTGCCGACCGGACATCGCCGCCACTGTAATAAATATATTAACCCCTAAACCGCGGCACTCCCACCTCGCAAACACTAGTTAAATTTTATTAACCCCTAATCTGCCGTCCCTAACATCGCCGACACCTACTTACATTTATTAACCCCTAATCTGCCACCCCCAACGTCGCTGCTACTATATTAAAGGTATTAACCCCTAAACCTAAGTCTAAACCTAACCCTAACCCCCCCTAGCTTAAATATAATTTAAATTAAACTAAATAAATTTAACATAATTAAATAAATTAATCCTATTTAAAACGAAATACTTACCTATAAAATAAACCCTAAGCTAGCAACAATATAACTAATAGTTACATTGCAGCTAGTTTAGGATTTATATTTATTTTACAGGCAACTTTGTATTTATTTTAACTAGGTACAATAGTTATTAAATAGTTATTAACTATTTAATAACTACCTAGCTAAAATAAGTACAAAATTACCTGTAAAATAAACCCTAACCTAAGTTACAATTACACCTAACACTACACTATAATTAAATTAATTAGCTAAACTACCTACAATTAAATACAATTAAATTAAATAAACTAAATTACATCCTCTTCAAACGACGTCCTAACACTGAATGAAGGTTCCTTTAAATGACGTCATCCAAGATGGCGTCCCTTGAATTCCGATTGGCTGATAGTATTCTATCAGCCAATCGGAATTAAGGTAGGAAAAATCCTATTGGCTGATCCAATCAGCCAATAGGATTGAAGTTCAATCCTATTGGCTGATTGGATCAGCCAATAGGATTGATCTTGCATTCTATTGGATGTTCCAATCAGCCAATAGAATGCAAGCTCAATCCTATTGGCTGATTGGATCAGCCAATATGATTTTTCCTACCTTAATTCCGATTGGCTGATAGAATCCTATCAGCCAATCAGAATTCAAGGGATGCCATCTTGGATGACGTCATTTAAAGGAACCTCATTCTTCGTTAGGATGTCGTTTGAAGAGGATGGCTCTGCGTCTTCTGGATTGAAGATGGACCCGCTCCGCTCCGGATGGATGAAAATAGAAGATGCCGCTTGGATGAAGACTTCTGCTGCTTGGAGGACCTCTTCTGCCCGGATCGGATGAAGACTTCTTCCCCTCTGGGGGACCATTTGTGCCCGGCTGGGTGAAGACGGCTCAAGGTAGGGGGATCTTCAGGGGGGTAGTGTTAGATTTTTTTAAGGGGGGATTGGGTGGGTTTTAGAGTAGGGTTAGGTGTGTGGGTGGGTTGTGGGTTTTAATGTTAGGGGGGTATTGTATTTTTTTTTACAGGTGAAAGAGCTAATTACTTTGGGGCAATGCCCTGCAAAAAGCCCTTTTAAGGACTATTTGTAATTTAGTATAGGGTAAGGAATTTTATTATTTTGGGGGGATTTTTTATTTTATTAGGGGGATTAGAGTAGGTGTAATTAGTTTAAAATTCTTGTAATTATTTTATTATTTTCTGTAATTTAGTGTTTGTTTTTTTCGTAATTTTGTTTAATTTAATTGTATTTAATTGTAGGTAGTTTAGGTAATTTATTTAATGATAGTGTATTGTTAGGTGTAGTTGTAACTTAGGTAAGGGTTTATTTTACAGGTAATTTTGTACTTATTTTAGCTAGGTAGTTATTAAATAGTTAATAACTATTTAATAACTATTGTACCTAGTTAAAATAAATACAATGTTGCCTGTAAAATAAAAATAAATCCTAAAATAGATACAATGTAACTATTAGTTATATTGTAGCTAGCTTAGGGTTTATTTTATAGGTAGGTATTTAGTTTTAAATAGGATTAATTTATTTAATTATGTTAAATTTATTTCGTTTAATTTAAATTATATTTAAGTTAGGGAGGGGTTAGGGTTAGGGTTAGACTTAGGTTTAGGGGTTAATAAAGGTATAATAGTGGCGGCGACGTTGGCGGCGGCAGATTAGGGGTTAATACATTTAATATAGTTGCAGCGACATTGGGGGGCCGATTAGGGGTTAATAACTATAATGTAGGTGGCGGCGATGTTGGGGGCAGTAGATTAGGGGTTCATAGGGATAATGTAGGTGGCGGCGGTGTCCGGAGCAGCAGATTAGGGGTTAATAATATAATGTAGGTGTCAGCGATAGCGGGGGCTGCAGATTAGGGGTTAATAAGTGTTTAGATTAGGGGTGTTTAGACTCGGGGTTCATGTTAGGGTGTTAGGTGTAGACATAGATTTATTTTCCCCATAGGAAACAATGGGGCTGCGTTAGAAGCTGGACGCTGCTTTTTTGCAGGTGTTAGGTTTTTTTTCAGCCAGCTCAGCCCCATTGTTTCCTATGGGGAAATTGTGCACGAGCACGTTTAGCCAGCTTACCGCTACCGTAAGCAACGCTGGTATTGAGATGAGATGTGGAGCTAAATTCTGCTCTACGCTCACCTTTTTGCGGCTAACGCCAGGTTTAAAAAAACCTGTAATACCAGCGTTGTCTTAAGGGAGCGGTGGGAACAAAAGGCTCGTTAGCAACGCACCCCTGTTACCGCAAAACTCGTAATCTCGGTGTTAGTTTTTTCAGTTCCTCCCAGATACTTCAGACCCTACAACATTCTGTACAGTTATTATGTGATTAATAAAGACCTGACTTATATATATCAACACAGCAGAGGCGCTAAAATAAATATACTAAGAGAGTTTTTAAAGGGGTATGATTCAGGCAGTGGCAGACCTTATGAACATAGTTTGCATAGTTTGCATGAGGAAATTGAATAGACCATAGAAAATTATATATACAAATATATATTTATAGATCTATAAATAAATAAATTTATTTACACACACACATATATATATATGTAAAAAGCTCAATATTAACAGTTATACCATTAAGTAATTTACTCTTATAATCAATCAACATGTTAATAAGGCGTATAGAGCAGTCTGTTAATATAGCATTCCATGCAGTAATAAACTGCAAATCCTCCACTGGAAACGTGGGGAACTTAGTGATCCGTAGACCCCTGGGTATGATACCCAAGCTAAGATATTTTTGTAGAGTCCAAATGTCCCATTTGAGTCTGCATTCTTTAATCAACAGAAATTCAGCCTCCTCAAAAAGCTTGCTCAGTGGCAACTGTGCCCGGTCAGTAACAAATAAAGTCTCAAGTTCATTTTCGTCTAGCCCTCTGTCCTCCAATTTAGACAGTGAATAAAACTGTGTTTGTACTTCCATGCTTTGATTTGCCTCCATGTTGGATTATCAAGGCAGCCGTGAGATAAGTGAAATGAAATACAGAGACCTCAATGTGATAAACAGTGCAAGCAAAAATGAATTCACTGGGATATTCAGTGACAAGTTATCAAAGAAAGTCAATGCAGCACCTGTGTCACAATGCTGGGTAATGTTACTATATTATATTAAACTCACGTCAGTCCCACATGTATGCATAGGTGCCTTGAAAACTCTCTCCCCCATAAACGAGCTCCGTGTGGTCTGTAGTATAAACCTCCGGTCTGCACGCTACTGACAAAGGCTGATTCTGGGGACCCACCTCTGATATCCTGCTCCGGATCCTCTCGCGAAGGTATCTGTGCGATCAACAGTATCCTGGAGGTCGAGCAGCCGTGTGGATCCCTACAGCGTGTCAGCGTCTGAGCGGCTGATCCGGGGAAGACGTGACGTCACGATGTGGAGCCGGTGAACTAAACAGAACCGGGGAGAGTCCACAGCTTCACGAAGAGATTCCAAATTCTTATGGCACCTTGTGGGGAGAATGTTCTACTGCCAAATCACCTTCCGTGCCTCAACCATATCCAAATGGTATCAATAAGAAAAAAGAGAAAAGCGTAGGCACCAGAAGGTTTTTCAAAAATGCAAATGTCCTTTATTAGGTGATAAAATGCAATGCAACAACGGATGTTAGGAAAAGCATAAACCTCAGGGCTTAGGTGGAGAAGTGGTCACCCACGTACCCCATTGCTGACATGTTTCGGCTTAAGCCGTAATCATAGCTAAAGGGTAAGAGTTATGCCTGCCTTATAAAAGAACAGTTCACCTGTGATAGGTTAAAAACAAAATTGTCACGTGGTTGATACACACCTCCACCTGTAGGTCAATCTGTAAATTTACACTGCCCTGTGTGGAAGTTAACTCTTTATTTTCCACTTAAACACATGAGGATAGTTTCTTTGTTTTCATAATGACCAAAGAGCCTACATTAAAATGGTTCAATATATATCTTGTTATTATGTACTACTTTATGTGAAAACATAGCTAGTTTAACATAAGTCATATATATCCGCTTGCTTACTTAGCATTTTGTGCAGTTGTACCATTACAAAAATTGGTGGCTCTATATGAAAACAATCATTACCTATCTATCATGTATTGAAAATATCTAAATTGAGGATATCGAACGATAATCCACATAAGGGAAAGGCTGAAAAAATGGTAATAACAATAACATTTACCCAAATAATAATAATAAAACCCTTTATAAAATGAACTTGATGACTGACTTAGTCTAAGTGAAATATTTATGATAACTGTATGCTATAATGTTTATAGTTCACCCTTTGTAACTATATAAACTTCATCCAATATAACATATAGTATTAATCCTGTATATATATGGGGACACAGGCTAACACCAGAAATTAATAAGGTCATATTCAGAATTCAGCCCTTTGGGCATTCTGGTGTGCAGCCTGTGTATCCAAAACACCTCCCTTTTAAGAAGCAAGGTGTCCCTGTCACCTCCCCTGTTGTTTGTACCAACAACCTCAATGATCGTCCATGATAATGTCCCTGGATCTTTATTGTGTTTAACCTTGAAGTGGTTCACCAGGGGGGTGGTGAGTATACCCCTTTTGATGTCATTAATATGTTCCCTTATCCTAGTCCTTACTTGTCTAGACGTTTGTCCTGTATATTGAATGTCACAGATGTCACAGTTAAGAAGATATACTGCATAAGTTGACCTACAATTAAAGAGCGCTCTATGTGCAAATGTCTCACCAGAGTAAGAGCTTCTAAATATATTACCCAATTTGGCATGACTACATGCTATGCAGTTTCTAAAGCTGCACCTATAGACCCCTTTGTAGCTAAGCCAAGAGGATGTATTTGTCTCACCCGTTTTCAATTGTGTAGGTGCCACATAGTTTCCTATGGTTTTGCCTCTCTTGAAGGCAAATCTCAACTTCTGTGCTGCAATATGTGTTAGATCATCATCTGACTTTAAAAGGGACATGTGTCTACGTATGATATTGCATATTTGGTAATACTGTTTACTGAACTGGGTCACGAATGTAAGTTGCTCAGATTTTGTATTACTTTCTGTGAATTTATCCTTGAGTAGGTTGGCCCTTTCTATGGCCCTTACTTCATCCCGGGCCCTAATAATATCCTGTTCGGGGTACCCCCTCTCGAGGAATTTTTCACACAATTCCATCTCATGTTTGGAATGTTCACTAGTTTTGGTACAGTTCCTTTTTACCCTAGTGAACTGGCCTTTCAGTACCGATTTGAAAACCTGCTTGGGATGGCTGCTCTGTGCGTGTAATAGGGTGTTCCTGGTTATGGGTTTTCTGTAATATATTTAGAAGCTCTTACTCTGGTGAGACATTTGCACATAGAGCGCTCTTTAATTGTAGGTCAACTTATGCAGTATATCTTCTTAACTGTGACATCTGTGACATTCAATATACAGGACAAACGTCTAGACAAGTAAGGACTAGGATAAGGGAACATATTAATGACATCAAAAGGGGTATACTCACCACCCCCCTGGTGAACCACTTCAAGGTTAAACACAATAAAGATCCAGGGACATTATCATGGACGATCATTGAGGTTGTTGGTACAAACAACAGGGGAGGTGACAGGGACACCTTGCTTCTTAAAAGGGAGGTGTTTTGGATACACAGGCTGCACACCAGAATGCCCAAAGGGCTGAATTCTGAATATGACCTTATTAATTTCTGGTGTTAGCCTGTGTCCCCATATATATACAGGATTAATACTATATGTTATATTGGATGAAGTTTATATAGTTACAAAGGGTGAACTATAAACATTATAGCATACAGTTATCATAAATATTTCACTTAGACTAAGTCAGTCATCAAGTTCATTTTATAAAGGGTTTTATTATTATTATTTGGGTAAATGTTATTGTTATTACCATTTTTTCAGCCTTTCCCTTATGTGGATTATCGTTCGATATCCTCAATTTAGATATTTTCAATACATGATAGATAGGTAATGATTGTTTTCATATAGAGCCACCAATTTTTGTAATGGTACAACTGCACAAAATGCTAAGTAAGCAAGCGGATATATATGACTTATGTTAAACTAGCTATGTTTTCACATAAAGTAGTACATAATAACAAGATATATATTGAACCATTTTAATGTAGGCTCTTTGGTCATTATGAAAACAAAGAAACTATCCTCATGTGTTTAAGTGGAAAATAAAGAGTTAACTTCCACACAGGGCAGTGTAAATTTACAGATTGACCTACAGGTGGAGGTGTGTATCAACCACGTGACAATTTTGTTTTTAACCTATCACAGGTGAACTGTTCTTTTATAAGGCAGGCATAACTCTTACCCTTTAGCTATGATTACGGCTTAAGCCGAAACATGTCAGCAATGGGGTACGTGGGTGACCACTTCTCCACCTAAGCCCTGAGGTTTATGCTTTTCCTAACATCCGTTGTTGCATTGCATTTTATCACCTAATAAAGGACATTTGCATTTTTGAAAAACCTTCTGGTGCCTACGCTTTTCTCTTTTTTCTTATTGATAGACTCAATCACAACTATCTACTAGATCTGAGGACTACTTGACCCAGTTGAGATTGAATTCTATCACCTAAGCTCTCTAATAACTGCAGCTCTATTGTCTGATCTAAAAATACAAATAAATCAAAATTACGATTGTAAAGTTAATGTGAATGGTTTATGTTTCTGTATTCTCTAAAATATCTGTAGATACACAGTGTTTTAAATCCCCCAGATTTTATGCATCTTCAGGAAACTGACTCTTTTTTTTAGATTTGTATAAACCCAACAGATATACAAAATGCTATTATATAAAAGTTTATATTGAAAGCTCTGCATCTTGCTGTGTTTCCTTCATGACATTAAAGTGGCTTTTCAAAAGCTTTTAAAGGGATGTTAGCAACATTTATATATATATGACATACGCAAAGTATATGTCAGCAAGTAATCACTATATTGCAAAATATAAATATACAATCTAAATGTTGTATAAACATTACAATTTTAACTTGGTTAGCAAAATATGCATTGTCTTGCAATCCAAACCCTTTGAAAAACCTATTATATTCTATGCTGTGTTCAATGAATTAACTCCTGCACTGATGAAGCTTTACGAGTGTCGGTGTTTAAACCCTTCAAACTTTTTCAGAGGTAAATTACATGAAAAGCAGGCATTTTAAAAATGTCTGACCTACATTTCTACTCTCTGGAACTCTTTACTGTTTCATCAGACTGTCTCCTACGTCGCATAGGTTCAAGCATACTCTTAAAAAAAACACCTATTTAGAGAAGCAAAATGGGAATCTTAGGAGCAGGGCTATTTTCCTATTGTATTTATTTCTTTTGTGTAGTTTGTTTTAGGTATTTATATTTGTTTTACCATGAAGTAGTGTCATTGTATACCCTATCAAGATCCCAGGAATTTGGTGGTGCTTTACAAGTAAATTATATTAACAATTAAATTAATACTGTTGATACTATTATTTAGTAATAATAAAGTACATTTATACCATGCATAGTCAAACATTTAGGGTCAGATTAAAAGTGGAGAGCTATTTAGTGCTTTTGCTCAAACGCAAAAAACACCAAAAGTAAACTTTTAACACACAGTGGTTATTCCGCGTATTACAAGTTGAAAGTAAAATATATGCGCTCAAGCAAAATCCGGCGTTTGTGCTAACTTCCTCTCCCCATAGACTTTAATGGTACTCGCAAATCAGAAAAAAAACACCTCCCTCTTGTGCGCTAACCCAAACGCATTTAACCAAGAGCGACGTGAATTTTTAATATTTGACATTCCAATGTTTTTCACATAGAAGAAAATTTACTGTTTATTTCTAAATAAATATTTCTATGTATATGTGATTATTTTGTAAAATATATATCTATACCTACAGTACATATATATATATATATATATATATATATATATATATATATATATATATATATATATATATATTACCCCTTGGTACCTTGTAGCTAGAGTTATCTCTAGCCTATTCTTGGATTCAGTTTATCTTATTTTATTAAAACCTTTAATTGATTTTGGTTTCCTTCTTTTCCATTCCTACACTTGAGTTCCACTCACCTAAACTGCACTTTTACTTTCGCTCTCGTGCTAACTGTTCTAAAAGTAAACTTTTACCGCGGGTGGGCTAGCACGTGTATTACATGTTGAAAGTAAAAAGTTAGTGTATGAGCAAAATTTCCATGTGTGCTAACGGCCATGTTAACATCTTCTCCCATAGGGGCCGATTTATCAAGGGCCAAATGGCCCCTGATGCCCCTGTTTCCACGTGAGCCTTCAGGTTCGCCGGAAACAGCAGTTATGTGTCATGATCCAACCTAGAATTGAACCTGGGACCTGTTTATATTTCTGTTGCTGTTCTTTCCACAGCCTGCTGACTTACCTCTTTGCCAGCAGATGGCTTGATCACAGGTTAAGAATATAGGTTTTCTGTTTGCTGCAACTTTGGCTCTCTGGCTCCACCTGCCTACCAGCTGTAACAAATCATATAATCAGCAGCCTGCTATATTAGGAAGGTTTGCTTTCAGTTCTGGGCCTTGACATTTAGCGTTGCACTCTGACAGAGCCTCTGCTCCAGATTCCTGTTTGAATTCAGCTTTGTTGGATTTCCTGGTGCCTGATTACTGCTTCATTTTGAGACTACTCTTCTGAATTTTCCCTTGGCACTGTGTTTCATTTCTGGACTGATTTCCTGGCAATTGACCATGGCTAATTCTCTGATGTTTCCTAAGGACTGCCTCAGAGTTCCAGTATCAAGTATCCTACCTGTTATTACAGTCACCTGGTTGCAGCATGTCTTCATATCCTGCCTGTTACTGCCAAGTTTTAGTCTACAGCATATCTACGTATCCTGCTCGCAATTGTCTACAGTTTATTTACATTTTTGCCTGCTTTAAGACTGTCTAAACCAAGTTACTTTGTATTCTTGACTACACAGATACTTTGCCTTTTATCTAGGTTGCATTTCTCTGCATTGCTAATTAACCTATCAATAAAACCTTCACCTTCATTTCCTAAAACCCTTGTACCTGTTTAATTATGCCAAAAAGGAAAGACTCACGCAGACAAAACGCAGCTCTAAACCCAGAACCTGACACCTCTGCACAACAGCTTCCAACACCTGAACCTGCTCTCTTGACAAGTGTGACATTATGAAGCAGCAGTCTTAAGACCGCTGCTCCTTAACTATTCTGCTGCCTCTAAAGGCTGCAGACATCAATGCACCCAATCCTATACAATCGGGCTGATTGACACCCCCTGCTAGCGGGCAATTGGCCGCGAACCTGCAGGGGGCAGTATTGCACAAGCAGTTCACCAGAACTGCTTATGAAATGATAAATGCTGACAGCGTATGCTATCGGCATTCAGCGATGTCTGTCGGACATGATACGCTACAGCCACACTGTTGTAGTCAGCTCTTAAGAAGGTAATCTACAAACAACTCGACTATTAGGCTTACATGCTAAGGGGGTTCAGGGAATAGCAATGAAGGAGAGGAACTGGTATAAAGAAAGGTTAGTGTAGGTTGTATGCATCCCTTAACAGTAGAGTATTTAGGGAGCGATTGAAGCTTTCAAAACTAGGGGAGAGTCTTGTGTAGCAAGGCAGAGAGTTCCACAAAAACAAACACTTTGAAAAGCGCCAAACTCATATATCCTTAGAATGCTGCTAAATAAGTGCAATCTTGAAAATATTTCAAAACAGACAAGCACATGTAAAATGTATATAAATACCAACAATATTAAAACATGCAATACAGGTAAACAAGAATAAATAAATAATAAGGGAAGCCTTCCTACTTTATTGCAGGTAGTGTCTCTTTAGATGCCTGTGTAGCAATGTCCAAGTGAAAAAGCAGTGTCTCTTTTTCTTATGCAGCTCCTTTTAAATCACTGGTGTGATGGCGATGAGATCGAAGCTAAAAAAAGAAAAACATGGAGCGCAAAAATGAAAATAGAGAAAAGATCATAGTGCAGTAAAACAGGATAAAAATGACAATTTAATAATGACAAAAAACAAACTCACAAACAAACCCTCAAACAATATGAGGTATGTAACAGCGTGTTGTATAGATGTTACTATACGATCTCACAATATCCTTTTTTCTCCCTCCTGGCTAACTTGGCTGTGACCGTTCAGTCTCAGTGTGTCTCACAGGAAGTCAGGATACAGGGTCTTAATTACAGTCCTTCAAGCAGTCCTTCAAGCAAAGAATTTCCAACTGTGATTTCCCTCATACGGTAGGTAAATCCGTATAGCCGGCAACAGATACTCCTAACCTTAGGGATCACAGCGTAACTCAGCGTGTGCGTGGCCTTACGCGTTTCGCGGGACTCCTCCCGCTTCGTCAGAGGCTTATGCCCACTCCTCCTTGTGTTCCCCTTTTTAAGCTGTGGCTCCCATAGTCAATAGTGTGATTCAGTAATTCCACAACCTGTCACATTTGCCTATGCACGGGAGTACAATGTTTGCTCTACATATGCTGTCAATTAGCAATGTCCATTGTGTGTAGAAATTTGGTTACTCATTCAAGCAAACATTACCTGCTTATATCTAAACATAGATTCATTTGTGTACAGACACATAAAAATGCTACAATGGTAAACTCACAAAAGGATTATATAATAACACTTCATACATACATAGATAAATTTAGTGGATACTCAAATATAATGCTAACAATCTGACCTTTAATAAATAAATAAATAGATAAAAATATATGTAAAAATATAATTTAAATATAGGTTAAAAATTTAAAAAAAAAATTTTAAGAAATTTTAAAATATACATCCACTGCTATTTTAATTGCTAAAACCTGATACACTACCATTTTAATAAAATACATTATCTTAGTATTATTAAAAAAATCCATTGTTCAGAGACATGTTTATTTCATAGATTATAAATAGGCTTCCAACAAATTAATTCCTCATAGTGGATTAATGTACATATCCACTATTCTTCTATAAATGCTGCTAGGTCAATATCTCTATTGAGGCCCACTGGTTCCATAGTTCCCAATTTGTGGATCCAGTAGGTCCCACGTTGCCTGAGTTTGAGTAACTTATTCCCCCCCCTAATTTTATTTTTAACACATTCATTAGCTCTAATGCTTAGCCCTGTCCTATCTTTATTATGTGCTTCAGAAAAATGTGCCGACAACCCATGTGTCATCAGCCCATTTTCTATGTTCCTCAAATGTTCACTAAACCTTATCTTCACGGGGCGTTTAGTACGTCCTATGTAAAGCCTATTACACGGACATTTCAACATATACACTACATATTTGGTTCTGCAATTCATTAGATCTTTGATTTTAAATGCAAATTCATTTCCTTATTCTCCAAAATTTTTATTATTTTTATCTATATGTTCACAACAAGTACAACCTGCTCTTCCGCATCTATAGAAGCCACAGGATGCTTTGTTTAGCCAATTCATCTCTGTTCCTACTTTCAACTTACTGGGGCTGATGCGATTCCTTAGGTTCATATTTCTCTTAAAAACTACCTGACCTCTATCAGTTATTGTGTCTTTGAGGATGGGGTCTTGCATTAGGATAGGCCAAAATTTCTTAACTGCTCCCTCAATTTTTTTAGATACTCTGTTGTATTTTGTTATAAACTGTACTTCTCGTTTCTGATCCTTTTCTTCATGTATTATTCTTTGTGTCTTATTGAGGAGGGTATTCCTATCCATCTTTTCTACTTTATCAAATGCTGTTTTTACCATATCTTCAGGGTAACCTTTCGCCAAAAATCTATTATTGATTGTTTCTGACTCCTGCATAAAGTCCTGTATTTTAGAGCAATTGCGTTTGGCTCTTTGGAACTGCCCAAGAGGAATGTTTCGTATCCACTTCCCATGATGTCCACTCTGGGCATGTAGATACCCATTTGTATCTGTGTGTTTACGATAAAGTTTAGTGTATACTCCCCCATTCTCTTGGGCAATCTCTAGATCCAAAAAGGTAATTAGATCTTTGTTTGCTTCCATAGTGAATTTAAGATTCATCATATTCCTGTTTACATACACTAAAAAATTGTTTAGGCTTTCATAGCTTCCTTGCCAGATAACCAGCACATCATCAATATAGCGATACCACTTTATGATGTTTTCTTTATAGGGGTTCTCTTCATTAAAAACATACAGATCCTCCCACCACCCCATATAAAGATTTGCATAATTCGGGGCGAATTTTGTACCCATTGCGGTACCCCTTTTCTGAATATAGTATCTACTGTCAAAGATAAAATAGTTTTTTGTTAGGATAAACCTAATAGATTCTTCTAGAAACCATTTTTGTGTTTCGTTAATAAAACCACATTTATTCAAGAAATATATAACCGCTGTAATGCCTAGGTCATGGGGGATGGAGGTATATAATGAACTCACATCCATCGTAACCCATAAATAATCATCCTTCCATATTGTGCCTTCCAATAGATTCAAAATATGTGGGGTATCTCGTACATATGACTGCAAAACTGGAACTAGTGGTTTTAGAATATGATCCACGTATTCTGATAATTTCGTAGTCAATCCACCTATTCCCGATACAATAGGCCTCCCCGGTGGGTTGACCAACCCTTTGTGTACTTTTGGGAGGTGATGGAAAATCGGTAATACTGGATTGACCACTTCCAAAAATGTATACTCAATATTATCCAAAACCATTCTCTCTCTTCCCTCTATAATCAAGTTTTTATATTCTTCCAAAAAGACATTTGTTGGGTTCTTACCTAAAACCTCATAAGTAGTGCTATCTCCTAATAGTCTAACGGCTTCAGCTATATAGTCTTGCCTACCCTGCACAACTATTCCTCCTCCCTTATCAGCACTGCGTATTACAATAGACTTATCATCTTCAAGAACCTTTAGTGCTCTTTGTTCTCTTATAGAGAGGTTCTTTGGATTCTTTTTAAGTGTTCTGTCTTTCTCACAGATTGCCTTAATCTCTTTTTCTAAGAGTGCCTCAAATACAGGTATGAAATTCCCTTTTGATTTAATAGGGTAAAAAGTAGATTTGTTTTTCAATGTAGTATGGCAGATCGTTATATCCCTAGCTTCCTCTTCTAACTCTTGTAACATATTAATCAGTTCTTCACTATCCGGTTGTTCCCACTTTTCATTGTGCCTATTTAGTGTTACGTCACTATTTACAGATTCATCCAAAATTCCTATTTCATTCCCAGAAATGGATTCTACTTGTCCTGATGTTAAATTAAAATGTCTTATCATGGTGAGTTTTCTAACCAGTTTTTTGGTGTCAATAAATAATTCAAATTCTTTTGGGATATTATCTGGAACAAACGAGAGACCTCTTTTTAAGAGTGTAGTCTCATCATTCGCTAAAATCCTAGAGGAAATGTTATAAATTTCCTGTTCATATCCTCTCAATATTGCCTTCCTCTGCCTTTTTTGTTCCTTGGCTCTATATGCCACTCCTCCTCTACATCCTCGTCTCCGTTTCCTAGTCCTCTTTTGGGTCTCCTGTTCCCCCCCTGGGGGGTCCCCCCTAAAGGGTACCCTAAAAAACGATCCTGTACTTGTTCTTTTTTGTGGGGAAAATACCCCCCTATATTCACATCTTGTCCCCTTCTCCAATCTTCTGATACTTCTTGTCCCCCATTAACTCTCCAATTTTTATCTTTTGGTCTAGCTCCCAAAAAGGTCTTTTGTTGATGGTGATTATCAAATTGGGTATTATGTTGTCTCCATGAGTTCCTCCTATTCCTCTCACTTCTATTGTCCACAAGATTGCAGCCAGTCTGGAGAAATCCTGTAAACGGGAGTGTGAGGAGGTAACAAGAGAGGAGGAAAGTAGAAGGTCATGAGCAAAGCGACTGGTACGGGAGGGAGAGTATTTGGAGACAAGGTCTGAGATATAGGGGGAGCAGTGCAGTTGAGGGCTTTGTATGTCAGAGTGAGAGTTTTGTGTTTAATCCTAGAGGCAAGTGGAAGCCAATGAAGGGATTGGCAGAGAGGTTCAACAGATGAAGAGCAACGTGTAAGGAATATGAGCCTGGCAGAGGCATTCATTATGGATTGTAAAGGAGCTAGGCGGCAGGTGGGGAGACCAGAGAGGACAGAGTTGCAGTCATCGAGGTGGTAAAGGATGAGAGAGTGGATTAAAATCTTAGTTGTGTCTTGTGGAAATGTCTAATTTTAGAGATGTTTTTAAGGTGGAAGCGGCAGGCTTTAGCCAAGGACTGAATGTGAGGAGTGAAAGAAAGATCTGAGTCAAATGTGACCCCAAGACATCAGGCATGCAGGGTAGGGGTAATGTTGGAGTTCTTAACAGTTATAGAGAGATTGGGTGTGGAGATTTTGGAAGAATGGGGGAAATAAGGAGCCCCGTTTTTGAGAGATTTAGCTTGAGATAGTGAGAGGACATCCAGAGAGATGTGAGAAAGACAGTTAGTGACATGGGTTAGCAAGGAAGAAGATAGGTCTGGTGCAGAGAAGTAGATTTTTGGTGTCGTCGGCATACAAATGATATTGGAAACCATAGGACTTAATTAGGGAACCTAATGATGATGTGTAGATTGAGAAGAGAACGGGACCGAGGACAGAGCCTTGCGGTACCCCAACATAAAGTGGTGACAGGGCAGAGGAGGTCCCAGAGAAGACTACACTAAAGGTAAAGTTTGACAGGTAGGAAGAGATCCACGAGAGGGCTGTGTCACAAATGCCGAAGGATTGGAGGGTTTGGAGCAAAAGAGGGTGGTCAACAGTATCAAGGGCTGTGGACAGATCAATGAGGATATGCAGATAGAAGTTGCCTTTTGATTTGCTGTAAGTAGGTCATTGGTAACCTTAATGATTGCTGTCTCTGTGGAGTGATGGGGACGAAATCCAGATTGCAGTGGGTCAAGGAGGGAGTTTAATGTAAGGAAATGGAATAGGCTTGCATATACTAGATTTTCGAGAAGCTTTGAGGCAAGCGTGATGAGGGAAATAGGGCGGTAGTTGGATGGGGAGGTTGGATCAAGGGAAGGATTTTTGAGGATAGGTGTGACCAGTGCATGTTTCAGAGATGAGGGAAACATACCGGTGCTGAGGGAGAGGTTGAAAATGTGTATAGGGGTAAGAGTAGAAGAGAGGGAGGGGAGTAACTGTGAGGGAATGGGGTTGAGGGGACAGGTATTGAGGTGAAAGCACAGTGTAAATGCAGAAACTTCTTGCTCAGTAACAGGGGAGAAAGAGCTAATTTTATGGCTATGTGGGTTGTTGTGGATTGCGAGCATTTGAGGGGGTGAGAGAATGGAAGTATGTTGAGAGCTGATTTAGTTTCTGACGGAGTCAATTTTGTTATTGAAGTGGCTGGCAAAGTCTTGAGCTGACAGAGAAGTTGTATTAGGAGGTGGGGGTGGGCAGAGAAAAGTATTGAAAGTGGAAAACAGATGTTTTGGGTTTGAAGAAAGAGTAGAGATAAGAGTAGAGAGGTAATGTTGCTTATAGAGATTAAGGGCAGAATAGTAGGAGTTGAAGATGAATTTGTAATGAAGAAAATCAGCTGAACTCTGAGATTTTCTCTAGTGATGCTCAGCAGTACAGGAACATCTGCGTAGGT